>NC_140067.1:18410133-18915413 GCF_963513975.1 Fringilla coelebs
ATGCAGGCACATCCTCATGAGTTTCTAACAAGTTTGCAGGAAACCAATGCAGTTAATTCCCATTCCAGAAATGAGTAGGTAATATACAGATTTCAACACTAAGCATTTATCAAGAACCATTATCAAGAACAAGAAACAAGGAAATACAAAAACCAGAATATGCCCTGATATAAGCCACAATTAGATATATGAAATGAAAGCAGCTGCCAGTTAACAGAAGATGCAGACAGTGTAGGACTGTAACCTTCAGTACATGAAGTGACTTAAGAAGGGAAAATTTCCTCCCAAAAGTGGTTCTCTTAAAACCTAGAAATAGGCTTGCCTGGGAATACCTCTACCACAAAATGCTACCAGAAAGAATTTGGAAGCTGGACAGTTATTTACCTCCAACTGTACATACTTTTCATATCCTTACTACATCTTAGATAGGGAAGAAATTGCCCACATGCAATCCTCACACAGCCAGTCCTCACAAATTTCACCTGCATCCTAACCTGTCACAGCTAGAGCTGCATTTCTAGGTCAGTTACACATAACACTCATCCTTCTTCAGCCATTTTCCCAGAACCAAATTTTGGTGCTTCATCCTCTGCTATGCAAACACACCTTTTAGAAACTGAGTAAAGAGATGTTTTCCAGATCTTCTAAAATGAGCACTATGTGTACTGCTCACAGAGGAGTGGACCATGCATCCACTGTAGTGTCCATCCAGCAGGCAAGTTACAGCCTACATGTTCATTTATTTAGTACTAAATAAATGAACATGTATCAGGATTGTAAAGTGAATGTTGCAGTCCCCAAATGTATATCTAACTCTAGTGCAAAATAGTTTAATCTGAATATTTTTATTTTTCAAAGTATGACTGCATTCAATAGTTTGACAATATAGATAAAAACCAAGTCAAGAGTTCCTACCAATAGACGAAACAGATCATTTATTTTAAAACACAGAGGGAGGAGGAGGAAGAAAGAAGCTATCTGTAACATGAAATGTCATTTCCATAGTGCACAAGTACTTTGGGTTAATTCCTGCTAAGGTGGTTAACTATTCAAGTTTTAATCAACAGATCCCTATTCTGCTGCAGATGCTAACATCTTTAAAATTTTCACCTCCTTCAGGCATTGTAGCACCTGGAAAAGCAACAGGGAAGGTAACATGGAGTCTTCTTGACATTACTGCAGCAGCTGTCTACTCAGGAGGAGGCATATTCTGACTTGCACCAGACAGCAGCATTGTACAAACACACACACCCTCTTATCGAATACAGTCTATAAGCAATACTAGGAATTCTGTATTGGGAACAGACTTACTATGTGATAAAAATATCAGAATTCATTAGTGAGATGTACCTAAAGCTTTTAATTTGTCACACGGGTATATACATTGATTTGGCAATCGTTTCATATGGTAGATATGCCACTAACAAAATGATACCATTTGTGGTGACATTGTAGCTTCTGTCTAACAGTGCAATATCTTTGATTTAAACATATAAATTTTAACAGGATTGTTGTTTAAAACCACAACCAAAAAGCTGAAAAATATTTATTACACATGAACTTATTTTCATGGCTTCTCTTTTCAGTGGGTCTACTAACTGTGAGTAAAAAGGTAGGCACTAATGAGAAAACATTAGTACAAGAACCCAATAAAGATATACGGGACACTACAGACAACTGGTTCATGCATCACCAGTCCAATCATGGAACAAAAGACAAACAGTTTACTCCTGTTTGAAAGCACATCCCAATTGCAAGATGAGCACCACAAACTTCCCCAAAGTGAGTTACAGAGCTGTAACAGCTGTACAGCAGGATCAGCACAAAGAAAGGACTACAGCCCTTCCCATGTGGAGGCCACATCATGCCACACCACAATCACAAAAAATAACACACAAAAGTTTAAAATATTGGACACATATTCATTGGGATTTCTTTTTAAATTGTATACTAATAATAATGATCACTTTTCCAGGTTAAAGTCCCATCTGATTTGTCTGCATGAAAATAAACGTTAATATCAACAAACTACACCGCAGCAGCAGAAAAGGTACAAACCAGTCTCATCATTCCCAGGTTTTCATTTGCTATTTACTCAAATCCTTTCCAAAGCCCTAGCACCCCAGTACACATTCATGAGAGAGGTATTTTCATGAGCAACGTGCCCAGGAATATCTGGAGTTACAAAAAGTGAAGAAGTACTCAAGTTTCCCTCAACTTCACAACACCAGAACACAATGAAATAAAAAGAGAGTGCAAGGCTGGTAACGTCTATATGTCTCCCAAATCCACCACAATAACAGCATAGCCTAGCAAGTCTCATAATATTTAATAATCTTGCTGCAAATCAGTGCAGCAAGAACAATCTTCCTTGTTCTTGCAATAAACTGCTGTTAGGCTTTTCCTAACTCTACAGAAATACTCTCTGAGCATTTCCACTGTGCTACAATAACTAACCTGAATACTACAAAGGGCAGTACTAATGCCATGTACTAACATAACTTGGAACTTCAATTTTTTTAATACTCTTACAAGTCAATCTGCTTCTACAGGAAAAGAAAACAGATTTCAGACTATTGCTCTACAAAGATCTGTAGACATTAGGATTTTTAAAAGATTTTCCAGAAGGTGAGAGCAGTCCTCCAGATGTAACACACACTTATGAAACTTACTCGGCAGAGAAGATCAACTTCTTTATCTTGGTCTGTTATCAAAGGTAAAGCTGACAACTGCCAACCTGCTATAGTCAATCACCCATTGATCTCAATGCAGTGATATGCAAACCACAGAGATGATAGTTTTTACAGATTAGTGAACTTGTACATACCACCATTATTTGTTCAGTACCACAGTATCATACTCAGCTCACGTGGATGGGACCGGCATACCTCTCCCTTTCTGAACTCTGCTTTACTGTACTATTTCCCTTTCCCTCATGGCTCTGCTATGCAGAGTGTTTCTGGACCTGTCTACTTCGCTTCTTGCTCTTCAGCGCAGACTCCACTTCCAGTCTCTGTCCAATAGATCCAGTGAGATGACCACTTACTAAACACATCCATACACCCCACATACTCCACACTAAAAACACATACACCTAAAGCAATCATCAGACCTTGTAGAGCCTCATCCCAGTGATATCAGAGTGGGCAGCAGCATACACAGCTCCCAGTCATTCCTTACACTGCTTCAACCCTCCACAGCAATCTAAAACAGAGATGACATTGGGATGGCTCCTATCATAAAATCTCTCTCCCATGGTCCAGGGCCATGTAATGTATCCAGAAGAATTATTTTGATGACTAATACTGAAATTATAATACTGAAATTATGCTAATACTGAAATTATAATATAAACAAGGTGTTAGAAGATAAGTGTATTCAAAACTCAGGGAATACAAAACTAAATCTCATTTTACTTCAAAGGAGACAAAGTCAGTTACCCAGGCAGACACCCAGTTATTGATCCACTCTCATCTGAAGATTTTGAATCAAATTATTAAATCAAGAAGACTAAGAGCTCAAATATGCTCAAGGGAGAGAGATTCTTGGGGGTTCCTGATGCGTATGTAATTTTTAACACAGCTCTTAGACTTCCTGTGGTTATCCTCTCTCATTTGCTTACATTTGTGAAAATCAGAGATGTGAATGGTGAAAAAAACTTGTGGATACAATCTAAGGGGCCTTAAAGTCTAAACTGAGCCCAGCCAGTTCATCTCAACACAAACAGGACTAGAATGGTAACAGTTAACTTGAGAACTGCAATACACCTATTTGCACTGCCACACACATGAGAATTACCCTCACTCAAATCACTCAGGTGACCCTGCAGTGGTTCAGGCATGAAGATACAGAAGAAAGATTGGCTCTTCTCACCATTCCAAAACTTTAGAGGTATTTTTAAATATCCTACCTTCTAAGTCTCACATTCAGCAGTATAACCTCTCATTCAGAGAATTAGCTTTTATTTTGGGTTATTCAGGCACGTGCTATTCCTTTTTCATGAATTAAAAATGCAAGCGCAAGTATTGAAGCAATATTTTTGACTGCTGTTTCATCTTCAAAGGCAAGACTTGAGCTTTGAAGACCCAAAGTCAACTAAAGTTGACATCTTCAACCCAACTTGGATATTCAGGCTCTTAACACACACTAAATGGATGGACAGAGTAGGTAGGAGTATATGTAAGAGATTCTTAAAAAAACAACCAAGATGCTAGCTGCTAACAGTTAAGTTGCTAAATATCTGACAGGGTCAGAGACAAACCAGAGCCATGCCTTCCTTTTACCAAAGGTTACCACTATGCATTTGCTCATGAGGGAATAAATTTAAGCTCTGCTTTTCCATCTGAAAATACAAAAAAATCAAAACAGTTTCACAGCAACTATTATCAGACAACTTATATTTGAGCTCTAAGCTGTGCAAGTTCCAAATTCAGGCACTTACTCAAAAATCAGGAAGAGCAGGGATTTGAACTCACATATTTAACACGTGAAATACCTGGTAAACCTCTACCCTATTAGCTTTAGGTATCAGAGAGTTTCTAAGCTCCCTCTGTACATCTGGCTTGGTTAACCTGGAGGGACTGAATCAACATCGAACAGGAAGAGCCTATTTGGAAACCTGCTACAGAGTGCAGTGTTGAGAAGCTCTTTTATGGAAGTGCAGGCTTAGAACTCTAGCAGCCTTTAGGGGCTCTTGGGCTTTAGGAAGGTAAAGCGGCAACTCCTAAGTGACTTTGATTCCCCTCCACTGTCTCATAACTACCGGGTACTTTATCTGACCTGGTAATCTAAAAGATATTCTCATATGGTCTCAGCCTCCTCAATATAAAAACTGATTAAACACTCAGTTCATTTCTTTGAAAAATACTATAGTCTATTCAATAAACTTGAAAAATAGATATATTCTGTTGAACAGATGTGCAGCATTTCAAAAATCCCATTTCCAGAGAAAGAAGGTCCAAATGGATACTTCCAAGGATGCAAACTAGATGCTGCATTCAATAAACATATCTATTTCTGGTTAGAATGATATGAAGCACTACAGACACTGTTTTGGCACTATATATGGTGCATTACTCATTCTGAGAAATAGTTAGCTGAGCATTTTACAAATGGAAGAAAATAGCTACTTGTACATACATTTGTGATTCAAAGCCTTCATTTAAGCAATGACACCCATCCATCTGAAGCATGCAATGGTGCATGGTTTTTTCTAACAGTTCTTTACATACAATGAGAAAATCTAAATATACAACATGTTTATAGCATAGCAGGCAGTCTTCCTAGTACATCAGCCTAATACTGATGTTGGAGGAGCACCTGACAGCACATCAACCATTCAATCATTCATTAATACACATCTCTGCAGCTTTCAGAAAGAGACAGATGATCTTCCCAAGGAGACCAGCACAGCTTGACTTTACTGATGGGTGCCTAGTTTGACCTCCAGAACTCTGGGGAGCATTTCATAGCCCACAAAGATTTAGAACTGCTTAATTATCTTGTTTCCTCAACAACACTATAGAAGGCATATAATGAATAAAACTCCCAACTTCTGTATATTTATATTACCCATAATAGTAAAAATTATAAAAAATATTTTGACAGACTTTTTTTAATAAGTTGCTACTATTGGTTGCAATTTGGTTTTTTCTCTCAACTGTTCACCTACAGATAGCACAACTGACAGGAAGTATTCAGACATTTTTATAATGCCATGAAATTTGACAGAATCACACTACCACCACTATTATTACAACCTCTCAAAAATTCAGTCTATCCATGATCCAAAACTAGTAACAGAGTACAAGAAAGCCATGCAGGTTTTACATACTTCTGTGTAAGCATCTTTTAGTTTTGAGGCACAGAAAAAGCATGCTTTTCATGCTGAATTGCTGCAATGTTCTTGTAAAAATCACCATCTGTCAGAGATTATCCTGTTTTACACAGAGGGAACATGCATTAATTATTAATCCTACTCCTCACAGAAATGTACTCACACAAGATCAGGACTATCCATGGTGTTACAGAGTATTACTGTTCTTAGAAGGTAGTCTCTGGATGAAACTCAGGATTGATCTATTGAGAACTTCCAGCAAATGAGCTGCTTCAGGGTGGGTCACTGGCCACGTGGCAGGGCATCATCTAAAAGAGGCAACAGCTGAATTCCTAGGGCTTCAGTCTGTTTCCATGAGCCAACATAAACACAACATACAGCACAGATATTACCTTTACTGAAACAAGCACTGTGGCTCTATGATGTGCACACACATATGTTGTGTGTGTACATATATGCACATATGCTGTGCACACATTTGCTCATGTGCAAAGGTGAGAGTTTAAGCACAAGAATTTGGTTTTGTTTAAAATTAAATGCAAGAGCAAGAGCTTTCTCAGTGCTGGCCAAAGTGCTCAGGACTTTGTTGAGTCTTCCATGTGTGCTGAGGGAAGGAATTCATAGCTGTAAAGCAGCACACTGATGTACCAGATCTCATTTATCCACCATGAGAATATGAAAATTGACAAAATAGGAAGACAAAGAAAGCTTGTCACCGATCTTAGTTAAGGACAATGAAAAGGGTTCATTCTTTTCCAAAGAATTCCTTAATCACATATACTCTCCTAGGGAAGCTGGTATAGATCACATTTCTGCTGTAATACAGTTTTACCTATTTGGCATTGTTGGACATACAATGCCATATATTGCCTTCAGTTAAAACTTCACTAGTGCTGAACTTGTTGCCTTGGTCAGAGGTGAACTGACCAGGCAAATCATTGCATCATGAACTAACTTCTTGCAGGCTTTTCTATTTCAATGAGAAAAAACAGTACAAAAGACTACTGAGCAAAGTAATTGCAAGGCAGAGGGGCAGAAAGAGAGATAAAGAAATTTGTATCATATAGAAGTAGCTGGTATGAGACAACTCTTAGTACCAGGCTTTATCCAGAATCTCTATCTTATAACAATAAACAAAACTGAAAATCCATTCTCCAAACAAGAAATAAGACATGTAAGAATATGAAGAACTCTTCTGGCTAAACACAAAATATGCTAATGTCCATAAACCTCAAAACTTTGATGCAGTTTTTAAGGTAATCTCTAATGTTACAATATACCTTTCTGAACAAGGAAGAGGTTAAAAAGCTTGCTTTCTGAAAAACAGAAAATTTTCCACTGAAAAGCTGCCAAGGATGGAGGGATAGTACTCCAGTTGGAACTCATTACAGACAACATAGGAGAGCTGATCCAGCTTTTTATTTACTGTAGAGGCAGAATGACATGAACATCTTTCTATGTAGACCTAGAAAAATATGTTGGCCCTGAAGCCAAGGATCAGAACATTATCAACCCTGCCAAAATGAAATAGGTTATTTGTTTTTTTAATTTACTGAGATTTGGCACTGATTTATGTATTTTTCCCTGGAGGAACTATTTATATTCTTCAGAGCACAGATGATAATTGTTAATTTTCAGTGGCCCTGCATAAAGAAATTGTAAGTTTATTATTTTGAAACAAGAAGACCACAGCTTTCAATCTGGTAAAGAGCCACAATTTCAGTCAGGCCATTTTAAGTCTTTTCCAGAAGGGGGAATTTCCAAGGAAACCTTTTTCAAGGAAAGACATGGCCACAGTGCTCTCATTGTCAGCACCTGTGACAAACAGGAAGGGGCATGCAAATTTCACATTAAAATTTCATCTTCCATAAAGGGAAACATTGCTATGGACTTCTCCCATTCTCACATGGTTCCTTTTTTCCCCAGGATAAAGTCACAGCATGAAGCAAAAAGTGGTGTCAGTTGTGGAAACAAAAACAACAGGTATCTTATCTTCTGATGCCCTTTCCAGCAAGAGTCCTGAAAAAAGATTTTGCTCACCTTTACACACCACCATTCCAATACATCCACTTATCAGTACTTACAGTGCATACTATAGCTTAGGTTGTATTTCCAGTTCAGATTAGGCTGCCTGTGCGTGATAGGGGTCATAAGAACCTGTCAAAGGACATTCCCAGGACTCTGCTGACAGACCTGACTCCGGAGGCTTAAACTGACCACGCTGTAGTAGAGTGACTCAGTTATTATGTCGGGTTTGACCCTTTGTAAACCACCACATCCTAATCTGCTTCCCTGGCAGTCAGGGCTGGAGCTCAGTTCTCAGGCTGCTCCTGCTGAGAACTTTGAAGTGTGATTGATGAGTGGTCAATCAGAGATTGAAGAAAAAAATGTAAGATCAGCCTGGAAAGCTACCAGAAAGGTTTCTTAGAGCTATTCCATAAGCAAAGGAAGAAAGATTACAGTACAGGTCTTGGCTCAGTCCCTCTTCACTAGTGAAGTGCTAGTGGGATACATAGGGGAGCGACTTACAATTAACCAGGAGACAAAAAAAAAAATTTAAAAAGGAACAGAAAGGGACATGGTTAGCTGCCTAACACCAAAAAAAAAAAAGCCCACTCTTATCCCTCTATTAGGATATCTGAAACTGGTCATCATGGATGAGGGGGAAGAAATCCACCAAATACCCACCTGAGATCATTCTCTCACTTAAAAATATGGGAAGAGATCTAAACTTCCTTGCTCTTTTAAAACAACATCTATCTCAACATGCAGCACAAAATTACCATTATTTGTCTAGTAAAGCTAAGAAACCATATATAAATGACACCAAAAGTAATAAAATAATTGAGACTACCTATTTTGCAAGAAAATTATTCTTGATTTTTGCTCTATGGCTTGCCAGAGATATTTATGCAAGCAGTTGTGGTGGTAGGTCATAGTTACATTTTAACAAAATAGCCCATCATAAAGTTCAAAATTACACTCTAAAAAAAAAAAAAAAAAAAAAACCAACAACAAAACACCAAAACCCTCAACAACTTTATTTTACTTATATTAAAAAAGCTGTCAATACATAACACTTATCATAAACAGTGTCTGGGTCATCAGGTATACAAAACACAACATTTGCTTTTTCTAATGAACTTCTACTTCTGGATCACTTGTGGCTCAGAAGTAGAAGCTCCCCACAGTACCACAGCGACCCACCCTGATCCCCACACCCCTCCAAAACTGGGACAATGAGCACCTTTGGTGGCTCTAAACCTTTATGACTTGCTTCCACAAGGCTGACTCCTAACAAGCATGCAAGGATTGCACCAGATCTTCCAGAAACTCTTGCTAAGCCCAAGCTGTTTCTTTTAAATGTAATTTATATGGGTTAAAGATTACTGCACCTAGGCAATAATTGTGGTATCAAATATTGACTTAGCTCTTCAATGCATAGAACTGAAAAAACTGAATGGAGGACAGAGAGAAAATTTTTAAACAATCAGATTTTTCAGAGTATTATCACAAAGCCTTACTAATATCCTTATTAATTAGTGACCTCCTCAGACTGCAATAAATATACTTGTCAGCAAACCACTAGAAAGAGCAACAACCATATGATAAACAGGAGTCTTTCCATGAAGCCAGTCCATTAATTACCACACACTTTTCCAGCATTATTCATCACATGGATAATAAATGAGCCATAACATAAGGTTTATTTATCTTGTGATTACTTCCCCCAGATCATCAGTTGCAGAGGTTTTATGGTACTGCTATATTCCATCAGTGCAAAACCTGAGCGGATTGTGTTGACCCAACAAAAAAAAACCAAAAAATCCAGAACAAGAAAGAAACAGAACATTGCTTTTCAATAGATAGACTTACAACTATCAAAACTACTGAAAAATACCCCAACTATTGCAGTTCAAATCTTGGTGATACAATACAGACAGACATTTTAGAAATGCTCACGGACACAGACAGCTCCTTCAGAATGTTGTTCATATTTATTCCTTCACAGAAACGGGCTCATCAAGCTGTTCTGTATTTCTGTTCATACAGTGAAACAAGGATGAGGAAACAGATTCCTTTTGGAAGCTACTTGCAATTTAAAACAATACTTCAAAATTAATTTAAAAACATTCTTTTGAAAAAGAATATCTGAAAAGTCATAACTAAAATGAAAGAATGTTTTCTTCAATTTCATTTCTTCTACACTACAAAATACAAACTAAGAATTCAGAGGGAAATCAGAGGGTACCATTACATTACAATTATTTGTCAATGAAGTTTCACTAAACTCTAAAAAGGAAAAAAAAAAACTTGCCCATAATCAGAATTTTGTCCTTCAGGGAAATTTATCTTGCTCTCAATTTTTATAATAGTGAGTTATCTTACACATATAGATCTTCTCTTGGACAATTATGGACATATTTAATCAAGTTTCATTTGTTCATTCTTTTCATGCAATAGTAGCTGTGATGTTTTTCTAAATGGCACATCTCAAAAACATTCTTTCTTTAATATTCAAACATTACAAGCTCTTGAATTCTCAGCAATTTTGAAAATCTGGTCATTAGCCACTTATCTAGAATAAAAATCTTAAAAGCTTTGTATGGTGATCTATCCATACATAATTGCAAGTTGCCCATCCAAGCTCTCCGTAGGAATTTTTGAAAATCTCAGTCTATAGGTAGAGAAAT
This sequence comes from Fringilla coelebs, assembly GCF_963513975.1. Lineage (NCBI taxonomy): Eukaryota > Metazoa > Chordata > Aves > Passeriformes > Fringillidae > Fringilla > Fringilla coelebs. Next base: position 18,420,664 of record NC_140067.1, read on the forward strand.
TAAAAAAACCACCTCAAGGATCTTACCTTTCTGAAAACATGGAAGCTGCCCAGCAGCCCCCAAAGCATGGTTACTTCTTTCTGGTTCTAAGCAAGCACTACCTGTGCCAGCTTCACCACACAATCTGACCTGGTCTTCTGCCATCATTAACCCTCAGCAGCTGCTTTGTTTTAACCAGGGTCCAATGTTCAGGGCCAAGGGTGCATTCCATCTTATACACTGGAAACAGCATCTTAACCTTGCTTCACAATTTATTTTCTTTTCCTACTTGTCAATAAGAATAAATGTAATCAAACATCTCTTCACCTGTTCCTTTTACAAAACCAAAATGGCAGCAAAGAAACCTGAAAATATCCTATAATTGAAGTAACTAATTCAAAGCTCCCTTTTTGAAGGAAGGTTCCAACTCTCATTCTGGAAGCAATGAAAGAATAACAGTGTGGTTATTATTCTATTAAATTATCACATATTAGCAGATCTGATTCCAGGTGATAATGGACAGACTGCAATGGATTTTGGTTTTTAGTCTCTTAAGTATTGCTTTTCTCTTTTTCATCTTTCTTCTTTGTGAAGATATAACCATATTTAGCTTTTAATTCAAAGCAGAGCTCTAGTTTATAGCACATGAAGATGTCTCTGAAGCACAAAGTACTGAATCAGAGAAAGGAATGCATATCCCATCCTACAGCGGTGACATGAGTTATTTGCATAGTTGCCACAAAAGTAATAATTACACTGTAACTCAATAGGAACAATGGTAATTTCACAGTAGCTCATGTTGTTGTTATCACCCTATATCCTGATAACTGTGAAATTAATTTGTGGCACCACTGTATGTGTCAGCTTTAAGCTGTTCCCTAGGTAACATTACGCTACCATAGAGAAGGAATGCTTGGCAGTAAAATGGGTAGCAGCAGATTGATTATACCAAAAGAATCTTCCCTCTACATACAAATAACTTGGCAATCAGAGATGATGATGAGAAAATCCTCCCCACTGCTTTTTTTTCTTACATTCTTTTTAATATATATATTAAAAAATAGTATTAAAGGCATTAACTGACTGTTATCCATCCACTGGAGGAAAGGTAAAATAAAATGAGCAAACTAACAGACTATACTTAGTGTCACTGACCCATTGTTCCAACTGCAGCCAAGATGCAGTAAAAAAACCCTGAAAGTTTCCTTCCCCTTCTTGTAGTAATTTCCAACATTAACCATCAAACTGTAATTTTAAACATAAAAGCAATAAAGCACTAAGACATATTTAAGACAGCAATAGCAGTGTAGGTTATGCTTTCAGAAATAATGCTCAATTCATCTGAGTGGTACAGTCCTTTCACCTCCAAACACTCAAAATTATTTTGCACTACTACTGTCAAAAAGGAGTTCCACACTAAATATAAAAGACAACACTGCCATATAATGCACAGAAATATTACAAATTTACTGGTGAAAATTCAGTGCCACAATAATTGAAGGTCTGGAAAACATTAAATTATGAAATTTAACAAGGGAATTAATGAGTGATTCATAACAAAAAACAAAACACCAAGTTTAAATTTTCCAGTCATTCTGCTTTGTACAGCAGTAGGTATGAGGCTTTGGTTTAAAGAAAGATGCTGTTTATCTTCATAGAACTTGGATTTCATTTTTTATTTCTAATTCAGGCCTGCTTGTAGCATTCAAAATGCATACTGCAATGACTTGTTCTCTCAGTGTATGTTTGTCTGCAAGGAAATAGGTGAAAAAAATTACAGTGTGTTACATATACTGACTCAGTGGTTCAGCTGGAGTTTTGTAACTGAAAAAACAGCACCATCTCAGTGGCAGCACTAGTCATCAAAGAAAAGCAAGGTTTTGAGCAGATACTCTGATCCAGGATATCCAGGGACAAGCATGTTTTGTCACTCTGTGGTTTTGATCTTTATCATTGACTGATCCTCTTTGTGATTGCTGTCCCCAAAATCCCTGACAGGTAATGTTCAAATGTGGGGAGGGGGGTTGGCTTGGTTTTTTTTTGGGGTTTTTTTTTTTTTTTTAAACAATCAAAAATAGAGCTTTCAAAGCTATGAAAGCAGTTTTAAGAGCCTAAAACCAGCTTGGACAATCCCAAATGTGTATTCTTCATTAAATATTGGCATTTACTATGCCAAATTATGTCACTACTGAGAGGAAAATTTTGACCACCCCATACTTAATTATTCATCAGAAAGGCACTCTGATCATTATCACTACTGACCCAGGAATTCATCCTATATCCTTTGCCAAATCAGCATGTACCCTGGTCCACTCAACACGCTCTTCTTTCACACCCCACTGCGTGAGGCAATTCTCATGCACAAGGACCCTTACATGCTGACAACATACACAACACACATTTGTAGTCAGCAAGCTCACCATATTTACTGCATGGAGAATTTGTTGATTCTCTTGATGCTAGTAGGAATTAGTATGGGATATCAGCAGTGATTAACCCCCAGTTTCAGTCCCATTAATAATTGTCTGCTGTTTGCTTTGCTGGACCTGTGCAGGTCTTGATGCTCAGCTAGCTCAGTAGTCCTTTTTTTTTGTTTGTTTTTTTTTCACAAACCTGATACTACTTCTGCCTGCAGGAGCATGGGCCAAGGCTGATGGTTGGCTTATTAACCCCTGTGCATCTCCTCTGTTCTTTATTTTCTTTTATATACTCTTCACATGTCAACATTGAAACACCTCCCAACAGCTGGAGCAAACACACCCTCTGGAACAACAAACCTTCCACTTGCTGGATCAATGCTGCCAAAGGCATTCAGAAATGCTTCAAGAAAAGTATATGTATGTATGTAACTAAAGACCATTGGGAAGCTTTAAACACTAGTAGCAATTATTATCTTTCTTGTATGCCCAAACTTACTACCACAGAGAAAATGTCTGTGAGCAAGAGGCGTCAGATACTCTTCTAAGAATTCTAACTGAAAATGAGCAGTGGGGATTAATTTAAAAGAAAAGCCTGAGATGGAGGAATTTTACTTTTATAATCATAAAATCAAACCAGGTGCAGTACAGCTGGTATTTTTACCTACGATAGCATTCAATAGCCTGTTTGGAAGTAACTGATGTACTCTGAGTTCTTTGTGGTTCACAAAAAGAAAACCCAATACTGTTTTTAGTATGCACTGACACCCTCTGTTCCAAGACTGCTAGTGAGGCTAAAGATTAACTCCTTAATTGTGAACTATTTGCTAATGCTCCAGAATCAGTGGCTGCTCCTCACCACATTTGAAACATGAAAAGATATACCATGGAGCTATTTATAAAGCCACTGCCATGGTATTTTAAATGTATATATTTTGCTGAGGACTGTTCAAAGCTGCAAAGAATATCAATGTATCTTTAAGACAGTCGCAGTGGGTTGATGTCACAGTGCAACACTGATATTTACTGACTTGAGGAATGGCTTTAAAGCAATGTGAAAACTAGTGAAGAATAAGACCAACTGCAAAAATTCTGATTCCTATCCAACCCCCAGGTCTCTATAGCAAAATGACTACCAAAAAAGATGCCTCGACAGTTCTGGTTTCTCCCAGCTGCCAAATGACTGATACATTATTACTTTCCACACTTCAAAATGAAAGGAGACATTCTGTTGCTATCATGCATATATTTTCAGCTAAGATTTTTGTTTTAGATATATTCTTCCTCAAAAAATAGGACATTTTTTGAGGAACAATGCACATAATTTGATCTAATTAATGGAGTACTTCTTTCTGATTTCAGAAGATACAGCAGGATTTTTTAAAAGGGCATACATGCTCTCTAACCAGACGGAAATTGCATTTGATTACTAAAACTACAATGCCATAAATGTAGCACCTACAGAGAAACTTTTTCAAATATCTCTAGAATACCATAATATCTCAAAATTAAAATGTAAAATCCTTGCAATGAAATGACATCAAATACATTTCACAAGACAATTGTCGCATACATTCAGTGAGAGTTATTAGCTGGCACGCGAAGACTTGGAATAATTTCCATCGCACTTCCATCCAACTGTAAGCTTGACGCATTACCTTGGAAGAATGCCACGTTTCCCGCTGTGCTAAACTTACTGAAACAAATAGGAAAGCAGCATTGATGTGTTACATCCCAGCTTTACTATTGTGTAATTGGACCACACTACAGGAACAGCACTTTATATTACAAACATTGAGTTACCATTATCAACCTGTGGCTTCGTGCTCCCAGCACAAAAGCAATGAATTCTTGTTTTACATCAAGAATTAAATGAGTATGATAGAAGAGAAAATATTAAGAGAAGTTGCATTTCAAGGCTCTGTTTTCAGTTTTAGTTTGAAAACAAAATAAATTTTATGTGTTATGACATTGTTATACTAGTAAGAGAAAGAATAGTTAGCAATGCCAATAGCAAAAAGATTACTTAGACCTTTCCAAATTAAAGGTAAAGTCTTCATTCAGCCAATGTACCCAAATAGAATAAAGGAATAAAAATTGATCATAGAAGCAGGGAGTTAGTTTTACACTTACTGAAACAGATCTATTTCAAGTAAGAAAAAGGGGAAAAAATTCATTCTATATAGTCCCTGCTCATTAAATGCCATCCTGTAGTATAAAAGGAAAATCAGGGATTTCATCTGCAGTTGGGTGAAGAGTGGGTCTCTCTCCTCTGAGGCGACAACCAGCCTTTCCCTATGATTCTGCCCACAGAATGATTTGCGCCTAGAATGTCTACATCTCTAATTGTAGAAGTACCTGAAAATGACTGTGTCTATGAGCAGTACGGCCCAGAAGCAGAGGGTTTCTACACCCAAACAGCTGTCATTAGCCTGACACAACCCTTCCTGTAAAGTGCTTATTTCAGCTTACTTCTAACGTAGTCCTGTAGGCTTGAGCAAGCGCCATGGACACGCATGTTCCTGAAGCTTCCCTGTGCCAGCTCCCTGTGCCAGCCATGCCAGGGATAGCACGGAAGCGCTCCCTGCCGCGGCGCAGCAGCGCATCCCGGCCCGGCACGCACTGTGCCTACAGGCCGGCCGTGACTGAACGTGCGGCTCACACAGGAGCCATTCGTGCTCCTCTAAGCACCCAGAGAGAAGGCGTGCCACGTGCTGCTCATTGCGCAGCTGACCCTCGGCGCAGGCTGAACGATGAACTCAACAAACATCTTCTGTTTAGGCTACTGCAGCCACATGGCCAGCAGTTCTCAGCCATGCTGCAACAGCCATCTTTAGTGGAACACACCCAGTGCAGCCAGAGTCTGTTTTAAATATGTAACCATTCTTGGTAAAGTATTTTTAAACAGCTCTGTATAGTTCTTTAATTACAAGAACAATTCCCACCCCAATTAAATATTTAATCTGAGAAGCCACAAGGGAATACCCTTCAGGACAGAAGAGGGTTAACAGCACCAGCAGTTGCCATGCCAGCAAATTCGCAATGAGAAGGCAGGGGTGGATACTGGGAGGCACAGCCCAACATGTAACAGCCAGCCATGAGCCAAGCAAGCCACTGTAGCTCCCTGGGAATAGAAACTGTTCTGCACGTGCTCAAGTGCATCTTCTCTTCATTAGAAAAACACAGATAAGCAAGAAGAGGCGCTAGGAAAACCACTTTTTGTTCAATCAGGAAGATATATCAGGTAGGATGAAGAGAAAAATTATTTTACAAATATAATTTTTTTTTTTCTATTTTAAAACACTCCTCAAAGAGTGTTTCCTTGTAATTTTGGTAATACTGTCAGATATCAACTTTAAAATATTTTTCTTCATTTGTCACATTAACAATTGCAAAGGAAATGCTTGGTTAATGCTAATAAATGACCACAAATGTGGAAAAATCTTCACTAGGCAAAATAGCGGTAAGAAAAGTATTTGTGGCATTAATCAGTACCATTAAACACTTCTATTTCATAGTAGTAATAAAAGTAATAGTCTTTATAAAAATAGCAGCTGTAATTACTTTATTAAATAAAAAAGTACTATATATAGTAATAGTAATCCCTAATTTTTAATGTGGCAGTAGTAGAAATGTTAAATACTATTAAAAAGAGGACTTTAAAAAGTAGTCATACTATTTTAAAATAACTTACTTATTTTAAAAGATTATTGCATTGTAATGATATCAGATTATAAATCAAGTCTTTTGTAAGTATTCTGACAAAAATCACATTATAATTCTTTTCATTACATTCTATTCCATATACAGATCAACTATTAAAATTCATCTGAATGGGCGCAATTCTATGGTGATATTTGGACCAGTTCCGGTTTTATTTTACAGAAGAGATGATTTTTTTTTCTTCCTGGGGACAAAAGAAACCCAACAAAACAACCAACAAACCACAAAAACTGCAAATAACCTTAATTTTTGGTATTGGACCAAACCAGAACTAAATGCTGAACAACCTAAATATACTAAATCCATACAAATTGAAGCCTGCTGTAAATGCCTGCTTCACAAAGAACCTCGTCACTGCCAATACTGCGTGCACCTTACAAAGCACACCCTAGATAAGCAGTCCTGGGCATTCAAGAAGGCAGGAGGCGTCACTCTGGAATAGTTTGTTCCTTTATTCTCTGCCACAACTCTTATGTTTGTCTCACTCTGTAAGCAGCTTCTCTGTACAAATTGTTGACTGAGATCCTAACCTTCCTCAGTCCTAGAAATGCCTTGAGATTTAGTAGCCTTGCCTTAGGCACTAGCAGTGAAAACCTCTGCATGGTCTCCTGAAAAACAAAGTGGTCTAGGGCTTAAATGGCTGCCCATCAACTTCTCAACAGCAAGCTCCAATGAAAAGATTCCTATGTAAAGTATCTTTGTTCTGAAGAATTAAGAATGGGAAACTGTTTCTGTTAAACCTTGTATCCAGTTAGTTAAATGTATGGTACCGATTCCAGTGTATTTTAACAACTGTCTCACTGAAAGAAGTCCAATACACTTTACAGTCTTACCTTCAATAAGCAGGTTGATTCCATTAGAACATTAAATTTAGATAATCTTTTCTTGATCTCCCAAACAGCCTCAAGTGAATAAACAGGATTTAAATCCAGAAGTCTACAGGGGAAGGACAGATTAATTTTGATGGAAGATGAATATCTTAGGGCACAGCTGGACCCACAGTTTAATCTCTGAAACATCCTCACCCCAACATACAAAACATTTCTAGGAAAATGGATGTTTGCTCTTACATCCAAAAACCGCAACAGTCAGTATAATATAAAGCTAGAACTCTTGAGAGGCAGCAAAAAAAGTAAGTAGCAGTAGCTAATAATAGTCATTATAACCAAGGGGTTCTAAACACATGTCATGGTTTAACCCCAGTCAGCAGCTAAGCCTCACCAAGCCACTTATTCACACTTTTCCTGATGTAATAAGGAAGCGAATTGGAACAGTAAAAGTGAAACCTCATGGGCTGAGACAAAAGTCAGTTGAGTAGGTAAAGCAAAAGCTGCAAGCAAAGCAAAACTGGGAATGCATTCACTATGTTACACTGGTAGCCTAGTGTCTTGGGAAGAGACAAAAGACCATAACTCTGAATGTCTACCCCACCCTTCTTCCCATACCTCCATACCTGTCTGGGATATCCCTCGGGTCAGTTGGGATCAGCTGTCCTGGCTGTGTCCCAACTCCTTGTGCATTCCTGGCCCCCTTGCTGGGGGGTAGGGTGAGAAAAGGCCTTGATGCTGAGTAAGTGCTGCTCAGCAATAGCAAAAACATCCCTGTGTTATCAACACTGTTTTCAGCACAAATCCAAAACACAGCCCCAGAGCAGCTACTGTGACGAAAGCGAACTGTATCCCTCCCAAATCAGCACACCACCATAATCAGAAAAGAAAATAATTACCTGGCAACAATCAACATACCATGGAAGGACATGCTACCTAATAATGAAATTTTCAATGAAGATTGTATTTTTTTCTCGAACCCTTAGCTTTGCTTTGTATCCTGAACTCCAAAGAGAATGTACTCAAAGACACCCATTGCAGTAGAAAGTCCAACACAAAGGAGAAAAAAGGATTATACTTTGTCAGGCTTTTGACAACTACAGTAAATGTTGGAAAAAAATAAGTGCAGATACATGTAAAACAGCATTTTTAAAGACAGACTGGTTTCTGATGGTAGACAAAACTGTAGGAAATGGCCTTTGTTAAATACATGTGGAATGTGGTACTCTCAGTAGGCTGGCTACAGATTAAACTAATGACTTCTAAATAAAACAGCATGAGCTTCAACATCTTCCCCTAAAACATCTTTGTTGCCAAAGCTGCAACACACCCAGTTTTTGTATACATCCCCAACTTTCATTATGGTTTAAATGGTAAAATGCAACCTTCTACCTAGACCACCCAAAGCCCTGCAACATAAAATCAAGCATCAATAATCTACAAAAAGCCATGGCTTATAGCAAAACCACCAGAAAATTTTCTTCACTCATATCTGTACTTTTTTTACATTTCTATTTAATGAACCAAAATCTTTCAAGAAGTGTATAGGCTGGTAGTCCATATTGTATACATCATCTCTCTGGCAATTCAGAACACATTTTCCTGAATGCTAATGGTAGCAAAGAACACATTTCAGTAATATTTTCAAACTTTGCATTTTAAAAAATAACAAAGAGGGAACCCATGGAGTGAACTCAAAATTCTGTAGTGTAATTTTCTACTCTGTTTGCACGAGTGGCTGTTAGTCACTGAAAGGTACGATGCTGCACCCCCTACACGCCACCTTCGGAGTCTTTGTGGTAAACCATCTGTCACAGTGGTTTTCAAAATCTCTTTCACCACCAACATCAGAAAACATCTCCTGCAGTTTGTTAAAAACCAAATTTTGACTGTTATCCAATTCTTTTCTTTAAATCATAAAACTAAATGGTTCAAAACCAAAACTAGGCTATCCTCAGTGAAAGTGACACAAAGTAGGTATTTTTTCCCTCTCTGAAATACTTGGGAATACTAATACACACAAATACAGAAACATTGTATTTACCATGCTCAGAACAGACCCAAAGCATATTTCAGTCTCAGTAATACAGAAAAAAGAGCATATGAGAAACCTACAAGATTTTATCAAAAATGTTCATGCAAGATGCTTCCTAAAGCACAATTCAGTATATCAACAAAAGTAGCAATTATAATGCAGTTTCCAAACCTGTAAATATTATTTATTTTGCTATTTTGCTCACAATGCTTTTGTTCTATATCCATGCACAGGTTATATACACTACAAGGCATAATTCAAACCTCTGATGTAGAGTAACTGCAAATCTCCATTGCCCATTGGAATAGCAAAAAAGTCAATATCCTTTCATATTTGCCATTCAGAAACATAATCAGTGAAAGTTGTATTTGTCAGTTTATCCTGGCTAGGTGACTAAAGGAATATTCAAAGGAAAACAATCTAACTTACCTTAACCTCCTCCCCTGTAACATCTAAATAAACCAGCCTATCACTGGACAAAAAAAAATATATATAACTCATAAATTAAAAATAAGAAATTAAATACAATACTTTGAACAAGAGATGTGCAGCAATCAGCTGACAAACTTGGAAATTCATTTCAGTTTTAAAATTCCTGGGGAAAGTTTTATGAAGCTGATATTCAACAGAATAGTCTATTGCAATCAAGCCCAAAACAAGGTACTTTATAATTTTCTTGATTTATACTTGAAAAATATATATATAAGGCAATGCAGCTACATTCTGTAGTGCAGAAGTTAAGCATTATCATTAGTTTCAGTTAAGCATTACCAAAATTTTCAGTGAGTGATGCCTGAAGAAATGGTCTTGACATATATTAGAACCTTCTTTTTCTTTTTAATTGCAAAATGAAATATGAAGTTCTCTAATTCTCTATAGAAATGACAAAGACAATACAAGTTCTAATAATCATCACAAAAATAATTACATTAATGTCATGGATTCCTATATATGCTTGGTGTTCCAGCTCTGCAGCATCTGTCTACAGACAGAAATTATTCCATCGTAGCCAGATCTGAGCAATTCATACCAGGCTCTCAAAGGGTGGCTAGTGGGTGACTCAGAAGCTAGTTAGCCAACAAAGAGCATGGTAAAATCGCATGGGCAGAGCTTAACAGTGCCTTGTTAATGCCACTAAACAGCTTCTAGCACATAAGCAGCTTGGTTAGTCATAGCTATCGTTATCCAGGGCAGCCTTGCACTGCGAAGGCATATGGCTAATGCTTCGTCAGTGCAAGTGATGTTGGCAATCTGTTTGATCTGTAATGTAAACTAAGAATGATAGTGAAGTTCTGCTTTCAAAATGGCACTCAAAATTATAGCCACATGGGTTTTTATAATGGAAGTACAATTAAAAGTTCTCAAGTGCTTTAACATTCTGCATGCGTTTCTATGCAACACCAAACACGACTAGAAACACCAGCATTTTGCAGCATGTCATCTCCATATGCTGTTAATAATATGGTAAATTTATAAAATTGTGAAGATGCATATATAGAAAATAAATTCCAAGGGGAGCAAGTTAAACATTCCCTCAACTTCAGTTTTATGGGGTTTTTGTTTTCACTCTGAGAACACCTCTGCAGCTAATTTTTTTAAGGAAATCTCTAAGCCAAATGCAGTCTAAATAAGGGTCTAAATCAATAATCCAATCAGTGGCTTACCTAATTAATATGTCCTCTGTGGCAGAGAGTGTTTGTTTCTTCATGCTGAGATAGATATATCAGAGGAACACGAGCTGGTCACCCAAGATGCAAAGTGTTGTTGCAGTTTGGAAGCAGCACAACATTTTTGTTAAATACATAAGAAGCAGTCACTTGCTTTTCTCCAAAAAGCATGCCCTAAGCAGCATTCAAGTGATTGCACTGGAGATAAATGTAAATATAGAAGATAGAAGAGAAACTTGGTCTTACTCTCTCAGTTCCAAATAAACACACTAACACACGCCTTGTGGCTACTTTCATAGCATCACTAAGTTTTGAAAACATCCCTGAGATCATGGAGACCAACCTTTGACCGAACACCACCTTGTCAACTAAACCACAGCACTAACTACCCCATCCAGTTGTTTCTTAAACACTTCCAGGCACAGTGACTCCACTACCTCTCTGAGCAGCCTGTTCCAATGCTTGAAAACCCTTTCAGTGAAAAAATTTCTCCTGATGTCCAGCCTGAACCTTCACTGGCACAGCTTGAGGCCATGCCCTCTTGTCCTATCACTGTTTGCCTGGGAGAAGAGGCCAACCCCAATCTTGTTAAACCCTCCTTGTGGGCAGTTGTAGAGAATGGTAAATTCTGCCCTGGGTCTCCTCCTCTCCAGACTAAACCCCAGCTCCCACAGCCGCTCCTCACAGGACTCGCTCTCCAGCCCCTTCCCCAGCTCTGCTCCCCCTCCAGGCTGGCTCCAGCCCCTGGGTGTCTCCCCTGAGGTGATGGGCCCAGAGCAGGGCACAGCTCTCCAGGTGTGCCCTCACCGGTGCCGAGTACAGGGGCACAATCACTGCCCTGCTCCTGCTGGCCACACCATTCCTGACACAGGCCAGGATGCCCCTGCCCTTCTTGGCCACCTGGCTCATGTCCAGCAGCTGTCAACCAGCACCCGGGTCCTTTTCCACTGTGCAGCTTTCCAGACACTCTTCCCCAGTTAGCTGCACTGCTTGTTGTGACCCAAGTGCAGCATCCAGCACTCCACCATATTAACCTAATGCCATTGGCCACAGCTCATCAATCCAGGCTGGCCAGATCCCTCTGCAGGGCCTTCCCGTCCTCCAGCAGATCAGTGCTCCCATCCAGCCAGGGAGTCTTTTGCAAACTTACTGGGGGTGAACTTCATCCCCTTGACCATATCATCTACAAAGACAATAAAAAGGACCAGGCCCAGTACTGGCCCTGGGGGACACCACTGGGGACTGGCTGCCTGCTGGATGCAGCAGCATTCCCGAACGCTCTGGGCCCGGCTGTCCAGCCAGTTCTTAAACCAGCAAAGGGTGCACCTGTCCAGGCCATGGGCTGCCAGCTCCTCCAGGAGAAGGCTGTAAAGTTTTGAAGGCTTTACTGAAGTAGAGAACTTTGTAATACTGGAATTCACTTCAAAGGCTTCTACCTCCCCAGAAAGATTTCTTTGAACAATCTCTGGGACCTGGACCAGGACACCTGGAAGCCTTTACTGATCTTAATTCACCTTCCCTTTGAATTTACCTGAGATTGGTCCTATCTTGCAGAACAGTTTAAGAATATAAGAAAGCAAAAACAAATTAACCATGACATTTTTATTGTCCTTATCCATTATACTTCATGTCTGTGTTTCTCTAACTTTAGAGCTCTAGGATGCCTTTTAAAATGGGAAAACCAAGTTGCCTGAATCAGAGCCCAAATATGAACCCATATTTGCCAGATCTTAGGCCAGAGCCCTAACAAATTGGTTACTACGTGTTTTGTAGTTTGCACTGCAGACCTGTTTCATTTACTTGTTTAAATTTCCAGCTTTTACTATGCAAACTAATGAATGCTTGTGAAACCTTGGAACTTCTTACACTGCAATTTTCTGGGTTTTGCCCAGTCATAGAAACTATTTGTCAAATACATCTGAGAGTCTAGACCATATTAAAAGAAGCCTGATTATTACTAACCCCAGCTTGCACAGTTGTCAAGACAACAGTGAATATCATCATTAACAGAAACTGTTTCTAGCAAACTGGAAATCACAGTTGAAGCTTCACTCCCTTGTTCATATTATCTAAAACCATATGCAAATATATGAATGCAAAAGAAAATTCTAAATGAACTTTGGTATCTTTTATACTGATTTAAACAGATAAGCAAACTTTCCCATTTCAACGCACGAATAAATATGTTTCAATTTTCCTTTAATAACAAGAAGACTACACAAAAATACTCAGCTTTAATTGTGACTTGCAAAGCTTTCACACATACTCAGTGTTCACAAGACAGACCATCTCCATATCCACCTACGAGTAGGACCCATTTACATATTAACACCTCTCCAGCCTTGCTGATTGCTCACTGCCTTAACCCACCATGGTGGCTTACCAGCTCAGTTGGCAACACTAGATTTGGAAAAACGTTTGATTTGAAATGCTATGGCTTCTGACACCAGGCTCATGAAATGTACACTAGACATGAGTCTAGAACACACAGTAACATATAGACAGCGTTAAAGAGCAATCTACCACCTACTGAGTGGTGACACTCCAAAGGGTTGGGCTGCTGTTGACAGGCTGGAGGAACAAGCCCGCAGAAACCACATTAAAAAACATACAAACAAAAACCAACCAACAAACCCACCATGAAATCCTGCCCCCGGTGAGGAAAAACCCCAGGCACCAGTATAGGCTGCAAACAACCAGCCAGAAATCAGCTTTGCAGGAAAGGCCCTGGGGGTCCTGAAGGACAAGATGAACCAAGAGGCAGTCCTTGCAGCAAAGGCCAGCAGCACCTGGGGCTGTGTCAGGTACAGCATTACCTGTAGGGTGAGAGTGGAAAGTCTTCTCTGCTGCCCAGTACTGGTGAGACAGATCTGAAGTCCTGCTCTGGGTCCCCCAGGCCAAAGGAAATGTACAGGAGGATGTACAGGAAGGAGCCCAGAAAGGGGCGCTGAGGTGATTAAAGGGCTGGAGTATCTGCCATATGAGGAGAAGCTGACAGACCTGGGGACATGCAGCCTTGAGTAGAGAAGGTTCAAGGGAGAATCTTACTAAATGTATAAATACCTGATGGGAGGAAATAAAGACAGAGCCAGACTGTTCTTAGCAGTCCCCAGCAAAAGAGCAAGAAACAACAGGCCCACACTGAAGTGGAATACTGTTTGGTTATTTTTTGAAAAACGGGGGAGAGGAGGGTGTTGGCAGCTTTTTTGAGTTTTGCTGTTGTTTAATGTGAAGATGTTTGCCTATACAGTCTGTGAAACATCCATCCTGGAAGATATAAAAAAACCTTTGTTGGACATAGCCCTGAGCAACCTGCTCTACTTGACCCTGCTGAGCTGGAAAGACAGTCCAGATCAATTATCTCCAAAGCAGAGTATGCACAAGACAAGCCACGTCAATGTGGGAAGAAAATATTTTCAGTGCAAATAATAAATGATTTTTTTTTAAAATGAAGTAATCTTTATTTCATATTTATCTGTATTTTTTTTTTCATTTCCATTCTTGGGTGTGTTCTATAAGGCACATAAAATATTAGTATACTGGCAATACATGTATAAACATACAAATATGGGGGATGAACGCTCAAAAATATTTTGCTGGTATGCAATCAATAAAATGCAGAGACCACATGTTTAGATCATCTTCAACCTCCCAGTTTCATCAATTCCGATTCTCTTTCTTGATGACAACAATGAATGCCTGTACACAGAATGAACAGATTCAGCAGGAAAAAGAATTCCCGCCTGCTGATGTCAGCTGCTTTTTGAAATTTGTCCTTTTTAACCCAGTAACTCACTAAACCTTATTAATTAATTAATATCTAATACTTATTAGATATTAATATTAGATATTAATATCAATAACTGAGTTTGGATTTCTGCCACACTTCTCCCTAAAGTCACCTAATAATTTTAGGGGGCAGGGCTATCATTATTGTTTGCTTAATTTTAAGACTCCTCAAGGCTACTCTACCCTACTTTCCCAAGAAATGCCTACTGCAACAGTCCACATTCTGATTCATCACCTATGAAAAGACTCCCAGTGTCAGCATCCAGCTACACCACTTTTGGCTCCTCAAATACTTATCTCCTTGTAGCAGAAAAATAAGTCTAAAAACACCTTTAAAATTCTAGATGAAGCTCTACAGATGATTTGGATCCAGATTTTTCCCAGTGATTAGATATTAAAAAAGAGCTTTGTTTATTGAAATATCAGTGTTCTTACTTATGCAACCTGACATTATAGGTATATAGCTATATTTTTCTGACAAGTTACTACATAAAGTACCCAATTAATTTATCATATACACATTCAAGGTAAGCAAGCAATAGTCAGTCCATTTATGAGCTCCAATTCAAAAATCTAATGAATTTTTATTGTTTATTTCAGCTTTGCAGCTGCATTAAAATATAGTAATAAATAAAACATTTGGAGTACATTAACAAAATAAGCAAAACATTAACTGAATTGAATGCTTTATGCATTTTATGTGCAATCACAAGTAAATCAAATTCTTAGAATACCACTCTTTATATACGGAATAATGCCAAACTACTATCAACTCATTATCTCATTCAAAATCTAAAATAAGTGTAAAGTAGAAGTAGAGAAAGTTCATAGGTTTTGTGATAATTTCAAAACCCTTCAGAAAGTTTATTTTGCATACATCTATATACATAAACAAGAAAGATAATTTTCATGTAGTCCTCAATTTGAATACGAAGAGCTGGAAACAGAACAGGACTCTTCTTGGATATTAGTATTTGTTTATGCAGAGCACAGTGATACTCATAGACGAGAAGTGTACTGAAACCCATATTAAATTGGCCATTTTTCTCAAAGATGAAGTTAAAATGGAAGGTCTTGTTCCAAACAGGAGCACTGGGAAAAAGTGTTCATTGTCTTTCTCATCTGGCAGACCAGTAGTACCACTCTGGGAAATCAGAGAGGATTTGGGCAGACTGCCCACTCAACTTAAGGCTCATCTGAGATCCACATATATCCACTTAGCTATCCAGCCAGGATTTTTTTGTTGCTGTTGCTTTCATGCCCACATGATTTTAGTGCTTTTGTGCAATGTGAAACCCTCTCCACAAGCTCCCTTACCCAAAGGAGGCAGGTACCTCATAATACTGATGTCAGCAAATCTACGTCCTCCCATGCCTGGTCCAATGTCTACTCTTGTCATGGAAAGGAAAAGTGAACTTGAATCTATAAAAATGTACTATCTGAATTACACATGTCAGATAATCTTGGGATCCAAACAGAAAAATACAGCCACCCAGTTAAATGAGGTGACCATACAGCAGTTGAAAGAACCGTACAACCTAAAACAACAAGTGTCTTTTACACACATTTAGAAAAATATGTACACCTACATGCAGATAAGTTAACATTTTGCACCTTTCATGTGGCACTCAAGTATGTTACAAAAACACACAACAGTATAAATTTAGTAAGTCAGGTATTTTCTTTATCTCAAAATAAAAAAACAACTAAGGAAACAACGAACCATACAATACCGACTGCAATTAAGAGATTTCCAGCACTGCACAGTATCTGTCACTCTTCACAATCAATAACTATTTCTCAGAATGGCTTGTACACTAGCAGAAATAGCCAGGATACAAATTTATGAGATAGTAAAGTGCTTTTGCACAGCAAAGAATCACAAGAATCTTCTAAAAAGGCTTTGTAACAGAAACATGACCTTTGAAATGCCAAAGCTCCTCTTGCCATTCAATGTTGATCATGGAAGAGCTGTCAGCTCCCAAGTTTTAAAATATTATCCCTGCTTAGTCATGTATTGCAAAACGTCACAAAGCTGAACACTGTTACAGGACAGCAGCAACTTGAAATCCAATTTGTTGGAAATATTAAAGGTAGCTTCATTTGCCAAAAAATCCCCAAATCTTTACTTTAAGTCACTTTCCATTTACTGACACTAGATGCAAGACTTATGTACACAGATGACCGACCACACTGGGAGAAAACCCTAAACATCTGAAGCAACACAAGCATAAAGCAAAAATCACTATTAGAAAGGTGAATGCCATTATTTTTACAGTTATTTTCAGCACTGGTCGTTGAAATGTTCAGAATACTTGTAGGTAAGAATACCTCTTCAAACAGTCAGTGCACATGAGACGAGTATCGTGAGCGTAATTCATGGAAATCAAGCCATTCACACACATCCATAAATTTAAATGGATAACGGACACAGTCAAAGTCAATAGGTGTATTTATTTTTTCAAGTAGATTCTTAGGGGGATTGTTGTTGTTTTTACTTTTTACTACAGTGGTTCATGTGTAAGAAGTTACTCTGAGATCAGGCAAAAGAGATGAAGCACTATGTTTGCATCATTACATTTTACTATCCAATTTCAAAACCTTTAAAAGTGAAGCTTATATAATTTTCTGATTCACAGATAATACTATAAATAACATCTTCCTGATTATTCGGTGAGTAACTTAAGAAAACCTGTCTTCAATTCCACCACCTTTCTACATAGTAATCACTCCCATTTCCAGGCACTGTATCTGGCAGGACTTTGGAGTCCTGTACCCAGATACTCTGCAGTGCAAGTAAGAATGGCAGAAAATTCATCTTCTGACTAATTTTAACCTCCTCTAAGTATTAAGTGCAAAAATATGATGTTAAACAAAATATACATCTCTATAACACATAAAGGACCAGACAGATTCTTACATTCCATTATCAAAACCAAAATCACATAATTTTGGTGATAAAATCAAAGTACACAGGAACTACATAGATAAAAATTAAATTCAATTTAAAGCAAATACAGGTTTGTTCAGACACTGTTGTACAATTGGTTTAACACTTACAGAATTTAGATGAACAATATTTTCATTCACTCACAGTTTAGTATAAATATAAAGCAAGGCACCCCTTAAGCATTTTAAATAACAAATTAAACATTTACATTTTTTACTGTGCAGTCAGGCTTAACATTTATGCAGCTTCAAAACCAAAGTACAGCCTCAAGGGAAGCCTCTCCACTGACAAATTAATACCTTAGAGAATAGAGCTGAATGGTGGCAATGAACTCATTTGTTCCCCCAATAATGAAGAATGACTCTTTCTTTACCACATCTGTGACTGTTGCTATGGTGACCCAGACTTACCTCATTGCTTCTCGAAGTGCTCCTCGCTCACTAAGAGTCGTGTGCTTGATGTCATCAAAATTATTTTCCAGTTTCTCACAGTTCTGCAACAAATGGAAATATCCATGTAAGGCTCTTAAACAGTTCATTGTGCATGTATTAACAGTATTCAGCATCACGCAAACAAAACTGATTTATATTACGTTACCTCAAATTATGCATTCTGTTTTAATTATATGGGAGTCATTAAAAAGACATTGAGAACTCAGAATTAAAGTAAACATGAATCTTATTATATGGTTGTCATGGAAATCATCTTATAAATTTTCCATAATGAAATTTATAGAATTTTTACTTTTTCTTCTTTAATTTTTTTTTCATTTATCTTTGTGTGGGGCTACAATGCTACTATTGCACACAAACAGGAGAATAGAAACCTAAATAAGCATTTTTATTATTATTACAATAAAATTTATAAATTTCATCCCAATAAAACAGTCAGTGTTGTTGGAACAAACCAGTCATATTTCATTCCTATTTAATTTTTAAAATGTAACAGAAATTGAAAAGCTTAATTGTTTACAGACACCTCAACCACAATGTTTCTTCCAGATTAGAGCTCACCAATATTTCTAAAAGTAATATGAAACCAACAATTTTGTCACAATAAATGAAGTAAAACTTTGATATATTCTGTAAATTATTACTAAATGTGTGACTGGTTCCATTACTTCAGAGCACTGATGCTTTTCTTCTGCTGCCACAAAGACAGTAAAATTGATTCAGAAGATGCTGGGAAGTGCAGTAATTTGTGTCTGTACAAAGTGAGTCTGAAATACCGGCGAACAAGAATTCTCTAATCATCTGCATCTTCCATAGGATTTTTATAATCTCTTGAGGCTTCATCAATACAGGAGGCTTTTAGGTTACCCCAGTTCTACACAACAACTTTCTCCAATACCAAAAGTTACCTCTGGGAGGCATAATTTTGCCATATGGGTTTAAAAGAAACAAGTTGCGAGCAGAGCGGTTCCTATTGCTAACAACCTCGAAGGCAGGATTGCCAGGCTCTATATGTAGCCATAATTTTAAAGAAATTATGGGCACTATTATTTGCTCATATTGCTTTCATAGTATTTAATAAGTAACCTAATTTTTAAGACCACATCTTAAAACTAGTTCTATAATAAGAATTATCTACTGTTTTTTTCTTTTTTGCATTGATTCTTTATTTTTATAATTACATTCAATCTGAGGCTACAAAAGCATTACTGAAAAGGAAATTATTAGATTCTTATAAATGACCTAGCAACATATTTTATCTTGCCCAATTAACATTTTAACTATCATTATTTTTAGATAAGATTATAGACCTTTTAATACAAAGTTTTAATGCTTTAACAATACATTTCTGAGCAGAAAAATTACCTGAGCTACACATATTTGGATCTTTTGACTTTTTTTCTCCTTTGTAAAAACTATGCATGCCACAATAAGTCTTGTCCCACAGTTACAGTGATTTGTTTGTTTCTTTATATTACAATCAGTTATCCTTTGCATAGCAAAATCATACTCAGAGTCAAAGGGATTGCAAAAGAAATATGGAAGCTGTACAATGAAGTATTCCATTAATCAGATCAGCATACACTGACCTTCAGCTCCAAGCACATACAGGCATATGTGTATAAATAAATATATAAAAGAAATCCAAATCATCAATATTAATTATTGAAGGATTCTCAATTCATCAATACTAATATGCAAATACCTGTACAAGCAAAATTAAACCTCCCATCCCCCAGGAAAATAGAAGCCAGAGGAAACATAATTTGGAATATTGCTCCAAGAGCCAAAGTTTTAACAATCCCGTGTCACCCAGCGCGTCACGACAGGTTCAAAAAATCTGAGCATCACACAATTCATTCTTGACCTTGTGATATAAAGCATGTAAAAATGAGACAACCCAAAGCACACAGATTTTTATCAAACACAGCTAACTCATCTCTAGACTGTACAAGTTAGAACAACTGGTCCTGTCCATGTAGAAAATGCTGAAATAAGTTCAGTTACTACTTATCTATATAGACCATACTGTGTTAATTGGCTGAAGAACAACAAAGGTGGTCCATATCTAAAGAAAATGCTGTGATCATGTAGCCTTACACACAAAATACTCCATCTCAACTATACACCCAATATAAAAATGACCAGATAACCCAGGGGAAAAAAAAATAATTACAGATTCAAAGAATAGATGCTGTAGCAATTCACTCGGCAAGAAGATGAACTTACTTCTACTATTTCTGAGAATTCTTTCTGGACCGTATTTTTCTCAGCTACTTTCAGCCAAATAGCTCTCATGCAAGGTACAGTAGCTGGAGAGCAAACCATAGAGTCATTAGAGAAAATGAGCTAAAAACTGAGCCAGAAGCAAACTCATGAAGGAGAATGATCTCATAGGACCGTGTCATCAGTTACTGCATTTGTACTGAACAGGAGAGTAAGCAACTGCTGATCATACCCACTGCTCTTCCACTCATGCAAGCATGCTTGATCACCTCAGAGGAAGGAGAAAAGGGTGTCTGAAATACCAAATATAAGCTCAGCTACAGGTGCACAGATGGCACTTCATGTGTCTGAGTGTCAGCTCACATGCAATACTGTGGATCATCTGAAAGGATATCAGTTTCTGAGAAAGGCTTGAAATGAAACTGTAAGCATGAGAATACTCTGAAGAATATGTCAGGAAAATGAGGAAACTTCAGTAGACCACGACCAGGGGGAATTTTACATTCTGAAGTATTAAATCACTAGCAAAAACTGAGCTCATTCTATTATCCATTCTACCAAATAATTCATATGTATAAGCATATTGCATAGGACAACGTATTTTGGCCCATAAAACATCACAATACATTTAAGTCTAATGAGCAATTCAAGGTGTTTCATTTTGAGCAACAGCTAAAGTAAAAAAATCAAAATGCAAGCAATGAAAAAACTGCTTTTGGTGGCTCACTGCCAAGTGATTTTTTGTGGGTATAGATACAGTCTGGAAGTTTTAACTCTCTGATTCAATAATCATATAGCAGTCTATATGTTATCACCCTTGGCAGATCTATAGTTCTGCACGATACTAAATTAAATATCACCCTTGAGAAGTATGGGAGGAAGAATAAGTACAGAGTTGCAATTAAGGACATGGTCATCATAAGTCAAAATACCATTACATAGAAAAAAGCCACATAAGTCTAAATACTGCTTCTTATAGGATTCTAGGATAAATACTTGGAATTCTTTTCATGAAAAAGCAAAAGCAGGAAGTATTTCTATTTTATCTATAAATAAATGGCTTATTTATCATATGAGATCTTAAGCTTCATGACAGCTAGTTAAAAATGGAGATGTGGACTGGATATTCACAACTATCTGTGGCATGACACACAGCAGACTGGTAAAATGTATAAACAGAAATGAGAGAGATGAATAATGAGTGTATGAAGATGAGGAAGAAGGAAGATTAATGAACAAGTTGAAAAGCTTTTCCTCTCATAACCACAAAAATATGACTTTTCCCTGCTACAATTTATTTCTGTTAATAAAATAAACTGCAAGCTTTGGGAGCAAAGACTATGTGTTCACAATTCTGTATTTTCAGACATTTTAAGTGACAAGTCCAAAGTACTCTTACACTGTTTGAAGAAACCATCTAGCTCAAGAAAGAACAGAAATAAAGAAACCCTCAAGGTTTTAAATAAAAACCTAGGATATTCTGGCAAAAGTGGAAGTCACACTCTTTAAAACCTATCTCTCAACATTCATCAGCTTAGCTTTCTTGCCTATGTTTTTGTCTTGGATGAAAAAGCCCTCTTTGTTAACTTATTGGAAAAGGAATTCTTCATTTGGCCCCTTGAGTCAAATGAAGAACCTAGCAGAAGTAGCTCAGAAACCAACAGACTAGCACAGCAGTCTGCTGCCTGGTGTCACCACTGAGGGTGTCCCTAAATAACAAAAGCACTGCTGCCTCTGCTCTGCCATAACAGGAGTAAGAGTCAGTCTTGGAAGACCATAATTCAAACTTGCCCATTCTGTGATACAGTAGGGCTAAATATGAGCCCACTCCCATTGAAATCAACCATAAATCTTCCAAGCATCAAAACAAGAGTGGAATCATACTAAGCCATATCCTGCTACTTTAAATCTATCCTGAAATACTTCACAGAAGACTTTCAAAATTAAAGATAATTTCTCTACACACATTTTGAGATAGCTGAGAAATAAAAATCTTTTGTATTGACAACAGTGTAAGACCTATTCTAAGGCAGTCTGCACCACTGAAGTTGAGTAGATCTCTTAGCCTTGTTGATGCACTACCAAATTATAAGCCCCACTTGAAAAACCATCTCTCTTCCATGAAAGAGGTTTTTAAGGTAAGTATTACGATTGTTGAATTCTCAGAATTCATTGCTTTAGCATAGGTTTTAGAAAATTTTCCTAGAAAGCTGGAGTAAATCTCACACTTTTAATGTCAAACTTCCTGAGTATTAAACGTAAGGGATGTACAGCAATTGAAAGACAGAACAGCTCTCACCTATTCAGTTCAAATTTGCTATTATTACTAATGCTAAAGCAAATTCATTTTTCCCATTTTCTTCTTTATAACCCATGAAAAAGGTTCCTAGAGTATTTTGTGTCAATTTCCTACTGTTTATGCAGACAAATTTAACTTATTAATTTATTAAGTGTATTTGTACCTAAATTTCTGAGTCCTTAAGATGAGACAACCTGGTCCAAATTCTGAAGGATTTAATAACTCACTCTGATATTTTAACTCATTATGTTTCACGAGGTAGGTTTTAACAAGAAATCACCAAAACTGTTGAGGACCTACAAAACCTACTGTAAATACCTACATATAGGGACAGATTCAACATGAAGAATCCTAAATATTTGTCTAAAAAGTCCTTAAAACTTCAAATTCCATGCATGCTACAAGGGTGACCACATCAGCTAGCTCTTTTGAAAATGCCGGCCATACTATAGAAGTGACCTCCTTTAACAAAATCATAACAAAAAAGCTGACTATTTTCAGGGGACTGTGTAAAAAAGTGTAGAATGCTGATTTTCACATTGATCTTCTTATTGATAGATATGAAGTGTTAACACAAATAGCAGTTATTCCAGAAATGTGAATTATTTCATCAGCAGAAAACTTCAGAAATAACGAACTTGTGGTTTATAAACCTAAAGCAACGCTATAATAGTAATCCAAACTGTAATATATTGCTGCAAGGATAATTATTAAGGGAAAACACAGCTGACATTTTCTGATTTATGCACACAATCAGAGATGGAGTCCAAGGACTGTGACATAATTATCTTCATGCTAACAATTTTTGTAAATCTCTTGACAGAATTTTAGCTAATTTTAAAATGCCTTCTGAAGATTAGCACTTAAAACTGTTGGGGAAAATAGCACAATTTATTAGCAAGGGTATAATTGTAAACCTTCCAAATACTCATTGCGAATATCATTTAGACAGTAACTCCTGCTTTAGCAGCTGGTATATAAGACTCCAGTTTATGGAATCTTGAAACAACAGAGAGAGTAGAATCTAATTAAACAGGATTACATGCCAAAGAAAAATATTAAAAACAGACTAATAGTCAATTGTTATGAATTTGAAATAGCACATCTTCTTTTGATGTGAACTGTGCTTTATTTCCATGAAACCTAAATATTCTTAGCAGACTCCTCTCTTGATTTGGAACAGACTGTCTTTCTACACTGAAACAACACAAAAAGCTAAATGATTCCATTGATCTTCTCTCAATGACTTAAGCTCCCATCTGCTATAGGGTAAAATGACTTACATATATTGCATTTATTCTAATGTTATTCAAGAGCCAATAGCTGTATTCCATACAGGAAGCCTCCTGAAACTGTCTTCATACTGAGCAACTAAACAAAACTGATGCCATTTGCCAGAGGGCCTTACCTTAAGAACAATCTTAAAAACTAAACACATAAAAGGACTGTTTGATCCTTTCTGTAACATATTATCATCTTTGCAATGTCTGCTTACTAAATTCCTTCTTCTTATTTGCTGTGACTCATTCTCAAGGGGTTCTTTTTCCAAAAAGGGGGAAAAAGCAGCTTTAAACTGCTAACTGACCAGTTGTCCACAAAGGAAAAACAGATCTTTTTAAAAAGAATTTTAAAATACATACATATTTCTAATATCTGCAGAAAGTATATTGAGCCCTCAGGTATTTACATAACATTTGACTGCATGCCATTCATAATACATGAACATTTGTTATAACACTTTTTTCATTACATGATACAGCCACATTGACCAGACAAGCTCTTAAAAAGGTATAGATATTAGTACATCCAAAAAAGCAGAATTCCAACAGAATACTAGCCTAAGTATTAGTAATCAAATAAGAATCAATAGAAAAATCATTACATAGAATTGTAGGAGGCTTTAATCAATGCCTTATTAGCATAACCATGTTAATTTCCTCAGGATTTTTTCAGCAGTATATTAATTTAAGTCACTAAAAATAGCACACATGCAAACTCAAGAACAAATATCACATTTTTGCCACAAACAGGAATATATCGTTAATACAGAATTGATATCAGGAAATACTGATGCATGTGCTGTTTTCTGAAATGACAAGTGTGGAGTTTTGGTAATAATTATTACAGAAATACTACAGTTAAAGCAACTGTAAATTCTTAAATGCAAGCAGACAATTTTGGATTTTTTTAACTTTTCCCAGTTTAAAACATGGCACATTTAATCCTTAAAGACAGGTAATCATATAGAAGTTAATTACTTGTTAAACATAGTTAACACCCTAGTTTGCAATTTAACTGGGGCTGTGAAAGATGTTCAGTGCAGAGATGGCATTCTGCTAACTTCCTTTTCATGCTGTTTCACGCAGAAATTTCAAGTGGCAAATTTATCACAGCCTTCATGTTCACATAAGGGTATGGTATCTTGCTTGAATTCAACCTGCTGTTGTCAGAGCAGATGCAGACACCACGTGTTTTGGCAATGGATAACACATCAGATAGTAGTGATACACGGAGGGTGAGAAAAAACATTCTGAAAGGACCAAGCATGCAATACGAAAAATAGTAGACCGAGGAACTCATAATAATAAAGAGCTACAAAAGATTCACAAAAAAACAGAGGCACAGCTGGAAATAATAATGGAGCAGAGAACACAGGTGATGCCACTAACTAGATAGGACAATTTAAAATGCTCCTTTCTCTAGTGACTCAGCTTTAAAAGACAGAAAAAAAATGTTCAGGGAGGAAAAAAAAATAAGGAAAATCTTTGCCTCCCACATTTCTCCTTCTTTTTGCAAAACAAATGTTAAACTTCATCAGCAGATGAATGAGAAGACTTGGCAACAAATTACTGGTCCCACTGCATTTGAAGGGACAGTTGCAAGACTGCTTCCTTTATGGGACAGGGTTCTGTAGCAGGGAACAATACACATCATGCATATCAAAAGCTTCATCTAAATACTGTTTCTTTTTTAATGTGGTTGTAGTCTTGCTTTTACCTCTTGGACAGCCTGGTATTCTCAACATGAATTTACAATCTAATTCTTTAAGAGCATTAAGTTTAAATAAAGAGACACAGGCTCTTCACAGAATTTCTAAATATACTACTTCTACTTGATAGTGAAAATTTAACTAATGACTAAGAAAAAAAAATCCCAAATGCTATACTGCCTTCCCCTCCTATTATTTTCACATACCTCAACCCTGCTTGTTCTTCCCCTGGGATTCTTTACTCTGCTTAGGTAAATATTCCCTTGACTCTTTGAGATTAAATAAAATGAGACTATGCAGGTAAAGACCAGACTCATATTGAGAATTAACATTTACAGAGCTCATAACCTGGGAAAAAAGGAAGAATCTTTAAAGTGTAGGTAGAACTGTACTCCTACGGAACAGATTATGTTCCTGACCTTCAACAAAGACTATAAGGAAAAACATACCCAAAAGTCCTTGCTCTTTTAGAACCCAAATGATCAAGAATTTAAGGAATTAACCCCACATATTTGAGAGTACTAACTTAGAGGATACCTCTTATTTTTCATGCATAGCTAAAACGTTATTGAATATGAAAGTTTTTTAAAAATTAAATTTACAATTAAATGCTTAAACACCATCCTGAAACAGTATAGTCCTGCCTTATGCAGTGGAATAAAAGCAAATTATATGTAACAGGCTTGCTTCCTCAGCCCAGGATGCCACCTCTCATCTCCTACATGGCACATTTTATTGTCGAACAGCAGTATTGTTCAGACAGGCCACAACAAAACATTTTCTTTCATTGTGCTGTTGCCTCAATATTTCAAAAAAGCAAATAAAATGTTTCCCAACCAGTTCTGCTGAAACTAATCTGATTCAGCTATTTCTCATGGTTTCACATAAGATTCTTGCCAAAAAAAAAAAAGGGCTTGGGAGGGGTAGAGTTAATTTTCTTCATAGCAGCTGCTCTGGGGCTGTGTTTTGGGTTTGAAAATAGTGTTGATAACACAGGGATGTTTTAGCTATTGCTGAGCAGCACTTACTCAGCATCAAGACCCCAACTGAGGATGCTGGGAGTACACAAGGATTTGGGAGGGGACACAGCCAGGCCAGTTGATCCCAACTGACCACAAGCATATACCAGACCCTATGGAGTCCTGCTCAGCACATAAAGCTGGGGGAAGAAGGAGGGAGGTCCAGAGAGGTCACTGTCTCAATACAGTTTAGTGGGCATGGCAGTATGTAGCTGAAGGTTGGAATCGATCATCTTGGAGGTCTTTTCCAACTTTAATGATTCTGTGATGGTGTTTGTCTTCCCAAGTCCCCATTATGTGCAATAGAGCCTGGATTTCCTGGAGGGGGCTGAACACCTGCCTGCCACAGGAAGCACTGAATGAATTCCTCACTTTGCTTGTAAGTGGAGCTTTTGTTTTACCTACTAAATGGTGTATGCCTCAACCCAGAAGTCTTCTCACTTTTACCCTTCTGATTGTCTCCCCCATCCCACTGTGGGGTGAGCAAATGGCTGTGGTGCTTAGTGGCCATCTGGGGTTAGACCACAACAGCAAGGTCATACCAAGGTCCTTGTCTCCTAACCTTACACATCACATCTTACGTTGTGTCTTTCTACTGCCAGTTATAGACACATGCACCACCCCCTTCCACGTGCTACTTATTAAATTGCATGCTCCTAATTCTCTCCAACAGCTGAAAGACTTCCATAAGATAGTATTTAATATGAGTTTATAGAAGAGAAATCACAGCCAATTTTTTTTTTTTCTGAGGCTATGTGATTTGTCAACTCACTTATGTATCTTCTCATGGCATGTCTCTGTCACCTAGAGTTACTATGGAGTTAACACAGGAGTTAACATAGGAGTTAACATACAGTTAAAAACATAAGAGCTGAGATAACATTTTGTTAGGTGTTTGCATATGGTGTCCATAGTTCACAAATGAACTTCATATTTTATTATTATTATTTAATAATTATTTAATTATCTGTCTGATAGAAGGAGTAGGAAAAATCCAATCCTCTGTCTGCTTGGCTTAGGAGAAGAAAACAGCCACGTGTGAAATACTTCAGTGTTGTGACTGAAACAATTCCACAAAAAATATTGCTAAGATATCATCAGGTATCTGACCAGGTGAATTATCCAGAGAAGAGTATACACACTTATATTCTGGGTTACTGTGTTATCTAAAATTAGCATCAGTATCACATTGCTACTTAAGTAGCAATGAAACAAAGCAATGAAAATATGAAACTGAGACTAAATTTTCTCAGAGGAATAATGTGAAATATTCAATTCACTTGAGAAGTGTCTATCCAAGTCAGAGAAATAAGTACTAAAAAAAAGGCTGCAGACACTAAAATACAACCCTTATATCAAGACTTTGGTGCATTTGTGTTACTTACTGGCATTGTGTGTCAGATTTTCCATCACTATCATAGCTTATGAAAACCTGAATAATAATAATAATAATAATAGTAAATCTTAAGTTCATTTACGAAGTATGGACACCATATGCAACCACCCAAAATGCTACCTCAGCTCTTATGTTTTTAACTATTATGGTAACTCAGAAGTAACTGTAGGTGACAGGAGACATGCCAGGAGAAGATACATAAGTGGGTTGACAAATCACGTATCTTCAAAAAATAAAAAACAGGCTGGAATTTCTCTTTTATTTCCATTTTCTTTGATATTCAAAAGACATGTGCTGAGATGTCCAGAAAAGTCAAGTATTTAAGCACATTTTATACTCATTGCCATCTAAAATAGCTAAATCAGCTAAAATCAGCTAAATCTTTCTGTTTTCAAAATATCATATAGAAAAAAGACTGTGCAAAAACTACTATAATTACATGCATCCCTTACTTTACTTAGCAATGACTGGTATCTTACTGCAAAAGATACAGTAAGACAGTGACCTCAGCCTCTGTAATATACACAGAGTCAGAAAAAACAAATGGAAGTGCAAAATAAAAAAAGGAAAGCATGAATAAGAATGCAGAAAGACTCACAAAGCTGTTTAATAGTCAACACAACTACTTATTTTTAAATATCATGCATCAAGCCAAGTTAGTCAAAACAAAAGCTTACACTCACTGCTAAGGCAGAAGATTAAGTCTTGATGGGGACGTTATGGGAAAGAAATAACCAAGTTGGACACTACACTTAAAATGCTTTTTCCCCTCTCAAAAAAAAATTCAGAAAATCAGAGGTATGAGGCTATTACAATGGTTGCAGATCCTATGAAGTTTTCACCATCTGCTGTGCCATCTATTTACAGACATACAGGCATAATCAAAAATTAGGGAAAACTGCTAAAATAAGTGCAATCTTCTTTGAAGATACCATGCATGTTTAACAAGCTTTAGAATCTTCCAAAAGAAATTTAAGAAAAAAAGTGGTATTGATTCATCTTCTGTAAAAATTACATTAGAATTATTAGAAAAATAACTTTCCTATACAGAGAAATGAACAGGGCTTACGTGTAGCTACATCTTTCAGCAAGGCATTCAAAAGAGTCTTAAGAGAATGCTGCTGTAATGCTGCTTGGTTATTCACATGTAGTTGAGAACAGCATCCAGGATAAATATATTGCCTCAGGTCTCAGTTCCATTTACCATCTTAGAGAGAAGAACCCTAACTACTCAATACCTCACTATGGCACTATGCACTCTTTTGGTTCTGTATCTCATTTACTGTCTTCTTTGTAAGGTTTTTACTTCTTTGGAAGCTTTCATGACTCAGTCTGAATAGTTTTCTTCTCCCAAAACCTTCCGGCCTGTCTTCAGACAGATCATGCAGCAGTATTCCCCTTCTTGTTAGTCTCTTGAAAATTGCTATGTTCAAGCTGAGGTGAACAATTTGAACATGCCCCAAAGCACCAGCCAAGCACCGTCCCAGCAATTCCCAAGCAATCGGGGCCATATGGAGCCAAGATACACCAGAAGAGAACTGCAATGCAAGACTCCTAGATTTGAATTTGGCTTAACACTGTTTGGAGGAGACTCATTTGGGTCCCATAAACAGTGCTCAAGACATTTGGGACAGGTAGCACAGATCCTGAGCTAATTAAATGGGTCTCTCAGCCAGGCTGGCTCTGGTACAGAATTTTCCTCACATCGCTATGCTATTCAAACCTATAAATGGCTCCAAGTATTGTAGGTGAAGGCCTTTTAGTTCCCTGAACACTGCACAGGACAGACCTGCCCCTGCTTATCGTGTTTAACTCAGAGAGTATGAACAACCCACTCCCTCTGTGCAACCAGTGCTTGACCTAACACCCTTGGTATAATCATCCACATTTTTTCAATAAAATGCAATAACCTAGTTTTGAAAATGCTATTTCCAAACAGACAGATTGAATAATTTCTAAATAACACTGAAACTCTTACTTTAAATTATTTTTCCTCTCTGGGAAACATATTGGACTTATTAATCAGTCCCCAGCTCCTGAGTGTCACTGCTACTATTGCATATGAGCAAACAGAGTAATAGGAATGAACAGGATGATGCAAATCAAAAAGAAACAAAAACCATCATTCTTTTAACATCATTACTAAATTTCTCCCTTTTCTTCTTGAAGTCATTTTTATCTCTGATTTTTAATTCTTATTCCTATGCAGCAAGCTCCTTCTTCCCCTTGTGTATAAACTGAGCTTTCAATTTTTAATATTTCTTCAATGGTGCCCTATCTTTTCTATTCTCTTTTTTTCATAAATTCATTTTTTTCTCTCCTGCTCTTATTTCCTCATGCTTGTTTACTTTTCCTCTCCAGTCCTTACTAATTATTTCATGTCTCTTGGTCGTTTAATTATGTGTCATGGCTTTTCCTTTCTTACATTTTTATATTGCATTCCTTTATTCCACTCCTGCAGCTCTCTGATTTCTATGTGCTTGCTTAACTATTACCCAAATGGCTCCAAGCAGGACACACTCAAACTGAAGAATAAATAAATTAAAAGAAAAATACTATCTGTGGCCATGCGGTGTTGCCTAGCAACACCCTGTACCTCTCCACAGCTTTTCTAGAGCCCTGGTGGCAACAGAGCTTTTCAGACTTATTGCTACAAATATATGCAAGATCCTTCTCACATTGTTTGGCCATTCACTGAAAAATAAATGCAGAGGATAGCAAATGAAAAAGAAAAATTCCGGAGAAAGCATCAGCAACAGCACAAGAAATGGCCACCTACTCTGATGCACACTGCCCTCTTGTCTCTAATGGATTCTGTAAAACACATGCAACTTTTAGGTTACTGCTGTTCACCAATACTACTACTGTTACAATCTTTGAGAAACAGAATGTAAACAAGATTTCTTATGCAATTAAAATGTGTTAAATTCAACCAACTCTTATATAGTTACTGTGGATGCAATAGTGGCTGAGATTCACTGACCTCTTCTGAAAACTTTACACTAAAAAAAAAAAAAGCCTACAGATTGTAGAGGGTACAAAAATGGTCCAAGCATGGTCAAAAATGAAGTGGAATTACAAGGAAAGTGAAGTTTGTCCCCAAAAATTGTAGGATTCAAAATTAAAAGATTTTCAGTAGGTATTACCTCTAATTATTTCAGATGTGACAGAAGTGAAAGGAAAGTGAATTCTCCCCCAACACTTCTCTTTAAAATGCAAGTTTAAAGTTCTCTTTAAAATGCAATGGGCTCCATCTTCAAAACTTAGAAACAAATGCTCATTAAGTCCACATTTCTCAAAGTATTGATGACACAGCATGAGCTACACTGAATTACAAAGATACTAAGCCAGCTTCACCAACAGTCCTTTTTGTTTTGTTCCACGGTAGTGAAAGACTTCTTCCACCAACCACCTTTGAGAAAGAAAGTGGATAAAATGACACTTATGCAAGGGACTGAAACTTTAAGGATATTTGGAGTCTTAGAAGGGGAGACAAAAACTAGAAATGCTAAAACAAAAGATAACTACATCATTTAGCTAAGGAAAAACCCTACAATGAAGCCCCACAAAATGCTGAAAATGTTAACACTGTATCGGCATAGCGCTTGCATCAGTAGCAAGTGAAAAGAAAGCAGGTCAGAGAGCATACACCTTAAAAAGACATTTAACAGCATTAATCTACATCAGCTACAGCTTGTTACTTAGTAAAGAAAGGCTGCAAGTGATCCACACAAATAAACAAAGGACAGAAACTAACATTCAGGTACACAATTAACCTCATTCCCCAAGTAATGTTTGTAAAAATAGAAGGCTGAAGTAAAGCACATAGAGTTGGCTGGAGAACACAAAAGCACCCATAGATCATACAGTCCATAAAACAAACACAGGCATTGCACAGTCAGGCACTTAAATTTAAAATGCCTAAAAAAGGTTTCAAAACTTTATTTGGCTCCTGCACATACATGCAGCAAACCCAGTTTTAATTACACAGTCAGATGCTATTTTACAAAGAAGTGTTTCATGATTTAGAAACAGAAGAGTGGGCACACGTAATAATTAGCCTTTCAACATTTGGGCTCAATGTGCAGCCTTGTTTACTGGCCACTAACCAGATCCTTACTTGAAGGCAGACCCACTTCTACCCATGAGCATTTCAATGACACTCACTATGTATCTGATGTGATTCAAATGCAATTTATTCTACATAACCCCCACAGTCCAAAACATTAAAGCATACAGGAGACTAGAAGTGACAACTTGGACAATAACAAGTAACCTCTTGCTTTCACGTTCAGATTTTCTTACCCAGTTCATGGAACTATCACCCTCTGATCAGCTGGTATTTCTAAATCCTCTTCTTGCTTAATTCCAGACATTAGGCTCCTACTCATTCTCATCCTCAGCCCTTGACTATACAGCCTCCTAATTGCACTATTAAATTTATTCTTATCTTTTTTATTCTAAACTTCAGTGTCACATGGTTCTTTATGATGTTCCAGTTCCTTCTGTATCGACAGTGCCTGTTGACTTTCTTGTAACATGCTCCTAATATTTATGTCAAGCTCATTAATGAAAATATTAAATCTTATGAATCTGAAGACTGATTCTTCAAAAAGCTCTGCTAAAAGCCCAGCAGATCTTTTTCAAGCACTTCTCACTCTCATTTCCCCTCTAGCCAGTTCCTTATCCATGCTACTATTCTAATCTAAGCAGATGACACTTCATTATTAATTGGCAAAAATAAAAACTCAAAACCCTTTTTAGTGTGTCACGATTTATCCCTAAGAATAGAGCCCAATATGCCTTACTCTATCTTCCATTTTCCTTAATGCATTTAATAAATCCCTGCTTCAAATTTTGTTTTCAAAGTTTTGCATGTTGCCAATATGAGACCAACAGAGCGAGAGTTGCCCATCAGTCCTCTGTCTTTCTAACACACACAAACTGCATTGCCTATTCTTTAATCAAGAACTTGCTCTACTACAAAGCTTGTAATTTCACATGTCAATTTTTCTGCGATACTTTTATGGATGCTGTTCTGTTCCTTTGACTTCATACATAAAACACTCCAAGTCCTCCTTCTGGCCTGTCTGGTGTAATTTCCACTTCAGCACTTTTCTGCCCATTTAGCCACCTCTTGCTTCATTCCCATCTTAGTGAAAGTAGGACAACAATTTACAAAGACTTCAGACAAAACCTAAGATGCTTAATCCTATCTTCACACTGACTTTGCTTGTTCTTTTATTTCTTTTAGTTTAAATAGCTTAAGAATCTTCTACTATTTGTTTTATATAGCTGGATAACCTTTTACTATTTGTTTTAATTTCTTTCACCCAGAGTGACTCAACTTGACTTTTGAAAGTTCTCATTTTTTTCTCCATATTTCCTGCTTTGCAAATCAATCCCATTTGTTTCAACTCCTTATGGGTAATCCTCATAGTCTTAACTTTTTGAAGTTGTTTTACAGTTCAGTGTGAAACTATTCTTTACAAATTTGGATTCAAATTCCAAATAAATTTTGTATATTTCGAATACTAAAAATCTTCTCAAAATTAATGTCTTTGAATTGTTTACCTTATTCTATACAATTTACATTGAACTTTAAAAAAATATTGATGAAAATGATATTCTATATTTACTCTGACTTCATTCACTTGCTAAAGGTGTAAAGTCCATTCAGATTCATACCAGAATTGATAAGATTGGTATGAGTCAATACTGTTTTTAAAATTCTGTATTAGTGTTTCTGATTAAATGACTGTTACTAACAAAGTTTGTCAGTTATCACATCAAAGAATACTTGCATGCTATCATTATTAGGATCTGTGGTTTACAAGTTGCATTTAAAAAGATCAAAGTGTCTTACAATTAATGACCTACCTCTGTAATAGATTACAATCAATTCCAAGTGCAGAAAGTGGTGAGAGTAAAAGAATGAGGATGGTGAACTTCAGAAAATATGATTTCTGGTATGTTCCCCGAGAGTTATACTGATCAGTAAAGGAAAGCAGGACAAAGGGCAAACCCTACAGAAATTAACAAGGGGGAACTACTCTTAAGCAAAACAAATAAAAAGAAAAAAAAAACAAACACAACCCCACAAAACCACAAACAAAACAAAACAAAAAGGAAACAAACAAAAACTCACCCAAAAGAGTGTTCTTAGCACACCTTTATGATCATACCATGCCCCCCCCAATGGCCTGGAAATCAAAATCACAAAAGCAGGGAAACTGACACATACCTAGAGTAGATAAACTTCTAAGTATAAATAAACTGCATAAACACTGTGGGAATAAAACCAGAAAGTTATACAAATTTAAGTTTAAAAGGAAGAGGAGAAAACTGTAAAATGATAGTAAGAAAACTGTTCTATATACATGAGAAGCAATAAGAAAATGAAGAGAGGTATAGATTATGTACAACAGCAAATAAGTGATGCAGAATCAACAGTCCTCCCTGTCCTCTTCATGAAGATAGCACAGTATAGCCATAACTACAACTAAAAATATATATTTTTAGCAAGAGCATGGGATTGCAGGCTTGAGCACAGAAAAAAAAGAATAATTTATTCTTTTTAATCAGACTGATTCAGCTCATTTATCACTGAGTCATCGAGGAACTAACTGAAGCAATGCATGGAGCACTATCAATCGCACCCACTAGAAGGCTTGTGGTTCCAAAAGGTCAGAAGAGACAGACATAACGCTTCCCTTTACAGAGGGGGATTGGAGGGAGAGGAAAAAAAAAAAAAAAAAAAAAGAAAAAAAAACGGTGAAAACAGAAATCACACCCCCAGGCAGAGAAAATGGAGTATATATATTAAAACTTACATTGTGATAAAAAGCGCCATGTAAAACTGGCCAAGAATAACTGGCAGAGTAGATGTGGCAAATCTGGAATAAACTTTTTTCCCTTTCAATTATTCCACAGCACATTTTCATAAGCCAACTAAAAATGTAGACTAGACTAAAAAAATATCCAGTGAGTGTGAAATTAACTGAAAAACAACTAGGTTCTTTTCTATCACCAAAAAATAACCCGAATCAAGATGATTCATGATTCACCCAAGACCTCAGTGACTTGGTTAATTGGAAAAAACTAATGTACTAATGGTTTCTACTGTCATAATGTTTGGTGGAATAAGGGAAACAGGGAACAAAGAAATACTAACTTTTCAAGTTAGTATCAAGAAATAAAAATTTTTCAAAAGGCAAGAAGATAATTTCAAAATTAAACCAAACTAACGGGTCAGAATTTGGGCCATAAATACGAGATAATCCAACACACTTGCAGAAGGAGCAGCACATGTCTGATGGCCTTCACTATAGAAGAGGGAAGTCTAGAACAGCAAAGAGTAGTCTTGATTTCAGCATAGGCAATAGCTTACAAAAGAAAAAAAAAAAAAAGGTAAAAAGGTGGGAGTAGAAGATCTGAAAAAAAGATTAGCTAGTCTTGATATTTTTTCTCTTTTCCAAAAAGAAAAAAAAAAACAGCATAAAAAGGCATCTTTATCTCCATCCAGTAACCACAGGAAAGTATACAGAATTCTACATCTGAAAGAATGTAATACTAAGCAGAATTTGAAAGTTGACAGTGAAGATGGTTTCTGATCCTATCCCTACTCTGATTTTCTCAGCTTTAATGAAGGGGAATGAACTGGATTTACCTAGAATTCAGCACTTTAAGCAAATAAGCATTTTTCATTTTGTCATATAATTCAGTGCAAAGATAAACAAATTGCAACTGTGAAACAATTCCGTTTTGAAATGGTTAATATCAGAAATGTACCTGGAACTAAATGTCACTCACTAAACGGTGAATGCTTCTCTATAGAGGAGGAATAATCCAACATCAAATAAGATGAACACCAAAACTGAAGAACTCTGAACAGAGGCTGTTAAAAGGTTGGAGGTGGTTTTGCACAGCACTCCAGAAGAGCCACGGAGTGAGAAGGAACCTTTTGCGCAGTACTAAGAAAGCATTTGACACAACTTGCAATCACCTGGTATTTGCAATTTAATACACAGAAAATGTGCATAAAACTACTAATTTGTTGCATCCAGGCAAGTTAGGAGCTATTGAGATATTCTAATGAAAACACCTTAAGATATTGAAACTAATATAAAACATAATATTCAAGGAAATTCATAATACGCATGTCTTAGACCCAGTATATGTGATATCATATATAAACATGTAAACCACTTTATTCCAGTGAAAGGGTTATAAATGCCAGCATATGCTATCGATAAGAGAAAATGCAGAGTAATTAGTTAATCTAAAAAATGCATGAGTAGGAATTTGACTGCTAAATGATTAAACTGGTACATTTTAAAATGCGTATTAATATTTAATTATTGACACTATGAGAAAAGAGAAAATCTCTTGATGTTACTTCTCAGCTCTTTCTGATACTCAGCAACACATGTATTATTCATATGAATAGTTTGTGCATATACAGTCAATCACTAGTTAAATAAAAGAATCATTCTCAAATTCCCTAATCACCTCAATAGATCCTAACGCAATATTTTCCACATTTGGGAATCAGAGCGTTTTATTTAAGAAATCAGTCTGGCCATGATGAATACAGCGTAGCTCGAGCAGACATCAGTTCAAAGAATCAGATGTCAAAGTGCTCCCTCTAATGTCCCTTAATCATCACACCAATTAGTGGTTGAATAGTGATGTGATTAAAGAGACTGCTGCTATCCTATACCTATTCAGACTAGTAGAATTCTACATATGTTCTACCAATTAATGTTTGAATAGAGCAGCGATTAGAGAGACATCTGCCATTGTACACCCATTCAGAAAAGAGCTAAACTTGCATATTCATATGCAATGAAGACAAAAATAAATATTTGCAAAGGTAAACTATACGTTTAGATTATAAATATAATTGAGTTGATTTCCTTTAATGAGTGTTCTCTATTTTACAATATTTGGGATTATTTTTTATTTATAAATATAGACTCTTTCATCAATACATGTCTAGAAATGGACAAATTATTCACTGAAAAAGCATTTATTCACTAAGGTTCGTGGTTTCAGGCCTTCAGTGTACTGGGTTTTATATCTACTTGTTTGCAATTTGCACTATTTCTGCTTCAATCCATCAGTTATTTGTGAAATGCTAACTTAATTATTCTGTAAGCAAGATACATTATTAGGCACAAAAATCATGTGAACTTTTTCCACCTCACTGGAAGGCAACAGAGTAACACACTGATTATAGCTGAGAAAGATCATCTTGTTTACAGATTTTTCTATGCAAGCCTGGACATTGGTATATCAAGAGGTATTTACATACCGTTTTTTAAAGAATTTCTTTATACAGATGTTTATATATAGCAGTGACAGCCACAGAAACACTAACAAAGTGAATAGCAGTTAGAAGTTTTAGCAAGCTCTTATCACTACTGTTTCAAGGGAGTACCCTTGTCCTCTGAACTTACATGAGTTGCTATATCTTACAATGAATTGCAGACCTCGTGCTCCATCATTAGCACAAAATGATCTGGTAGTTGCAACTTAATGTTGCGCAGAAAAAGACAAGGTGAAGAATTTGGTTCTCTAATAGCTGCAAAGAATTAGAGTACAGTTAAAGTCTTTTTCCCAAAGTGAGCCCTTGCCAAAAAGGAAAAAAAAAAAAAAAAGAAAAAACCCAAAACCAAAAAGAGGTGAGCATCAAAATTATTTGTTCATGGAAGAGAGGCTCTTTTTGCACAATGCTGATCAGGCTTAGCACATGTAAGGACAAAGAACAATGCTAATACTGCCAGAAAATCAATACTGTTACAGGCTATGGCAATTAGCTACAAACCAATTTAAACCCCATTTCCTTTTCACCTTCTTGTCATGTTGAAATACTTCCAGCATTTCCATCTGGAGCAAATCTTACAATTATTTCTAAACACAGAAACTGAAGCAAGTCTGAATACATAGGTGGATCTATATCAACTCCTTACCGGTCCTTAGTAAGTATCTACAAGATTTCATTACCAAAAAGAAGCCTGGACTAGAATAGCCCACTGAATTCTTCAGTGGCAAGTCAATTTATAAAACTTGTAGAGGTGAATTTCATTTAAATTACAAACCTGCACATGTACAAGGTAGAACAAAACTTGTCCCATAATACTTAGAAACCCTATTCATAAAGCAAGGAAATCAGTGTGCTGGGTGCAATGCAAATGCACATAATGCGTGCCCCCTAGTTAGTGACCTAAATGTTGGTAAGCACAAAATACACCTAAACAACCCTGAACTACTTAGAAAAGACCTGAAATCAAAGCAAATCCTCACAGTTTCACAGCTGATCCTTTGCCTTTGTTCTATCTGTAAATTGATGATCCAATGTGACCTAAATTTTACACCCTTCTTTAATGCTTACTATTAGAACAGCTACTTCAAAACTCTTCTACTTTTATTTTTTGCTGGACAACAGAAATCTTTGTTCCCCCAGATAACTAGAGGCATGTGTTTATATCCCTTTTCCATATGACTCATAAGAAATAAGAGTGTTAATGCTTAGGTCTAACATTGTTACTGAGGGTGACACAGGAATAAAGAGTTTTCCTAAAAATTTCTGAAGAAAAGCTGACTAATCTTGCACCTAAAACTATATATATAAATAATTTGCACAGCAACACTTGGTTGCTAACATAGTAAATAAACAATAGCACTCATTGAAAGCATAATTGAAGCTTTCTTTAGGAGGATACTTTTCCAATGCTGAGGAAAGATATTGACATTCTGTTTCCACTTCAGAACTCATTAAATGGGCAACCCAAAGTGTCTCAAAGCAGGCTAGGAGTTAAAATTTCACTTGAGTAATTATTCTGAAGAAATATGTAAGTCTGCCATCTGGAAGTCTATTAGACATTACAAAGTCACTGTGTGCATGCCTCAGCAGATGCAGCTTTTGTTCAGAGTTTTGAGGGCTGTTAATTTAATTAGTTTTGTATTTTCATACTCCCACCTTCCTTTCAACAGTAGTTCTGCAAAGGCAGCATCAGAACAGCTTTAAAAGAATGCAAAGCTAAAAGCCAAATTCAGATTTTAAGGAAA
Organism: Fringilla coelebs; assembly: GCF_963513975.1. Classification (NCBI taxonomy): domain Eukaryota; kingdom Metazoa; phylum Chordata; class Aves; order Passeriformes; family Fringillidae; genus Fringilla; species Fringilla coelebs. The sequence continues at coordinate 18,459,505 of NC_140067.1, forward strand.
TGGAAACAAATAAAGTTCATAGGGACTTCAAATGGAGCTTGATCTATTCATTAGCAGGCCTAAACATCATCACCAGTGGCTCTTTAGACAAAAACAGAAAACTGTGTTCAGTGAATCCTTTCCTACATTAGCTTTTCTAATTTAGGGAGGCAATGAAAGGATTCAACAATTTTATTTTATTTTTTTGTTAAAAACACTCAACAACAATGACCTGGAGAATGTAAAAGGACTCTTATTTTTTACTGATGTCTTTTATGTAATGGGAGACCAGACAAATATTTCATTTTTTTCATTTTTCAGGGCTTTTTCTGCTATAGTAAGCTAATAGTAAGCTATGGGGTAAATCTTACACAGTAAGAGTAAGCTACATATCTCTTAGTGAAGAAAAGTTTGTCAGTTTTAAAAACTACAATCATTACCCACTAGAAATAAGGACTATCCCTTTACAGTTTCTCCTAGCACTTTACATTTCTTACAATAGCTTGCAAACCAAAGAATATTTAATAATGCAGTATTAAAACTATCTGCTATGAAAGTAGTTATATCTGCCCATATACACATTTGTTTCTTTCTAACTTTTAATCCTGTAAACTGTACCCCATGAGCAGATTCCTGTCAGGACAGGGTGCTAATAACTGCACAGATCTCTAAGCAGTACTGCAGAACTATAAAACTAAAACTTTCAAAATCAACAGCAAATATCAAACACTTTATGAGTAAACTGAATACAAAATCCAAGTAAGGCTGAAATGAAGAACAGTTCAGGGGTAACAAAGAGTGAATTAAAAGCCTAGATGGTTTAGGAAATGTGTGTTAACACACCCATTAGTAAAATATTTCTGTTACTGTTACATTTTAACTAACCAGAATAATTTAACATTGGAACAGCTAATTAGGTTACTACACAGATACCCAGCTGCCCTGCTGCATGCATACCTGAGCCTCCTAACAAACAGTTTCTGAAAGCAGAGGAGTTTACAGCCCGGTATTGATTTCAGGTCACCTGAAAACATGACAGTGTAAACTGCAGCTGCCCTGCTGAGCCACTTGCTAAGCAGCCCAACGTCCTCTGCAGCTGGAACACACAGTTGTGGGCAATATCTGCATCAGACATCCCACAATAATCATCCAAGTTCACAAACAGAAGGTTTTCATGTACATAAGTTTCTATTCACATAACATCATCTAAGCCAATAAATACAAGAAAATAGGAATAATAGCTATAGTAAAAACGAGATTCTTATAATCAATACTATAAAACAGGAAACCGTACTAAGAGCATTGCTGAAATGCTAAGGATATCCTATCCAGCAAATATTTGTTGTTCATACTGGATTTTGTGATTTTAAGAAACTGAGGAACTTTTAGGTATTTTTGATTTGGTTTGTGTTTTGTTGGGTTTTGGATGAAATATTTTTAATTACAAACATAATCAACTTCCTACTTAAATTTTCCTTTTTAGTGGGAGGTGTTTTGACAACACTATGAAAAGACACTACTATCATTATACACATAAGGAAACTAGTACTCTATCTACAAGGTCTCTGGATTTAGAGGATTATGTAAGACAACCTGTAGGAAGACAGTAAAAACAGTGCAAAACTTCTAATCAGATGAGGGATCAAAGAGACATAAAAATTCTGATCGGATGAGTCAAATATCACTCTGAGACTAGAAATTCAAATACCTAGAGAGAAATTGATGATCTATAATGGCAGGAATACAGAAGAGTATACACAGTTTACAGCAAGAAAAGTATTTATTCCAAAATCAACTATTTCCTGAAAAATACAATGCACAAAATTTAAATTCCAGAGTCGTGTTTTAATCTAAGATTTACGTATTTCTATAAAGCAGGTACATCTGACAGGCTCCCTTACTTCTGTAGCAAAATTTAATTAGCTTTAGAAGTCTCAGAAAGTATGGTGAAGTGCTGCTCAGCCCAGTGTGACTCTTGGAAAACAGAAAGAGAAGGAGAAAGTGGCAGAAGAGGCTACCCAGGGAAATCAAGGAGGTCAGGATGTGATACTTGAGAGGGATCAGACTCCATAACAAAGGCACAAAAGTTGTATCAAACACTTACTAAAATCACCAAAAATGAAAAAAAGTATGGACTGCGATAGTATCTGAAAAGTAAAGAGCTCATCACAAAGTTACTCTGTATCTACAAGAACAAACTAGAAGCCAAATGTGGCTACTGAATAACACTAATTTATTTTTCCCTCAGATGTGATTTCAGCTTCAATGATTGTTCCCGATGCAATGATAAACAGGTTCCAGATGCAATGACAAACATGCACTTACTGAACAGTTTTTGTCAGAATTCCTTTTCCATTGCTTCTTGACTAATTTCTTTGCTGCAGTTGAGTGAAGAGTTGCATGTGTTTGTTTTCGGGGATTTAAAGCCAGAATGTTCTGTGGAAAAAGAACATTAAAAAGACATTAAAAATACAGATTCAAATTTCCATAAAGGTTCAAAGCCTCTTAGATCACACTTTACACACTTATTTACAGTGCTTTGTAAAACCAAATGCAATTATTCCACATTATAGCCCAACTCCATACTAATTTGTTTAGACTGTATTGTCCACGCCACTTAGATGATAAATATTTAAAGATTTATTATTTCTTAATATAATCTTTAAATATTTATTATTACTAAGATTACTAGAAAACAGAATTATATTTAGTAGCTTTAATAATGGTTTCCATTCCTAGATATTTTTTAGTACAGCATATAGAAACACAATTCTGGTTCATTGTATCATTCCAAGTAACCCTTGTAAAGCAAAACAAACAGAAATATTTTAAAATATCTGGGTTATTTCTGAATGCTTCATCATTTCAGTATAAACTCCAATTTCCCCATCAAAAGAATCTCCTTCTAAGCCTAGTGAGCTGATGAGCATTTATCTTAAAATAAGCATTTATCTTAAAATGCTTTTACTTGCAAGGACACAAATCTCAGGAATGTAGCCATACTTTTAAGTCATAGTGGTGGTCTGACAACACAGGCAGAATGAAGTTTGTAATGTCTTGCATCACCCTAAGATAACTCAACAAATTAAATCCAATTTTTGGAACCAAATCTCTTTTCAAATCAAGCCAGTAACAGATTTCTATACCAAAAGTGACCTCATTTATTTCAAAGGATGAGTGTGAAAGGCATCCAAGAGACAGATCCAGACTCAGGTCTGTGATGGAGAACAAAAACAGGCACATTGTTGTAACTTCTGGAATTAGTTTGCAAGTTTACCAATAAAAAAGCCTTGGCTTTAGAACTACACATCTCCACTGTAGTGAGCAGAGTGTGTTTATTCTGTTACTATATGTCAAAGATGTGCGAGACTGACTTACAGAAACATGATGAGTGTGATGGGGTTATGAATATTATATTGTGATTCTTCCTAATTTTAAAAATCTGCTTCAGAGGGTGATAATGATCTCTTGTATTAAGATTTTATTGCGCTGATTATGGGGACTTCTTATTTTAAATATGAAGGAGTCACTTTCCATTCAACTACTTAATGCCTTACTCTGAAGGTAATGATTGATAATCCAATTTTCCCTCAAACCAGAAATCTCACCTCTGCAAACACCAACATAGCCCAACAAAGTAACTCCCAGCTTACCTGAAGCACAGAGACAAAAAGTGAGATACAATATTCAAAAAATGTATAGCCTACATGCTGCTGACTTTCAGAAAGAGTTACAGGTTGTTACTGGATGTGCCCCTGTAATTCCAGCAACAAAGACTCTGCTCCAGTTCAGGGTGTTCCTCAGATGAGTACCTCAGGCAAGATGTGGCAAGCAAATGCATTCAGTGGTTATTTATGCCAATTTATTTTGCCCTTAATTAAAACAGAGCAGGGACATGCATATAATGGATATCTCAGTGGATACTTGATTTTCTCAGGACGATCGAACTCAACTGTCAAAGCATTATCTGACTGTTGAGTGCCCAAATTACCCAAGCTGGGCAGTAGGTTCTGCATAAAAACTTCAGCAAAATTTTGCCTACTCTCTTTTGTAATTGCTTAATGCTTGGCCATGAATATTATTTTAGCAAACTGAAATGAATTGCAAATTTCTAGCAATAAACTGTAACAGATGTACTCTACTGGGTACAGCACCAGTTGGTTTAAAACATGGAACAAATGGTAGGGCAAGCCAAGGACGGAAGAATCCCCATATGTTTGCTCCTGTTGGAATTCTGCAGCAGGAGCATGGCTCCAAGTGCAACAGTTGCAGAAATCCAAAAGGACTACGTAGCACAGCATGTCCCAGAATTAAATCTGAAATAAAGCTGGCACAGAAAATACTAAATCACATATACAATATAAAAATTGCTTATATTTCCACTACATAAATAATATACTACCTGCTTAAATCTTGGATTGCTGACCAAAGTGGCTGCTCTAGCTAGAGGTCCCTGGTGCTTAAGAACAACTCAGAAGTTAACTGCTTAAATGGGAAAATAATGTAAATGCTCTTGGGTCAGTTGAACTGTCAGAAGGGAAATTAGTGAGGGTGTTTTCTTCCTATTCATTTCAGTTCCCTGGCTGGCTTTTCACAGCTTATGGCTTGTCAGACATTTAGTAAATTCAACAAATAAATTCAGATGGGTCAGTCAGTAAGTGCAAAATTATTGAAAAGAAAGTTCTAGAATATGTATTACAAATAACAATGAATAGACACAACTAAACAAAAATAAACCACTTGGATAGGCAAGAAAGGAAACCTGAGACCTCCAGTCTCTCAAACACACTGGTCATCCAAGCAGGGGAAGAGTTCATTGGTGAGAAGAATTATTTGGGCACCTGCAGTTTTGCTCATCTGGATCCCATGCTTATTTTGCCACATAAATTCTCACTCTTGACAGATGAGCTGTTGTTTGATCTCTCCAAATGTTGAAAGGCCAAGACTCAAGCTCCTCAATGCATCCCTTTTCAAAGTACTATGAACTTTGGATTTCACATTAAGATGCTACTTGTACAGTAATGCAGAACCTATGAATTTTATCTTTACAGTTTTACATTACTGGCTCCATTTATTTCATTAATAGTAGATATAAATCCATTATCATTAATGGCTGCAAATCAGAATAAAAGGATACTGTACTTCAGTAGAAATCCATTGTGGTACTTTGTTATGAAGAAAGAGATGGAGCTATGAGGAAGGACACAGAAGTGAACTGAGCCCATGCTGAGTTTGTGACTTTTGGTGCAGAAGCACAACACACACGGCTGAGTTAAAGCTGCAACTCTGTACAGCACTGATGATTATGGGCACCGCCAGAATATTATACTTTCCTTCACTATGTCCACAGATTAATTTGAAGACTTCACTTTGGGAAAAAAGCCAAGGAGCCCATCTCTGTGGAATGCAACTCAAATATATTTTGCATATGACTTGCTCAAATATCATTACCTTAAGGAATTAATTTAATAATTACCCATGACAATTATTTCTTTCAGGTCTTTTAAAAGACAACAATTATTAAAAGCTACAAAATATAGAAGAATACATCCCTTTCTAGAAAGGAACATATTTGTTATGTCTAATAGATATCAATTTAGGTTGCAAGAATCCTAAAACGCAATAAACTACTCATATGTAATGCACACTGAGAATGACTAGCATGCATAAGTCACAGCTACAGTTTTTAAATTTTGAGAATTTATTGATAGATGGTTATGTTGATCTGTGCCAATAGCAACATAGCTTCTGAGATTAAACTTACCATAAGCCATTCATTAGATGTTTATTGCTTAGCTTCTACTTTAAATGGCATGATTAAGAAGTCTACACAAAAAATACTAGCTCTAATTTTCACTATCATCTATTAATGAAAAGGCTGTAAAAGTTTTAAAACAGCGTGTTATATCACAGTGAGTAATTTATCAGGAATGTGAATTAATATTACTCCAAGTAAGTGATTTCAAAGCAGTCATCCAGGGTAGGATACACTCTCCAGCTGGGAGTCCTGTCTCTGATACAGCACTTTCAGGTAAATCAAGACAGGCTTGGCACATGCTCAGCAGTCATGCAACATAAATTTCTAAAGACATTGCATTTTGCTTTTAATTTCATTAAAAGCACTTTTTATTCTCATCTCATAAAGCTACTCTTCTCCTGAAATCAGAAGAAGCTATTTTAATTAAATGTGATTCTTAATTAAGTGCATATTCTGCAAAATAAAACATAAAGTTATGGAAGCACTTTGCTCATTGGGAATGCTCCAAAGCCAGTTGGGACTGGGGGCCATGCAGAGAGGGAATGTTTTTAAGAAAAAAATGTAGGATTTAGAACACAAGTGGGACGTGGGACTGCAGTAACTTTAAGATAGTCATTAAAAAGTCCTGCGAGTCTAGCAGTGTCTTTGTAAATTATGTGACATTAATTGAAATTTTGAAAGCTTTTCTTTAAAGCACTGTGGTGTGAAATCTTTGGCTTTATATTTTTCTCCCCAAAAGTAACAATCTTAGCAAAGTGTCCTGCTTATGTGGACTCTATCTCTCATTCAAAACAATAAATTTGGAAAAATTCAATAGTTAAAGATCACTCTTCTTCTGGAGAGTCTCCTACTGAAACCCATGAGTTGCACCAGAAGTATTTAGTGCTTAGTAATCCTCATATTTGTTCCTGCTCATTCAAAACCAGAATAAGGATGAGAAAATCTATCTTCAGCCTCTGTCACAGGTTGCAATAATAAAACTCCGTAAAATTCTTAAAAAGACTAGGTAAATATTTGCTTGTTTCAAGGATTCTGTGGACTTCCTGTAGCTTGTTGGGAAAGTTTCCTATGAACAGCCCCAAAACACCTCCTGAAGTCCACAGATCAACAGGTGCACTGTCACAGTGAAGATGTGGAAAATACAACAGTTCACATGCAGACTGTGACTGGGCATAAAACAAGGTCCCATGTGTCACTCTCCTTGTTTTAGCATACAGCTCATTTGCCTTGCCCAGCCCCTGCAATACACAGGCTATATCCTGATTTAATCCTGTTGCTTCACAGAGCCCCCTCAGCTGAACACTTTTATATACATCAATTAAAATTCGGGAGTAGGCCAGGCATGCTAGGGAATGCATGTGGAGAGCAATTTAACCCACCCCATTCCATTAATCTACCCAATTTCCTTAAAAAGAGTTGTAATCTCCCTCACAGCAAGTAGCATTAAATGTATTGCAAGATACATATGCTCACCAAGTGAACATAATGAGAACATATTTATTTTTTCTAAGAGTAATGAGCATACTAAACAATTAATTTCAAAGCTATGCAAGTGTTACTTCACTGACAGAAACAAATACCTGCGGCTTTTCCACTAATATTTTCTAGTATCTCTGAATATGAAAATAATTGTATAATTGCTCTTCAATCAAAGGCTAAAGAACTCAAATGTATTTGTTTTCATGAGATTAGATGAACCTCAATAAGGAACTTGATTGAAAAATCACATCAGTGTAGAAGAAGATGACCAAGGCATGAACTCCAATAATATCTAATCTGAATTGCCTAATTCACATTTTACTTCTCACATCTACTCTACTTCTTGGAAAGCTGCATGAAGCACTGACAGTCAGATGCAGGACTTTACACACCATGTAAAGTCCCCATTATACGTGTAAGTTTCATTGCCAAATCAGAAAGAGTGAGTTCTAGTCATAGGAGAATTTGTTACACTACAGATAAATATAAGATTTCAAAAAGTAAGTATCTATGGTGTCACGTCTTCCCAAAGATAGCTCTACGTTATTTTCCATTACTGAAAAAATACAGGACAATGTTGTGAATCTCTCCCACATGCCTATTTATGACAGAATATCCCACAAATCGATACTTGTGATTTCCTTACTGAAGATCAGAACTGATGAGAACCTTTACAAACAATTTATGAAACCTGGCTGATAATGTATCTTAGTAATTCATGAATTCATGCAAAAATTTCAAAAAGGTGAAGACCATGTTCAGGCCTTGCTTAATTGTGAAGCAACAAAAGCCAGACAGAGCTTGATGAAACGTGAAATGAACACAAATGTCAGGGGAAGAACATGATCAGCCTTAGGAAAAACCAAGGAAAACCCCCAAGAAATTATTTTTGTAAATTACCAGATATGCTTTCTGTTACTAAGATAAACAGCTGCACACATGAGCAAAGCCACGAGCTGACTGTGAACATATTTTATTCCAATATATCAGGGTGTGACAAGGTGTAACCCTCTGATCTCTTTCAATAACAATAAAATCTGCAAGTGACCCTCTGTCCATGCCTGAGAACTGGTCCTTTATACTACTGTGATAGCTACAAACCCATCCTCAAGATCCAGTGAGCTGGAAGATGGAGCACCACTACTTTGAAGAGATGACCAGCCTCTGAACCAGTGCCAGAAGAGCAGCAGCACTGCAGCCTCCTGTGAGACAGGGATGGAGAAGCCAATCTGCTCAAGGGACTGAGGCCTGACCCTGTATCCTGCGGGCATATGGGCACAGGGAGCTCAAATCCAGCTGGAAAAAGATTCAACTTTTAATCACAAGACAAATTTCTTCTTTGAGCCACACAAGCTCATAGTTTCAATATGGATCAACTAAGGCCAATGGATGAACTAGTGATAAGCATATGCTACCTGTACACTGCCATGTGCCTTTAACATAGCATTTAAGTGCTATATCTTCATCTTTACATTTCCCCGTAAGACAAACTGCTGATAGCAGAACAGACACTTTTCTGGTTTCTTGCACCCCTTGTATAGCCTGTAAAACTTAGAGAATGACAATTTACCCTGTGGCACCATCATAGCATACCAGTATCCAAGAGGTGTAGTCCTAGTTCCATTCCTAGGTACTTAGATATCGGGATTTTCATTTTTACCACTACAGAATTTCTTGGTCCTCAGATTTTCCTGCAATATATAAATACTGCATCTTAACAAAATGAGCAGTTTTCTAAATCACTCCCACAAAAGTCGGGAAAGTCTTAGTCATGACTACATCTATGTTAACAAAAGTGTGTTATACTTCATGCACTTTCTGTTACATAACAAAGTTAATGCATTATACATTAACAAAGCAGCAAAATTACACAACCCTAAGCACGGTTTACACAATCGCGCTGTTACTTTAACTGTCGGATTTAGCACTTGATTTCTCGAACTCAGCAATGCACTTGTGCTAGGTATTACTGTAAATTCTGAAAGATTTATTAAAATGAAACCCAAAAAGTGTTACTTGTTTCCCATAGATACCAACCACTCTCCTCTATGGGAAGGGCTCTGGGTGGTAAATTATGTTCTTGGAAACTCTGCATGCTACCTTCTTGACACAACTAATCTCTTCAGAAACAGTTGACCCTCACAGGGAATACCAAAGCAAATACTCACCCTCCAGCTTTACTGAAGTATCCAAGTAGTACCAGTATCAGTGAATTATTCATGCATTTAACACAAGCATATATATATCAAAACCACACAGCCTAAAGCAGGCTTCAACTTCACCCCAACACAGGATGAGTTCTGAGGCTCCTCCAGGGACACTACTACTGAGTGACATGATCATATTTTTGCACCATACACAATACACCACATCCAAAAATATTAGCCTTTACATACAAAATTCAGAGAAGACATAGCTGAGCACAGCTCTTGTCGATGTACTCAGCCTTGAATTCACTATATGTATTCATTTGGCTGAATAAAACATTACTTAATTTACAGCCTTTAAAAGTGCAAGGTTTTAAAATTTTGTACAGCTATCCTTCTAGACACACAGTTAATATTTTAGTAATTTTTCTCCCTAACTGGACATCAACTTTAATCATCCAACTAATTGCCAAAGTGCAAAAAAAAAACCAGAGCAATTCATGCCACAGCCTTGATTCTTAGCTTGATGACTGCTGTTACCTTAGAAGTAAGCACGCACATGGTCTCCAGTCTGCCATACCCACTACACTCAAAGTCACCTTTTTTCATCTTCCTAATAAAAACATCTTCCTCCTTTACAAATCAAAACTTAAAGCTTCAGAAAAATATTAGGTTTGCATCACAGGTATATCAGAACTTTTCTGCTTCTTCAGTGTAAAACTGATCTATGTCTCAAATGCTTGCACATCAAACTGCTCTATTACACGAGGAATACAAACGTTATTTGGTAAACACTCACTCAGAGTCATTTATTGAAAGGATCACAGCAAAAAGGATCGTCATCATACACGTGTATCACATACATTTGCATCTCACTTCCATTTTTTTACTAGACAACAAATCACATAACAAAGCAAGCTCAGTTGCCTTTGAAAATAAACTTTATCAGAACCATAAAAAGGCCATTGTATCCCCATAACTGAACCTCTGAATTGGACCCTCAGTTGTGAGTGTTTGCTTGAGCAAAACTCAAACTTGCATTAGAGACACATCTGTTAATGACAAGCGAATGCTCTACTAACTTTTGATCATAGGAGAGAAATTAGCAAAGTTAATATTGCTGAAATTTAATCATTGGCAAAATCAGCGGAACTAATTTTAGCTGAGCAAAGCAATGTTCTGAAAACTTTGTTAAAAGGTGATTTTCAAAGTCCAATAAATGAACTTGAATGCAGGGATGAGACTAACAATATACATCCAAAAGATCTAGTACATTCAGTGCTTGAAACAAATGTGAACATTTGTATTTGTTCCAAGAACATGCCAACTATCTATCAGTACTGACTCTCTAAATCTGTTGCAACATGAAGAAGTAACAAGTAAACCTACCTTTTTGCAACTACTGTGCAAAATTCTTACAAAAATTTCAATAGTAACTTTAATACAATGGTAAAATGCAAAATTGACAATGGGACTACAGACTTTCTATTAACTTCGTGCATACACCAGAGCATCCTAATCAAAAAGGAAAAAGAGAATTAGCATGTAGAAATAAAATGGAAATGGGAAGATGACAACTTCTCTGGGCAACCTGTTCAGTGCCTCACCACAGAGACTGAAATATAGTTTATGACTTGAACATTTTCATGAAAGACTTTTGCCTATTACAGCAGAACTGTGTTACAAAAGTGAAAGAGATTACCACCACACCCTGAATAGGCCTCTGAGAGGCCCTGGACCTTCACCGATGAAGATAAGATAAAGTAACAAGTCAGGGATGGGTACATTCACAAAGCACAAGCCTGATGCCTCCAGGGCAGAGACAACAGCCTCAGGGCTATCAGCAGCCAGGCTGACAGGGACCCTGGCCCCAAAGGGTGAGGGGAAGGAGGCTTTGGGTTGGAAAGCCTCTGGTCAGAGGCAGTGACCGCCCATCCTCCCCAGGGCAGAGCCCACCTAAGGGGCCCTCACCCCAGGAAAAGCTTATCCACAGCAAAGGGGGTGATATCAAGGCCCATCAACCCAGACCCTGCACCAGAGCACCACAGCATGATGCAACAGACCCTCTCTGTTGCAAGGGACAGTGTCAAACTGGCCCCCTGCAAGGGAGGCACGTAGGCATTCCCACCTGGCCCACAGCAGGTATTAATCCAGGGAACTCCAGATTCTTCAGCATGTGGCATGAGGCGGGGGACTCTCACCACCAAGAAGACAGTACGGAGAGGAGCAACAAGACATCACTGGGACCCGCAGATGGGTGATATACTTCCACCTAACCCCTGCCACTCCCTCCCTGTCTCCCCAACCCCCATGCACACTTATTTTCTTTCTTTCTTTTCTCTTTGGCTCTTCTTCTATTAAATAAAATATATCAATCTTTTGATACCAACATCTAACCTCATTTTTGGGTATATTTTGAACATTCTAAGTTCTTTCTGGTTTATGCACAGAGACTTAGCTTTCTTTGCTTTTCTAGGTTTAAACTGGATCCTAACACCCTCACAGTACAGAATTTCTTCCTAACATCTCATCTAAACCCACTCTTTCAGTTTAAAGCCAATCCACCTTGGCATACCACAACAAGTCCTTGTAAAAAAAAGAAAAAAACAACTCCAGCTTTCTTGTAGGCCCTCTTTAAGTACCAGAAGGCTGCTCTAAGGTCTCTCCTGAGCCTTCTCTTCTGAAAACCCCAACTCTCTCAGCCTCTCTTCAGAGGAGAGGTATTCCAGCCCTCTGACCATTTTTTTGGCTCTCCTCTGGACTCACTCTAAAAAGTCCACACCTTCTTTATGTTGGGGACTCCAGAGCTGGTTGCAGTAAGAATCACCTCCTTTGACCTGCTGGCCACACTTCTTTTGATGCAGCTCCGGATATAGTCAAGCCATGTTGCCAAGTCATGTTGAGCTCTTTCCACTGGACTTCAGGTCAGCTCTTCTTTTAGCTATTGTTTGCTCCCTTTTCCTGAGTCAGGGCCTACATTCACAGACATGGAAGCTTTGTAAGTAAGGGCAGGTGACTAACTCCAGGAGTGGAAGTTGCACGCCCAATTAAGCTTCTTCTTACAGCACCTGAGGAGGGGATTCACAGCTGCCAGCATGCCAAGCAGGACTCATTAGATGAGTCTGACAAAACACCAAAGAGACAGGAGGTACACAACCACAAGCTGTTCTCTCTCACCCTCCTGGATTTACACACCAGCCTCTAGGATGATGGCTCAGCCTGAAACTCTACCTAAGTTTAAACACTTACCTGCACTCAAATACATGAGTTCATGGCTGCCATTTGAAATATAGAAAAAATTAGGGAACTGTCACAAATAATTAAAATAACAGACACTTTTGTAAAATAGTCTAATAATTACTGGAGTCACCTCTGAAACAAGAAGGCCTCCAGCGCCATGTTCCTGATTTGTCCTGCACAGGAGGGATGGAAAACCTGGATGAGAAGTTGAAATAATTTGCTGTTCAGCTAAGATTACAAACACAAATCAGAGAACATGACAAGAATCCTGCTCCAGCACTAAAAGAGTTTCAGACCAACTCTCAAGACTCCTTATGTATTTTTCACTAAGAGCTCATTCATTAAGTGCATAAAGAACATAATACTAGGAGTTAAAAATTATCTAACTTTGCTTTTGTGCTAAATACTTCTTGGGGTTCCTAAATCATTTCATCTTATCTCCTCACCTAGTGCCATGATTTAGCAGCATGCAAGCTATTCTGCTTTACTGAAGAACTGGTTCTTATTCTACAGTCTTCCAGAATCTCTTTCTTATCATACTGTATCCTAACAAAAGAGTACTGGCCCTTCATCTTAGTATTGGTTACTGCTGATTAGTGACACTTAGACTATAGATAGTTTGAGAAGAGATCATATTTCATTTTTCTCTGTTCTGTATTCATTTTATTTCTACATTTCATCACCAGCATTCTAGAACAGCTTCTGTTGTGGTTATCTTCTTTGCTTTTTTTCCTCCCAACTCTTTTGTCACTTTCTCACTTCCATCTGTTTTGAAAAGCTATGTTCATGCTTACTAAAATCTTTCAAATTTTGCATTTTCAATTGGAACTGAAAAAAGGGCAATAACAAACACAATTTTAAAACAGAAACAGAGTAAGTCTGGGAACCACGTTTAATCTCCCATCCTGTGTTCCTGTAGCGTACACACATATCCACACACAAGCATGTGCACAAATTTGCACAAGCCGACTTTGTCCCTCTGATGCTGCAGTCTGTTGAAATTAACAGAGAGGTTCATCTTAGCACTGATGAACAGATTTGTTAAGGCTAAAATTAGATCTCGTATTCATACATATCATATTCCAAAATGTTACACTACACGTGATCCTTTGAGCACAGATGCTCACACAAATTACTGATAACAATCCAAACAGTTAGTATACCGACCTGACTAGACACACCAAGAAGGACAGTAGGCTCTAATTTCATCAATAGAAAACCAAGGAAAATCTGGTTCTAGTTCCCATTTTTGCCCTGAGCAGTAAATCAGCAGCATTCTTCAATACTGATTTAATTTAGAATTAAGAGTTTTCCTTAATATGATTGCTACACTCTATCTAACAAACCCAATTTTTAACCTAAAAATGTGACATAATATGAAAACTGCTGACACAAATAATTGACTGCTTTATTATAAATAGAATACTTGAAGTTATTTTTTAAATGCCTCATAAATCCACATTAAGTCTACTTTATTGATTTCAGAAAAGTTCATTTTATTTTCATAGTCATAGTCCATGATCTGTGCACTTAAGAAAAAACACTTTTTTCAGTTTTAACTGTCATTGAAATATCTTTCATTTCAAAGATATCAAGAAATTATCACTATTCACTTTCAATACAAAGCCTCTTACATTTCAGCTGTCATTTTCAAAAAATCATACTGAAAATAGTGTTTCTAAGCAGAGTTCAGTTGCAGTGTAATAAGTAATAATTTCATCAATTAGCAGTATTCAGCATCCACTGAGAGTTCTCTCACTATTATTTTATTCATAGAGTCCTTTGTGGAAGTAGCATACTAAAAAGATCCATTTATCCTTCAAGGTTTTTTCATAAATGTGTCATACATCTTAGAAAACAATTGGTTATTATTCTCGCTCAATCTAAATAACTATAATAACTTCCAGGTGTAAAACCTCCCTTTATACTTCCAATCTTCTTTGCTCCCATTATAGGTCTACATTTTTAATAACTTATTCTAACACTTCCACCTACTTTCACAAATGAATTCTGGAGTTTTGCATGGATGCTAGACATGCCTGGATGGAAGGGTAGTCAGCATATTGTTAAGAGCAGAATAGAGTTGGGTTTCATAGAATGCCCTTCACAATCAGTGAAAACCCAAGCATTTTATAATGAGCAAGATGCTAGTATAGATGCTAACAGTGCAACGGCAGACAGGAAAATGCTGTGATAATTAAACTCAGCAATAGCCTGCTTTCAGTGTATATTTTATTTCTCCTTCTCCGTAGATCCCTTCACGTATTTATAAGCACTCTTTTCCTCTCTCAGAAGCTCGTCCTGCCTTCTGTGCTTTCATCACAAGAGTGCAAAGGGCTCCCTTCTGAGCACAATATTCTCATTCCTTAATTGACTGACAGAGATGCAATTGGGCAGCACGAAGACCTCTCTCAAGGCTGGGCAGACAGCCCTGTACAGAGTGCACAGCGCAAGAAAACATCCCTGCCTCAGGAGATATGCATCTCCTGCACAGCAGCCTGCCTCATTCTCTCCATATTGGCCAAATATTTTGTTGACTGAGAAAAGCCCAGCCAGGAAAGTTCATTCCAATGGATGTTCCAATTTAAAGAAGGCCTCTCAGAGCACAGTTAACAAAATCACGCCAAAAAGCAAGGCAAACATGCAGCAATATACTAATAAATAAACTAGGTATCACAACAACCTCTTTGCAAATGGCACGGAGTCCAACCTCCATGATAAATACAAACCTAATGACATTGAATGTGTGACCAATACTTGAAAGAAGAGTGCCCTTAGGAAGAACACATTAACTAAAATCAAACCTTCAATTTTTCCACCTTCTACAGTCTCAAAGTGGTGTGCACAGGTACCTCCATAAAAAAAAACACACGCATCAACAAGAAGCATAAATCAGACAGGTTGGCTGCCTGGACACTTTGCTCCTTAATTACATATATAATTGTTTTTGAACCTGAAATTAAAATGTCAGAATGCACCATGATTGCCTTTAACTGATGACTAGCATCCCATCTAAATGGAAATATTTAGATTCATCACCTAGATACCTTTTTAATTTGCTTTCAAATAGAGTCACAGGAAAGCATGTCTGCCTTCTCCCATTTGCACTGTTGGTGTCAAGTTGAACTGGAAAGGCCAACCATTTCAATGAACTAAAATAAACGTAATTTTAAGGTCAAGTCACTTGTAACACTTCAGGCAGCAAATGTCATACTGAAAATAAAATTGAACCTTGGCTTGAGCAGAGATGAAGGGTTTGGCATTTCAAGGACTTCATTGTGTTTATCACTTTAAATCTACAAATTAAATACCAACATCACATACATTAATATTTATCAAGCTAAGAATGCTTTCTGAAACGATATCTTTAAATACTGGAAGCATTATTAAAAACAAAATACTCTTATAGGTGGACTTACTCTTAATTCGAATGTCTCTGCAAGATCTAAAACCACTTAAAATTCTGCACTGGTTTAAGAAGGCATATATGACTACAGTAAGAACCCAGATGTTTCACAGGAAGGTCTAAGTATTTTGACAGAGGAAATAAGTGAAATTGCCAAACTCAGACCATAGCATAAGAATCACAGAATCACTAGGTTGGAAGAGACCTTCAAGATCATTGAGTCCCATGCCCTAACACCTCAACTAAACCATGGCATCGAGTGCCACATCCAATTTTTTTTTAAACACATCCAGGGATGGCGGCTCCAACACCTCCCTGGGCAGACCATTCCAGTACTTTATCATCCTTTTGTAAAAAACTTTTTCCTAATATCCAACCTATATTTCCCACATGCTCAACACATGCTGCCAGCTTAGCGTCATCCACAAATTTACTAATGAAAGACTAAATCCTCTCATCCACGTAATCAGTAAAGACATTGAACAGAACTGGCCCCACCACAGACCCCTGAGGAACACCACTGGTGCCTGGCCGCCAGCTGGATGCAGCACCGTTCACCACCACTCTCTGGGCCCGGCCATCCAGCCAGTTCTGAATCCAGCACAGAGTGCTCCTGTCCAAGCCATGGGCTGCCAGCCTTTCCAGGAGTGCGCTGTGGGAGACAGTGTCAAAGGCCTTGCTGAAGTCCAAACAGACAACATCCACAGCCTCTCCCACATCCACCAGGGAGGTCACCTGGCCATAAAAGGAGATCACGTTGGTCAACCACAACCTACCTTTCCTGAACCTATGCTGGGTCTGATACCCTGGCCATCCTGTAAGTGCTGTGTAATGACACTCAATATAAACTGTTCCATTACCTTACTGGATACTGAGGTCAGGCTGACTGGCCTATAATTACCAGGATCCTCCTTCCCACCCTTTTTGTGAATGAATGTCAAAATGGCCACCTTCCAGTCATCTGGAACCTCCCCAGGGAGCCAGGACTGCTGGTAAATGATGGAGACTGGCTTTGCAAGCTCACCTGCCAGCTCACTCATCACCTTGGGATGGATCCCATCTGGTCCCATAGATTTATGAACATCCAAGTGGCTCACAGTTCTTTGACTGCCTCCTCCTGGACAACAGAGGGACCATTCTGCTCCCTGACACCATCTACCAGCCCAGGAGGACAGTTGTTTTGAGGACAAGCCGTCTTCCCACTAAAGGCTGAGGCAAAGAAGGTGTTAAGCACTTCCGGTGCCTTCTTAGCTGCAATTACTAAGTTCCCTCCCACATCCAGTAGAGAACAAAGGTTGGTCTCACCCTTCCTTTTGCCATTAATATATCTGTAAAAATATTTTTTTATTATCCTTTACAAAAGTTGTAAAATTAAGTTTGAACTGAGCTTTGGCCTCCCTAATGTTTTTCCTACATGCCCTAGCAACCCCCTTAAATACTTCCTGAGAGATCTGACCCTCCTTCAGAACAAGGATATTGAAAAAGTAGATTATTTCATTTGTGATTTATGATTTGGATAATATTAAGAAAAAACTCCTTTACATATCTTGATATAAACACTCCTCAAACTTACATGCTTTGTCATTTCCTCCTCACTGTGTCTTCTAATTTCTGCTGTTACTGGTGGTTTTTTCTACTCCTACCTGAATCTTACATTCTTTGCCCTATGCAATAGCAAAAAAAAATTGGAGTATTTATTATAGTTGTAAGAACCTATGAACAGAAAAAAAGCAATTTAAAGTTTAAACTATAGACCCAGTCTGAATCACCTGTTATTTCATAAAAGAATACACCAGGCCAACTGAAAGGCAAAATGTTCTCATTTCAAAAAAGCATTATTATGAGAAGAAAACTGGAGAATTTAGTTCAATTCTCCCACTTACTTTTTAGCTGCTTTCTTCCCCAATCACAATTTGACCAGGATTTTTTTAAAATTCATATTTTGAATTATGGCATTGCGTATTGCATTACAGAACAGCATAAAGACCAAGAGGACAAAATGCCCCCCAAGATCTGTGTAGCCAATCTCTGTTGGCAGGTTTCACAAACTGATGCTCTGCACATGTAGAGATGCCAGAGATTTATGCTGTGCTGATTTGCAAGAACTCTGCCCTTAGTATAAAAATGACAGCAAATGAAAATGAAAAGACTTTGAAAAACATGCCCACACAAACACCACCCTCTGAGCTTCTGATAAGGCATTTATGGCCAAAGGTTCCTAATCCCAAATGTTTGATTTCTTTGCCAAATCACATACTTGCCGAAGTCTCATATAAAGGCACAAATCCTGCTCTTCTCAAAGGCAGCAGCACAGGGCAGGGAGCAGAGTGTGTAACACTGTACTGATGAAATAAAAAAAGGAATAGAAATCATATGCTAATAAGAGGAGGGAGGTTGCCAGGCAACCAGGGAGGGAGAGAAAGCAGTTTTTGATTTGAACTCCGTGCTGTCAAAGGGTTAGCATAGCCAGAACAAACAGGACACATTCAATCCAGCTTGTCTGCAGCCACCAGAAATTACAGCTTTTCTCAATATTTTAACTAGAAGTGTGTTCCCAACCCAGCGCCAGTTACTTCTGTGTTCCCTGGGTCATTTTACTGACACTGGCAAAATGGTATAGGATAGGACGGACAGTAGAATTTTTCAGTGTTAATTTGAAAAGCAGCAGCTTGTGTCTTTGGGTAGCACAAACTACACCACACACATACACTGGCAAGTAGGATGGAGATGGCCGAGCAATCTTGGGTCCAAACAAATGCCAGCCCATCAGACACAGCCACACCCCTCGGGGTTGCACTGAAAACCGGGCAAGTCCTGCCCTGCTGCTACAACTACACTCTTTCAAATGCATCTCAAATGCCTGTCCTGCAGGGCTGCACTTTTGTCACAGCTGATTGGCAAAATCTTGCCTCATGGATATCAGCTTTCTATATCAGCATGTAGTTATACTTTTTTAGAAGATGAGACACTAAGCAGAGGAAAGGATAAAATTCCAGTTTGGTCTACAACATAAAATCATCACAAAATTCATTTCTGTAACTAAAAATTAATTCCAGTTCATTCTTGTTTTCAGAGTTGCTAACTGCAGATTACTCATAAGTCTCAGCCATGAGAAGGGTGAGAATATCAGTTCTTACATGAAAAACCTCACAAAAGAGTAAAAATTAAAAGGATGGGGGGAAAATGGGAGTTTAATTAGTAAGTGACATTAAAACACAAAGGTTGAAGAAAAATGAAAAGCACAAGTTTTGAAAAGCACAATTTTTTTTCCCGACATAGTTATTTGGAGGGCTTGACTGCTACAATCTGGCAGACTATCGACTGTAGAAGCAAGACCATGCATAATTCCTTGAGCATCAACAGGATTTGCATATAAAACGTGAAAGGAAAAAATGTTTCACACAGAAGACTTTCCTTCCTACTTGCCAGATCAAATTCTAACCTGATGAGTAAATCATTGTTCAATTCTCTAAGACAGACATTATAATTGTGGCCTATAATCTTCCACAAGGTCTAAGCAATCATGCTATAATTGCTGTTCCACTCAGCTAAGAGTTTATTACAATAAAACAACTAAAACAATGAAAAGGCTCAAGAAATTCATTAAGCAAAAACAGCAAAACAGTTAGTTTTGTTTTCTCACTGACTGCTTGTCAAATGACCCTAGAAGACACAGCCATCAATCTGGAACAGTCATCTGATCATCACAACAAGCTATAAAGCAGTAGCATAAAAACTTTCTACATATTAAAGCTTCATTATGGAACTTCAAAAAAACTAACTGGTATTCACAACAGAAAGAGACACTGTAATAACTGAAGCTTTTAAAATAAAAGTTTAGCCTAGATCAAGGAAAGCTAGCTTCAGTTATTTATTCACATAACCTTTGCCTAACAACTTTTGGGAGCCATGCTGACTAGTAGAATTCCCTGCTATCTTGCTGGAGGTTTCCTGGTTTTTACAATACTCTTTATTTTTCAACCCTTGCCCTGCTTCCCACTGTGAGCACACGAAGCCTAGCTCCCAGACATACCTTTCTACTTGCAGTTTTTCCACTGTTCTTGTCCATTTGTGTTGGGAGAAAAACTTGCCTACCCTGCTGTCCTAGCCCATGCTTGGTAACAGCTACTAAGCATATCCCAGGGAATGAAGAACTGCCACCACTATCAAACCTGCTACTTAAAACACTATGGAATTTGCAGGCTGTACAAGAATGCTTTCTCAAGTCTTAGGAGCACTTCCCAAGTGACCTTTCCATGCAGCAGGAAACACGGCACAAGGGACTCTGTGCCCCTGGCTGACTCTGGAGCCAGCTGCAGGCCTTGAGTGCAGATGTGCTGTCTGTACCATCAGTGAGCAGCTCAAACGGCCCATAACCACATTCATTAGGACCTTCAGACAGCAGTGGAGAACTTGCTGCTGAAGGAACTCAAAATCAACAAACACACTGCCTACTGAGCATTGAAGAACTCCTGTAGCCTCTTGTGTCCTCACTAAGGTCAGCACTCAATGGGCACAGTCTGGCCATTAAGAAACATTCCTCTACACCAAAGAAATACGTGGATGAATTATATAACTTTTGATATAAAAATACACAATTTAAGAGCCATTTATACTTTCTGAAGCTAAAGGAAGAGAAAGCTTAACACAGTTATAGTTCATTGTTCATTGAACATTGTTCATTACATTTTAAGTGAAAGTGACAAATTTACCCTGATAATTCTCAGACAGTTCCTCAACTGCAATTTCAGAACATGGCTCTAGCCCTCTGCACTCTTCATTTTATTCTCACAAGTCAAGCATGAATCTTGGGATGGAAACAGCTGTGACAGCATTCTAGGTACCCAGCTGCTGGTCTAGCAGGGAATTACCCACTCATCAACACCCAATTCCCCTTTAAATCTACACAGAAGGAAGGATAGATCTGTGAAGTGCCAACATACTGCCTACCTACTGCAAGAACAGCACTGCTATTTCATACTAAGTTGTGTTGGGGGGCTGGTTTAGATTTTCTGTGAATGTTTCAGGTTTGTGACAACAGTGTGGCCAAGTGTCCCCACTCTGCTGCAAAGAACCCCCTTCCAAAAAACTGGGAGACCTCTTCTCCCTGGATTGCAGTCTGGGGGGCAAAGAGCTGGAAAGTATCCACTACCCAAACATCACCTAGTAAAGAGGAAAGACTGCAGAGCAACACTGGAATGCAGTCAGGAAAACAGGGCGCAGAGAACAATGCTAAACTACATCATTCAAGATTCTGTTCTATTCATTTTGCAATTCATTAATTTCCAAATACTTGATTTGACAACTTTAATTCAGAAAATCCTGAAGATTGCAATAGATGTAATTATATATGGTTTACATGCAGTGATAGTCAGGAATCAAGTAAAACAAAAGGGAAGACAAAAGAATGGCAGACTTTCCTTCCCTGAGTATAATTGGGAAGTTTACATGAAGTCTGTAAACACTCTCTGGAGCTCCAATGTACATTTCACAGTTTCACATTACAAGTTAGAAAGGGAATGCTGCCCTCACAGTGTAGATTTCCAAAGTTCTTGTAAAGATTTAGAGGGATAATAAACAAAAACCCAAGGCAAGTCCTTATACCATAAATCCAAGGTAGCTACTTTCCCATGGAGCTATTTTTAAACAAGCTTTCTTTCCTTTTGCTTAGAGTATCAGTGTCCAAGGAATATTAGAAGCACACTTTGACAGTTGACTTTATTTTTAAAAAAGCAGTGTTTGGGGTTTGTGGAATTGCTGGTAGTTGAGTAGAGAGTTGCTGTTTTGTTTTGGTATTTTGGGTGTTATTTTTGTTTTAGTGTTAAAAAAATAAAATTGGAGAAAAGCATATAAATCACAACAAAAAGCATTAAATCACAACAAGCCTAGTCTTCCACAATTTGGAAAACATATTTTAGAAAAAACAACTGTCTATGTAATTTATTCATGTTCTTTAGTTAGGTCCAGAGGCTGATGCTGCTGGCTAAGCCAAGCAAGAGGGACAAGATTCCTCAAGGACAGTCTCCTGGAAGTTTTCTTTTGTAAAATAATTTGGAGAATCATCAGTGATTTTAGCTACTTCTAGCACAGATTCTTGGCTCTTCTTTAACCAATGATATGTCTTTTTATCCAGCCTTAACTATTTAAATACATTGCAAAGTAGCACCAGGACCTAAGATAATTTTTAATATTTTATTATATGAATTTGAGATACTAACCACTAAGATAAATTTCATTAAAACATTGGTTCAGTTTTTATACTGTAGCCAAGAAAGTGACCAGAATATTCAAGTTGTGCTGCCAGTGCTCATGTTAATAGATTCCTCCACTCAACAAACAAATTACTGAAAATATTTATCTACAATGATAGGATTAGCTAGCAGGCACTGTCCCTACTTCAAAGACAAAGATAAAACACATTTTTTTAAAATGCAGTACTTCCTCCCCCAAAAAAACAAAGTCCTATGCAGAGGGAGGAAAAGACAAAGATAAAACACTTTTTTTTTAAATGCAGTACTTCCTCCCCCAAAAAAACAAAGTCCTATGCAGAGGGAGGAAAAAAAAAACCAAACCATAACGGGTCTACAATGCTGCAATAATTAGATTATCAGTAATTATTGATATATTCATCTGTGAGACAAACCATACAACAACTAAATTTATTCAAATAGATGGGGGAAGGACAGGACAGTACATTTGTTAGAAGAAGACTGCGTTGATTTCCTTGCTAGTTTAAATGACTGCTGAAAACAAATATACAGTAAGATACTGACCAAAGTTTGTATCTGAAACCTCAGAACAAAGCAAACACCAGCCTTTTAAAAATCCATCAACCCATCTCCTAAACCATGTGGTACTGCATACTATTACCAATGCAGGATCTTACCATAACATTGTTCTTTGAATCTGAGTAATAAGTATCTAGAAATGCAAAACAATGCTATACAATAAACATTTTGCATTAAAAATTTAAGGAAAGTACTCAAAACCCCAAACAACTAAAATCAAACCTTTGTCATAGAAAAATGAACTTCAACATTTAACGAAAATTCCAAGACTGGCTGCTCTGAAAACACTGAGCTGGTAAAAGACAGACAGTGCTGATTTTATACCACAGTGCCTCCCTAATTCCCAGGAAGACTTCTGTGACAGTTCATTCTTCCTATCCATTCCATGCTTTAGTTTTATCAGAGTATCTGTAAGATCATTTCTGGACATTAGTCATGGTTTAAACAGCAGGTCAGCTAGGAAATGGACTGGGCATAAAAACTCAAAACAAGAACTAATGATAAAATTCAGTCACAACTGCCCTAGAGATGTGTTCAAGTTTTTGCTGTACGTATTTGTGTATTATGTCTGGGCCTCAATGAGCTGTAACAGCCCAAATTTAACTTAACATTTTACACTTCAAGGTATACCACAACAAAAGGTTGTGTCAGGCTAGAACAAGACTATCAACCGGAAGTTTATTATTGCTTTTGTTCTACTAGACTCTTCACAAAGAGCTGAAGTTTACAGCCAAATGTGAGGTTCTGGGAAGGGTGGGAAAATGCTACCTTGAAGTCCAGCCTTGCAACCTGTCTAACACCAGCGGGAGCTCACCACGTGTGCCAAGGCACCAGCCTTGGTCACACTCCACCTCAGCTCCGCCTTCCCAAGGCCACGTCCAGACCCTACTTCCAGCAGACAGTACGACCTGCAGCAAGGACTGTCATGCAAAAACCTGAAGTGCCACAGGTGAGAACTCCTCTTGCAGCAAGGCTACTACCCCGGCCCTCCTCCTCAGCCTTCCATGCAATTGTTTTGGTCCGAGGAGACCGGGTGCAGCCCGTGAGCACGGCAGGACGGCGATGAGCTGGGTTCCGCACAGCTCCCCTGGCCCACAGGCAGCTACGGGACGCTGAGCCCGAGGCCATCGTCCATGCACCTTGAGACCGTCCAGGGCTCATCGGGTCACGGCCCCCGAGCAGCCCCGCCCCTCAGGAACCCTGCCAGAGCCGGGAGCCCGACCTCACCGGGGCTCGGTCACATCCTGCCCTCGAGTTCGCCGGGGAGTGACAGGAGGCGGCGAGCAGAGGGGAGGCACCGGGCACCACCCCCTCACGCCCCTCGGCCGGGCGCTCACCGTGCCGAGGACGGGGGCACGGGCACGGCTGGAGCGGTGCGCCCGGCGCTGCCCCGGCACCCACTGCCCGCAAGGGCTGCGGCTGCCCGGGAGGCAGGACAGCCCCAGGGGCCGGTGCCGGGGCTGGTCGGCACGGCACGGAAGGGGGCGGCGGGACGAGGCTTCGGGCACCGCCAGCAGGCAGCGGCGAGGCACTTCCTAACGCCGCCAAAGTTTATCGGGAGCCGGCGCCGCCGGACACAGCCCCCTCCCCGCTAGTGACAGCCGCACGTCCCGGCAGGGCGAGTGGGTACCTCAATGTCCACCGGGTCCCGGCTCAGCACACGAGCCATGGTGTCCGCACCGCCTTCCCCCGGCTCCCCGCAGTCCCGGAGTGGAAGGGAGCGGAGAGCGGGAAGAGGCGGAGCCGGCAGCCCGGGCAGCAACGCCCAGGTGGGCGGGCGCCCCCGCGCCGGGCCGGGGCCGCCCCGCCGGGCAGGGCAGGTGTCCCGCTGGGAAGGGCAGCGCTCCTGGGCCTGCTCCCCGGGCCCGCGGCAGCGGCCACCGGGCGGCGGGCGCTGCTCGGGGCTCCCCACACGCCGCCCCGCCGGGAACGGCCCGGGGCCGCGCCCCGCCGCTGCGCCCTCCGCACGTCCCTTGGCTGTGTTTATCCACTCATGACAATCCCACGGGAGCAGCCTGCACGCCACGGCTGACCCTGCTGCCCAGCAAAGAGCGGTGGACGCTTCCCAGAGTTGCGCCTTCCCAGCAGTACCGGCCTGGGCTGTCCCTGAACCCTCGCCCTTCTCCCCGCAGGGACAGCGAGCCTTCCCGCCCCCTCGGGAGACTCCCCTCGCAGAATCCATCCAGCAGGTGGGAGTGGTGCGCGAAGGCCAGGTCACAGCCTACCGAACATTGCAATTGTTTAACGCTAGAAACACAATATTTACAGCCTCGCGGAAACAAACATTCCCACTGCAACAGGCCTAAAAAGAAAGCAAGTATTCTCCACTTCGGGAAGCAACAACACCCGAACCAACCAGCCAACCAAACACTGTAACATCTGTTTCTACAGTGCACTTTCATTGAGCCATGTCTATGCTCAAAATAAGAGCACCCATTTATCCCCATTTCAGAATGATAGAGGAGTTTAAAACTAATATTTTTTTTCCAATATGCATACCAGGAAGCTTCCTAGGTTCTTCTTCTCCTTCTTAAAGCATACCCTGGAACTGCTCTTAATTCCCTTTACAGCACTCATTTTATCCAGCTAACTTTTATTATCTCTTCCTTAGTACAGCATTAAATATATATATATATAATAAAAGGGTTTCCCACTCCTATTTACTTTACAAAAGCCTGGAAAACTGTAAGTAGCTTCTGGACACTGGTGGCCCTTTGAGTGCAGTAGAGAATTGGTTTGCCTTTTCCTTTTACATCTCCAGAGATAATGCCTCTCATAGAATAGCATGGAAATTTTTCTTTACCTTGCAATTATTTTATTTCTTCCCATCTCTGTAAATGAGCACTTTAGAGATGCCCAGTGGAGGGTTTTTTTTTTTCCTTTGTAAGATGTGAAGAAATATGGTTGTGGTCTTTTGTGTCTCAAGTGAGAGCTATATTTTCTCAAGTCTCTGCTTCAGCACTATTGCATAACAATTCTTGCTGATTACAATCACCCATGTAAAGCAGCTGAAGTGTTGGCAGGAGAATCAGAAGCAGGATCTCCTTCATTGCGAGTACTTATCTCTAACAAATCCAAGAGTCTTTGGTTCATTTCACTAATATTGACAGTGCTGAGCAGCTCAGTGGTCTGATGCTAGCTGGAGAGTTTTCTAGTTGTGTTTGCTCCTCACCTACAGCCCTATATTGACTATGCAAGTACATTAGGTGCAAGTCATTTTCACAAGGAATATTTCAGTGTATATAAAATAAACTTCTTTGTGACCAAGCACTTCGAGTTTGCCTCCATTTGTTCTAAAGGAGCATTTGCATAGAAGATACTAGCAGCAGGCACTGAACTCTCCATTATACACATCTACATCTTCTGTCTTTTTCTGCAAGTTGTAAATTTTTGGTTACCCCCATGTAATCTAGCAACTCAAATGAACCTGACACCCACAGAGTTTTTGACCAGTGAAACCAATAAACCATTTAGATTTCATGGAAATAGAAATTTTCCTGCAAATAAAGCAAAACTTACTCTGTCAGAGAAAGAGATTCTCAGACCTAACCATATTCTTCTTTAACTCTCAGCTCCTCTTATTTCTGTTTCCATGTTCCTGCTGAGAATCAACTTACTGTCTTTAAAGCATGGCAGTCAGCCAGTCTGTATCAGCCTGCTGCTGTTCGCCAGCTTTCCCCAGCAGTTTGGGAGAGCTGGCCTTGGGTGGATCACCCATCTGAAGCCTGGATTCTCAGCTGTGGCAAATAGTGCTTTTATCAGCACTGAGCATGTTTACAGCTGAACTTTGTATGAGGAAAAAAAGGGACAAAAAGAGTGAGACATGCAAAATATGCATCAAAATACAAATATTTAATCTTCTCTAAAGTAGAAGTTACAAGAGATTTTAGCAAGAGGTGTTACACAGCCCAGATATAGTTTGGCCTTTTTCATTAAGTGCTCAGACTCTGATTTTATTTTTTTTCTCCTGCCAGCAAGATTTTTAAAGCAGCAGAAACAGAGCAGGGATTCTAAAGACTTAGCTTTCACTTCTGACACGAAATGCTGTTGAGGCTTGGTTGAGTTATAGGCTTTTGAAAAATTGCCATTAACCTTTTGTTCCTGGTGCTCTTCAGGTAAAATTTGCTCACATGCCAAAGAAATAATTGCATGTGAACTTTCTCAGAAAAGCTCCAGGCACTCACAGCTACAGCCTTGTGCTGGGAATGGTTGCCTCACTGGGAGGGCGAAGGAGGGCAGGGCAGCAGACAGTGAGAAAAGCCATGTCCTTCAATTTCAAACGGTTCCAGGAACACAACCTGCAATCTAAAACAAAGTATTCCTCCTCCAGCCATTGCAGTAGTTAATCCCCAAGTTTAAAGGGTAAACTGTTAACTCTGAAAGTTCAGCATTCAAATTCTGGCAGTGATGTATTAGAGAGCCTAGAGGTCTCCATGTACTGATATGTGGTACAAGCAGCTCCCCACTTTTTCATCAAAACTGCCCCTGCTTCACGTCAGTTCAAGTACTAGAGAGACAGACATTCTAAACTTTAATTTGCTGTGTAGTTGTACCTTGAACTCAGTGGGCACTCTTTAATCTCACACTATTTTTATTCCAGGATCAGGTTCCTCCCTCATTGCATAAGATGAAGAGTGATGGTTAGGGTCTCGCAGCTATCATCTCCCAACATCTGAATACCTGATTTAGCTATCCAGATAGCTCATTACACATGAGCAAGTTCACCTGTCAAGTTCATGGGATTTGGGAAAGCCTGACACGAATCCAAGTTGCTATTTTGCCTTCTTACTACTTATGACAGTGCAAAGATTTGTATTTTAGTTATTTGCTGCTTCTGCCCTCTTAGTTTGGCTTAACCAAATTCAAAGTAAAGATGATATATCCAGTATGCACATAGTCCAAAAGAAATGGGATTAGCAAGAAAATGCCATGAAGAATACAAGCTGCTTCTGAAGGCTCACAACAGTTTCTCAGATTTATTTTGATTTTTCCCTTACACTAGGAGTCATAGTAACAGTGGTGGTGACTTTAACGGGACAAAGTAAATCACTGTTAAAGCTGAAAGCAGTGCTGCTGATTCCAGTGCCAGATTCATCAACATGAGATTTGTGTTGCATGTCTTCAGTGTACTGGTGTCAAGGAGGAAACAAGTGTATACACATGAAAAAGTTGAAGTATGAAAGAGAGAGATTTTACTGTACTGTTTCTGAAAGGTGCACAAGAGCCATAGAGTAACTATGCCATCATTTGTCCTCACACATCCTAATCCAATACAGGACGACTTGAATTCAAGACTTAATTTAGGGAAGCTTGCTCTGATTACCTCTCCCAAATAGCAGCACTGATACTGCAGTATGTAATTACAACTTTGTGCATTTCTTCACCAGTTTAGGGAAAATGTTCAACTTAAAACATTCACAATAGTGAAGACGTGCACTGCCTTTCTAATCTGCTTGTTTGCAGCTGGATTTACTCTTCAGTGCTCAATACTCTTCAGAGAGGGCAGCTACAGGATCACCCAGGGTATGGCACGGTGCAGGAGTACCAATGCTCTTTAGGCGTGAGAGACACATAATTATAAATTCTGTTAGGAGGAAGCTCTGACCATTAGTCAGACATAGCCTTTGGGCATGGAACTGTAAAGCACAAATAGATGAATAAGTAACAAAATGGCCACCATGTGGGCCCAAATGCATTTAAAACTACAAATGAGCTGTTCTTTAGTGAGTCCACTAATTTATTCCAGCCATCTGTATCAGTGTAAACAAAAGCTTGTCTCCTAAAGTGCTTAATAATTCCTAAGATGTAGTGAGGAACACAAGTTTCAACATGATCATCTTGGGGAAAAAAAATAGGAAAAATGAACCCACATATTTTCACACCACAAACATCTTATGATAACCACTGCCATGCAATTCAAAGAAATACTAAAAAGTAAGACTTGTTCCTGGCTTGGCATATTTTTTCCCATTTAAATGCCATGAAATGTTTCATTAGGATATTTTAGGGGATGGAAAAATCTGGCCATTATTCCCCCTCCGGTGATGACATCTGTAGACAAATTCTATATTTATTACCAAGCCTGAGAATTGCTAAATTGATGTGCTGGGTTTGTACTGCTCTTAGGGTCTCAGCTTTCCTGGGGCATTTACAGACAAATTAAACACTAAGAATCAAGTAAACCTTCCCACGCTAAGGGTTGAGGAAGTCTCCCCTTTTCATGTGACACCAGCCTTACTTGGTAATGCCCCTTGACCAACAGCAGCAGTTTTAGGCTCGGTTAATGCCTTTATAACACCTCCAACTATGCGCTGTGACCAAACAAAAAAAATCTGCCAATCATTGCAAAATTTATTATGAAAGCACTAATGAGAGCACTACAAAAGAATAGGACCTGTAGGATAGACTCATCATATATTAGCTTGGTGGGCAGGTTTACCAGAGAAGTCTTAGTTTTAACAGAAACAGCAAAACAAAAATGAAGAGGTAGTACATCATTTCTTGCTTAGAGATTATGATTTAAAGTTGCATTTGTTGTTCAGCTGTGTTAAAGCACACATTAGTGTTATATTCTTAGACATCTTCCCATTTAGGTATTATAGTACACAAAAATCAACATTTTCTCTTTCCTTGTTGACTTCAAGACAGACTGAATTGTCATTAAAACAGTAAACCTTTCCTCCCTCCACCAGTGTTGTATGTAAACATTAACAGGACTCTGCACATTTTTAACCATGCTCTTTACATGCCTTCAAGTTCCTTCCTACGGAGTTCCATTTACATGGAAAAGAGTCATTTTCACTGCCCTGTAACTTCAGCAGTTGTGGCCATACACACAGGGAAACGTATTAAAAGACTATATATTAAAATCATTTTCTAATAGAGGCTATTGTCTTGTACAGGTCTTTACAGTGCTCAGTGCAACAAACCTCAGTTGGAACTTGAATTTTATAATAGTATTAAACAGCCATCAGCACTAACAGACACAATTAATGTGAATGCTTTGTTTAAGCCAAGAAATGAAATATTGCTGAAGAAAAAAAGTTATATATTGCTTTACAGTTAATAAAAATTTGCTGTAAATTAACATAGTACATGGAATGAAAATTAAATAGAAGCTTCCAAAGCTCTAACCAGCACATCTTTTGCTCTCTAGCTTTCATCAAATAGGACAAAAGAAACAAACACTTAGCCAGTTTTTCCATGGGATAGTTCAAGAAAATCTCTTCCCTGCCTTGCTATATAGATGGATGGCTTTTACCCAGGACCTTTACACTGCATAGAAGAAAGCAAATTTCCACTTATAATCTCAGATGTAGCTGTAGCCCCCAACTGCTGGTGTGAGATGAAGTATAAAGACTATCCACAATCTCAGCTGTTGACTGGAGAACTGATGTTCAAATAAAATAAATTACTTCTGGTACCTCCCTATGTCCTTGCTGAACTACTAGGCTGATGGCAAGATGGCAAGCCAGTCATCTGTCTTGGACTGTTTTGAGTGAGTTCCTGTAGCTATTTCTGAGCCAGTGAAATAGGCTAACTTTACAATCAGCAACAGCCATTGCCTTCTTAGCAAGGTCAAAGTGAATAGAAAAAATTAATTCCTAGCCAAGGTCCCTGCAAAATGTGGGCAAGATGTTAATTCACTGCCATCCTAGCCTAAGGTAGCAATTGTCAATAGGACAAACAGTCTGCATCATCATTTTCTCTCTAATTTAATCAAGGTCATATTAGATCACTACATCAAATCAAGCAGAATCAATTTGATTAAAAAAAAATCTGAGCTAAACCAGATTCCTTTTGGAAATTAACCCTTTATAACAAACATTATTCATAAATGTAGGGCATCTTATTTCTACTGAAAATTACTACTGCTATAGAACACATATCATGATTAAAAAAAAAATCTTCCCCCCTCCCCAATAAAACAAGATTACATTGTCTAATCTCATGCCTAAATTTTTGTTTGTGTTTCTTTACTGTGTATTGCATATAAGTTTCACACTGCAAAACAACAATTTTCACAGAAACTGAAAGATATGTCTGACAAAAAAAGTACTGTATTATGCTGGTTGTCAGTTACCTCACAAAAATTTAGCTTTTATCAAGAGGAAAAAAAAACAAATCATGGTGCTGTGGAACTGCTGACTTCTTACACAAATGACTAAAAGGTTTTATGTTCTTTTGGCTTTTTTCCCTTTTTGTTTGATTAGTTTTGTTGGAGTTTTGTTTGTGTTTTTTAAGATTATGTCCGGTAGAGCTCCTTCCCAAAATTCAAACCAATTATCACTTTAATTGCAGTATGTACACACCCAAGATTTTACTCTAGCTGCACAATAATCTATTGCTATGGCAACTTTTGGCTATGATGTATTCCACCTTTTTGCAGAATGCTTAGGTGGACTACTGCCACAACAGCCAGCTAGGAAAGTGTGATCTTCACCTAGCTGGGCCACAGATACAGTTCCTTTAGCCTACACAGCAGATTCCTGCTTCAAGCATTCCAAAAATTTGAAAGACCCCTCCCATATGTCTCATAACACCTACATCAGTGGCTTCTATAGCCAAAACATATTTTTTTAAGCTTGTCAAATACTGACAATGAGATCATATACATATGCATACTGGTAATTTCACACATATTGCAGAGAGAACCTATATCACTGTCACTGGGTATTTGTTATAAGCCTGAAAGGAGCAGAATATCAGAGGACTTAAAAGGCCTTTTTATTTTTTAATCTTTTTTCTCAATCACAGAAGAAATTATTCATAATCCTACAAGCAAAGGTATTGTAAATACCACTGAAGTCAATACTGGCAATACTGCCTGATGGAGGAGCTCCCACACACAGAGCCAGGGCTGCAGCTGAACCCCTTTGTAACAGCCTGGCTGGCCCATCTGTTTGGTGTACACTTGCTTGTTACTCTCATCATATCCTCAAACTGCCAGCTCTGAGCTTGGGTTCTGTGCTTTGCAAGTACATCCCAGCCATTTAAAGATAACCCCCTCTGCCCAGTAAAGCCAGTGATCCCAGTAACACAAGTTTCCTTGGATCTCATTTTGCACTGCTTGAGTAATGTGACACCAAGCAGGTTCTACTCACCACAGACGTAGCTGTGATCTTGTGAGGGGCAAGCCTTGGCATCAGCAGGATGGATTTGGAAGGATGCAGACTATTCCTCCATCTCATAGCACGTGCACAGAATGAAATGAAGTAGACTAGAAACATTTATGACTAAGAACTAAGAGTAACGTCGAAGTATTTTGTAATAGGAAGAATACACTTGGGACTTACACGCCAAAAATTCTTTATAGATCCATGAATTTTGGTAAGCTATATTGTAGGGTTTATTTTTCCTTTTAAAGTGGAAATAAAACACTCAACAAAACAAAAAATTCATAGAATCCCTTTGGTCAGGACACATTTGGTTGGCAAAGAACACAGATTGCCATTTAGAATTTCTACAACCTAATTTATTTTTTAATATAAAATTTAGGACTCTTATCCATGAAATGTGACTATTAATTTCAAAATCAATTATGGGGGTGTTTTATCTATCAGCTATAAGATGTTGTATCTTAGCACCAAGATATTGTAATGAAACACTTCTTTAAGATTTAAAAATCTTTATATCACTTTATATATGAATTTTTAATTTCCTTTTGCCCATGATTGAAGGGACTTTTAGTTTTTTTCAAAGCATATCTACTACAGCAGAATGTCTGTCTAGGTGTTTGATGATAATTAGCAAGAAAATTAGCTTGCTAGAAATATTATTCATCAAAATGCTATTGAGTCCTAGGGAGATTGCAAACCCCTGTTGGAAAGTTTCTCAGAGACAGGCTACTTGGTTGTATCAGGTTTAAATCATATGAAGCATTGAATAAAGTCTTTCTCAATTAACTATTGCCAACTTAAAAGGCAAACCAGACCCTTCATGTCCCATTTTAAGGGAACATGTAGGTCCAGAATCTCAACTCTGTTAGGCTGTTTTACTACACCACAGAAGCCTAGAGGCTTCCAACTAAGCTGATGGTTGCTACTCTACCATATCAAATGCAAAGAGTAAAGAAGAGCACTCAAAACAAGAGTCTGTTTGGGCCAAGCTTTAGTATATAACACCTCAATTCCTACTTGAGTATCTGAAGTTTCTACAATACAAATACCACTTCTCTTATCAAGATATACATCACAGTAGAGTTTGGAGTTTATTATTCATAACTTACTTGAAGTACCCCAAGCATATCCCCGGGGCTGCATGTGCTTCTTTAGTCTAAGCTTTTGCCTTTAATATACCTTTCCCATTTTTTTATCCCCTCCCCTTCTCTCCATTCTACCACCTGTTCTTCATTCCCTTTGCTCACTTGCCCATCATCCGTGTGGAACTTTTGCTTTTAACTCTGTCATAGCATCAGGAGCCTTTTGTTTTCTTACTCCACTGTGATGAGCTGTTTATCTTTGAGTAGCAAGTCAAGCTAGTTTGTGTTCATTTTCAAGCAGAGTATGGCTGCTTTTTGCAGTATTTATTTTAGAAATAATGGGTCTGCAGGACACAAAGCTGACTTTTAAACCAAAGTAAATCTTAGGATGATAAGGAGAACAATCACCTTCTGTCTGATTGATCCTGAGTCTTAAGGGATGGACTACATCTGCTATTAGTTAGAGCTATTCTCCTGCTTGGAGAAAAGCCAGAGGACTGAAAATTTTTAAAAAACAAAAAAGGAAAAAGAAAGTAAAAAAAGCCCATACTCATAACCAAGCATCCTCCCGATAAAGATGCTTTGAATATAATGAAATTATTCAAACACAATGCAAGATACGAATGGGTTCTTTACATGCTGCTTATTTCAGATGATTTCACAATTTCCAGGTAAACATGGAAAAAAAGAAATATGGTTGCAGTGGGAAATGTTTTTTCTTTCCCCACTTCTGTGGATGAGCATTAGGTATTTTCTTTCTATCAAGTTACTCTAATCTGTGTTACATTTCATCTCCCATTAGCTTGACTGCTGAAGTTCATACAGTGTAACCTGCAATGAACCTCTTTTGCTCCATAGGGAACTACAATAATAGGTGCTAAATTGTTGCTAAAAGCATAGGAATTTGAGCATCTGTAGGACTGCCTTCCTTATGATTACCATGCCTTGACATGTTCCTTACTATTACACGTTTGAAAAAGAGTACACTAGTCTTTTCTTTAGAAAAAAGGGTAATAAAAAAGCTAAATTGCTTAGGATATGAAGTTAAGCATCCAGAAGTTCAGAAGTCTGTCTATCTCTGACAAACTCAGTGCAAATCAATTATATTTCCGAACCTGACTCAATATTGGTAAGCAAAAACCAAAAAAAAAGTCAAAAGGCAGATTCATCAAAGTGACTTTCAGATACAAATCATAATCATTCTCAGTTAAAAAAGAGAAAAACTCTGACAACAGGAATAGGCATAAAAGGATAATGTTTGATAGCAGAGCTGGGGACTTCTGGTTCCTCAAAAGATATAACAGTGTAAATACTAGTGAAGTGAGGGGGGAGCATTTTTTTCTATGACCTGTATGTTATATGCAGCATAGAAAAACAATTACTACACTCTAAGCAAAGGTATCAGGAAAGATGAAAAAACGTGAAACCCCAAAAATCTTTAAATCAATTGCAAGACATAACTCTAGAATGATGTTCACTAAAGCAGTACAATTTCAGCAGAAACTAAAGAACTAATTAAAGAAATCCTCTCCCCTCTGGAAAAGGCCTTTCATCCACCAAGGACCTGTGCCTGCTCACCTTGAGCTTCATAAGCCTTTTGTATCTGCTAGGAACAATTTGATTTCATTGAGAGCAGGTGACTTAAATTAGAAGATTTAGCTCCAATTCATGACTAAATATGGAAATGCCTGTCAGAGGCAGTGACTGTTTTTGTAATATTTGTAATCTCCCCCTCCTCTGGGACACAGTAGATGCAAAAGGGAGACTGAGCTTTTTTAGATATTTTTTTGTAATGTGAGAGTCATAGAGGAGGATAAAACCCTTGTACTTTCCCCTTGCAGTTTGCTCCTTGCTGAAAGGGGCCTTGCTCCAGAGCTTGCATGCAGTGAGTGTACAATACAGCAGCTCCAAATTCCTGACTCACCTCCTCCAAAGGGAGTGTAGGCAGCGTTAGGATGGATCCATGTGATTGTGTGAGCCAGGTGAATACTCACAGCTGCTTTTTGTGCATTATTCCCAAACTCTGCCCGCAGAACCCAGTGGGATAATGTGGATCACAGTACTGCTCTGTGGTTGTCCAGAGGTGAAGCACCCATTGATTCTTCCTGCGTCCTCTTATGACATTCGTACTCATCACTCTTCAAATTACATTGCATGATGGGACCTGCTGTAATCTACTTCCCCTTTTATATGTTTCCACTCTATAAACAATGTTTAACAGCCTCTGTTTGCCTTCTTAATAACACAATAAAGAAAACTGAAGTGTGAATATTTTTTAAGAACAGCAAGAAGATTATTTTATTTATAGAATCATAGCATCAATTATTTTACCAGCTGCTTCTTCTAATCTCATAGATTTGGCTATAGGTGCACTTGTAAAAACCTCTACGTGTGATACCAGAAACATCTATGGTTTTGCCCTGGCTGCCCTCATTCTCTAATAAAAATATGTGATTTCTCTAAATTCTATGTGTATATAAATGGCCCTTATGAATGCTCATTTTAGGGAAGAGTTTCCCGTCGTATTTCATATGCAATTTTCTTCAAGTCTGTGGGACATTCCACCTTCCTGCTCTCCAAAGGATTGCCACATGCTAGGAAATTGAGAAGGTATTTGTAAATAATTATGAATGGCCTTTTGTGCCAGCACTTTTCCTGACTTTTATTTATTTCTTTGAAGAGTATTACAGATACAATATCAAGGAATGACACTGTTAATCTGGTATTTTTGACATAAACAGAAAATGTGACTTAAGGCTTTCTGATAAATTCTATAAAATGGATTTCTTGAGCAGAATAATGTGTTATCTATGGGTATTTACCCATGAAAGTAGGGACTAAAATTCTGATTAGACATGTATCTTTTCCAATATATTTCTCTCAGTGCACTGATTTGGCAAATATTTAGACCCAAAGGTCAGGGCTCTTCATAAGTCCCATTGATTTGAAAGTTGAATGTCTGCCCAAGATTAAACACAAATAGGACTGCTTTCCTAAATCAATTTATTTAAGTCTGTATGTAAGTGCTCTGTTGAATCAGGGCCTAAAGTCAGCAACATATCAGGAAAGATAATGAGTTTGGGCCAAATATGTGTATTAACAGCCAAAACATACAATGAGACAAGGAGCATAATTATTACTTGAATTTGAGCCAAGATCCCTAAACGTATAAGTTAACCTGATCTTTAAATTTCATTTCTTTTGAAGCTCTTAGCTTAAATCTCAATGGTGAAACAGGTGACATTTACCTGTACACACTGGGATGGCCCTTCCTTGTCTTCTGCTCTGCATCTGGATCTGCTTCCCAGAGAAGTCACAATATTAGCAGATAAGACAGTGCTGGCTTGAGTTTATCTTGCTAGGATGGTACAGAAGATACACCTAAACTACAGAGCTGGGAAGAGCTCTGGACCCCCCAAGCTCAGGGTTGAAATCTTTCGTTTTCAGCAGTGTCTTCAAACAGAAGTTTATTTTCAGTTTCTGTATAAAGCAAGTAGAATGTCATCCTAACAAACACAGGAGATTATGAATCTGGCAGAGCACAATGTAGATCAAAATGGTTTTAATCATTACTCCCTGTTTTAATTACTACTTGACACATTATCTCTATTGTCCTTCTACAAGTCTGTCTTTTGAATGAAATATTAAAGGCGAGTTACAGCTGAAAATATATGCAGTCTAGAAAGAAAATGGCTTTGAACTATTTGAAATGATTTATTGTCCACATTTCTTTATGAATATTTATTTGCCATAGTGAAAGCAATTCAATAAAGAGAAAACATGAGGACCAGTTAACTGAACATTTGCATACTCTAACAGTTAAAAAAAGGGAAAGAAAAATAGTATGCTGCATTAGAATGGTGTTAATGTTTGGTTTTCCTGTTTCCTGTAGTTCATTAATATGCAAGATTCAGATCCTGAAGAGGAGATATAAAAATAGCCTACAAATAAGTGTCCCCAGCCTTTATATATTCAATTTCAGAAGGAAATAAACATGTTCGTAGAAGGATTTTCAAGGCCAGGATGGAGACTATAATTTTGTTTCCATACTACTTCAGGTAGCCGGCTGTAAATCTTGCTTTTTGCAACAATCATATGTAAGCGGAGTCCTCATCTTGCCAGGACCAGAGGTCCCTGAGTCCCTGGCACTCCTGGGAGGAGCAGCTGGCTATCAAAACAAGGCAGGAGCACACTGATTATTGTAGTGTTTAAGCATGGCTTTGTGCACCAAACTCAAGACCACACACAGTGATGCTTCTTTTCTTTGATCCTCAGTGGAGGAACAGAGTTTTTCATGGTATGCACTCTCATTTCTCCCTGCCTGAATTAATTTCATCTACCAAAATGCTCTATGTGTTAGACTTGGAATGAACTTTGTTCCTCAGAGCTTCTTAGTGATATTCTGATACCCAGTCGCAGATGGGGCCTTGACAGATTTTTTTGTACTGATTTTCATGATTCCTTTTCTCTTCTTCATCTTTTTTTTTTTTTTTTTTTTTTTTTAAGCCAGGACTGTTGCTGCTAGAGAATTCACATGCAAATGGAGATGTTGACTGGCACTGTTCACAAGGAAGCTTGGTTGGTTGGTTTTTAGGACTGACAAACTGAATTGTATATCAAAGAATATTTGGAAAAGGATAATCCTAATATATAATAGTTCTTGAGAAGGATGGTTACGGTAGTAAAAAACAGACAAATGTATTCTGTATTTTGGACAAATACAGAATTCTCTATGCATCAATATTCCATTCTTCTGAATAAGAATGATAATAATACTATTTATTTATAGTACTAATTATCATTATTATCTCCCTAAAAGCTGGCTGTGAGACTAAATCATTAATATTTTCAAATTATTTCATAGTCCTTAACTAGAATTTGCCCTGAGAGTACTAAATATAATAATTTTCTCTGTATGCCTATTTCATTTTCCTTTGGAAAAAGCCACACTCAATGTGTTGTTCTCTTTACATTTGTCTACATAAAATATTATAAAATTCCAGCTGTTAGGCTTTTCTCGAAGTTAAGAGGAAAGTTTGACATTATTGTATTTATCACTTATTTCTTCCTCTTTTGTCACAGTCTTTTACCCCCACATAGATATCACAATATCATTTTCATCATTATCTGGGAGCTTGTTACAGCATGTAAAAATAGAGAAGTTGAGACCTACACTTGCTGGTTACTTCCTTGCCTGAATTTGGGGCTGGCAAGTAAGCACACATTGCTTCTCTGAAGGCAGAGCTCTCTTGATGTACCACTTCAAGTGTATTTTTTGTTCAGGGAGTTTAAGTTGCACACAGTTAGATGCTACCCCATAGTACATGCCTGGATATATTTGCAGGTGTCTCAAATGTTTTCTTTTGTCTGCAGTTTACCAGGTTCTGCATTTATTGGCAAATGTGGATCAGTTACTCACAACTGAAGATACCTAGATCCATTTCCTCTAGTTGTTATCTGTTGGATAGCTAGACTCTAATGGCTGAAATCTACATCTACCAACATAAAAGCCACAGGATATGACACTGGTATCTTGTGGTTCCAATCAGCCTCCTGGTATTATAGTAGTACTTTTATTTAACTGTGTTTCTCCTGAGTTCAGCATGCTCAGCCTCACTGGCTGTTTTGCATAGCATCTGCACTGTATATTGTGATAATTGAAAACTCAATACAGCCTGGAGGCACCAGCACAACAGGAAAGGAGCGGGCTGGGGCATAACTCAGAAGAATAAGGCAGACAGGCAGCAGCAAGCAGGGCTGAGGCAGCCCTAGCACATCTCCAGCAGCAGTCGAGCTGGCATCCAGCAGCTGGGGGTCCCAGGGCGTGTGGCGGCTCTGGGAGCAGCAAACGTCCCATGCAGGGCCTGGGATGTCCCTCCCTCTGCCATCGTGGGCTGTCATCTGGGAGCACAGACTGTAGGCAGAGTCCGAGGCTCACCTGGAAAATCACAGGGACAGATCAAAACCAGATTCACAGCCATGCACTCCACTGACAGCTCCCATCCTGCGCATGCCCTTCCCAGGGTGGGTCCTGTTCCTAAAATGTCATCTAGGCATTAGCAGAGAATAAGTCAGTTATTTTTTCTAGTGTTTCAGAAGTGTAACATATATCAACAAATGTCGCTTGCTATTTGAATGCTCATAATTAGAATTAAAACAAATTATTTAAATTAAATGACTGGAGTAAGCCACAGTATTTCTTCCTATTAGCCTACGTAGAAAGAAAACAATGCCTGGAATGTAAAAAGGGGAAAAGAAGAAATTATGAAAAAACAACATGTGGCATGAAGAAGATAAATATTTCTTGCCTGTCCTCTTGGCTCTATCTATGAAAATTTTGTCCAACAACCTCAGCCAAAACTATTTAGTGAGTGATTTGTGTGTCTGGCTGATGGAAGGCCCAGTTGTCTCAGGGGCAGCTTTGCAGGGTTTCCAGGAAGCAGACAAGTAGGTCTCTGCAGTGGGAGTCACAAGCTTTTCATGGCAGTAGCACACCTGAGCTGATGGGAGGGTTCGAAGGAGTTGGATGTGGCCCTACCTTGGAGCAGCACCCCCAGAAAGTTGCTGATGTTAGATTGTCTCCATAGACAGAAGATCAACTGCTCTCCATGAGTCATTTGGTGAGGAAGGAAGGAAGGTGGACTAGTCCAGGAAACTTAGGCTGTAGGGCTGTAAAATTGAGAGAGGTTGAAACATTCCACCCCACTGGGGCTCTCCCTTAAAAGTATATTTGTATAAGAGATTAAACTACTCAGTATGTCTTAATAAACACATTTATAACCACCCTAAGGAGCAGATTACACGGGTCCCTGCCCTCCCTGGCATTCTGGCCTTGCTCTCCATTCTGCCCCAGTTTGCCAGCCCCAGCAGTTCACTCCCAGCCCATGCCCAAAGCCAGGGAACGCCGTGCCAGCCCCTGCAGGACACCCCACCCCGTGTCACAGGGCTTCACCCACCACGGGCTCTGTGCCACCTCTTATCCCCAGGCTCTGCCCTCCGAACACCAGTGCCTCTGAGGCACTGCTACTGTGGGTAGGAGAGGGAGTCTGGGTGTTCATGTCTTCATCTCCAAACTTTCTGCTTGAAGTGCATCCTTTTAGGGCTCTATTAGATCTCTGCATTAGGGGTGTGATTATGTATATATCCTGCTCATGGCGTAGTGTTAGTTAAACATTATTTCTAAAGTTCTTTTAAATTCTCTGGCAGTGGCATCTATTATTTTCCTCTGACTCTTCTCTTACCTTTTTCTTCTTCTATTTAGTATAAGGAGTCATCAGTAGTGAACTGATTATAAGAAACCAATTTACATCACCAGTTCAGTAGTAGGACATATGTCTTAAATCATCTAAGATAAATACTTTTAATTAAGCAAATGTCCTACTCAATTCACTGTGGACAATCCCATCATAATGGATATTACTTCTGCATGCTAAATCTTAATCTTCATCAATACTGAATGCACAACACAAAACCATCATAAAAAAGGTAGGCTTACTTTAATAATGCCATTTTAAAGCTGCCAGCTTTTATATTCATTCGTATGATGACAACAGACTCCCGGCTAGCAAATTTTACTACAGATCCGAATTTTTATCAGATATGTATATGAGATCAAATCTATGCTAGCCTGTTATTTGCAGTTTTTATTAAAAGTTAAACTGGGATTATTATAAACTCTCTTCAGATTCCTTAATAAAAAAAAAAAATTAAAATTGAAATGGAATGAGATTTCCTGGAAGCATTTTAAAAGGCTGCAACAGCAGTAAAGTCAGC
The DNA here is from genome assembly GCF_963513975.1 of Fringilla coelebs. NCBI lineage: Eukaryota > Metazoa > Chordata > Aves > Passeriformes > Fringillidae > Fringilla > Fringilla coelebs. The sequence goes on from NC_140067.1 coordinate 18,500,276, forward strand.
AGGCACCACACAGCACAAGGAAGTATTTACTGAGCAGAAGATGAATGTCTCTTCACCGAGAGTCTAAGGAGTTTACTTTATATGGATTTTTGAGAGAGAGAGAGAAGAAAGCAAGAAAAACTCCAAGCTAATGCTTTCCAAATCTAAGACATCATATCTGATCAAAGCTTTCACATTCTTATGTAAACTGACTTCTTGATCTTGTGACTAAAATCTCCTGTCTTTTTCCCCCTCCCTCCATCTATTCAAGCTTGGATTTGGAAGTCCCCTCTCCAAAGGAAGAAAGCCTGATCCCTATTGCTTCAGTTGTGGTGTTGAGACCCATTAATATTTCTCTGGCAGATACCCTGACCCTGGTGCCCTCGAACATGCTCAAAAAAGCATAGGGTATTCCTGAGCCTTTGTCCCTGAGAGGATTAACAGGGTTGCCCTGGAGCCAGCCTGAAGGTGTTTTAATAGGTAATAGGGGTGGGCTTCACAGCTGACTTCAAGCTTTGCCTCAGGCCCTGCTCAGCAACACAGATGCAGCCATTGAAATTAGAGGGTAAAACAAGGCTCTGTGTATGAACCCTCAGAGTGTGAATCCTCAGAATCTGGTGGAGGATATCTCCAAATATATCCTTCACCCACCAGACAGACCTCCCAATAGAGGGTTCAGGACTGGAGATCCATGCTGCTTCTAACACTGACTTCTTCTCTGACCTAGACAGTTACTTAAGCTGTCTCTCCCTCTCTCTTTCTTTCCTCTGGCCTCTCTTGTGGCTTATAAATTGTCTGAAGGAGAGACTGCAGCACTCTGGGGGTTTTGCTGTTCTTAGCCAAGTAGGTCCCGATTTCAGCTGGGTCCTGTGGCTATATCCTGGTAAAAGTAAATAAATAGCTAATAGTGGTAACAAAGTTATCTTTTTGTGTGTGAACAATAGGATCCTAATGGAGGAGAAGCCTATTCTCTGAGGTTTTTTATCTGCAAGTTAAGGTCATTCTTTCCTCACTCAGCTGGAGAAGATACTGCTTTTGTAAATCAGACAAAACTTATCATGTAAAGTGGAACACATCTTTGATTATACTGAATGCTATCCTGTCTGTAATTTACCCTTGGTGCTACAAAGGATGCAACATGATTAAGCTAAGAAATAATAGACTGAAAATCACGTGTCAGGATGGTAAAAGACTTTTCCTATGTAAATAAGAAACAACCATAAAAACCAGTGCAAATACACAAGAAAGTATTTTAACAGATTGTAAACAAGCCACCCGCTGTTGCCTTATATTGTATTGTTGCTTATATTGTATTCCTTGCTCAGATTGCTGTGGATACTTCTCCTGCAGTCTGCAATATTTGTTAAAAACCTATGAACTGTCATGATTTTTTAATGATGTATCTTTCCTCCATAAGTTCATATCTACTGTTACCTGCTCAGTCTGTCATCTCTTCTGCATTTCCCTGGGTGAGTCCAGATCCTCCCAGTGACATTACTGAAATTGCAGATCTGTGCAGTGTATTTTCCCAGAGCTGTTAAAAGCATTTCTACTTTACTTAATGACAGTGTTTAGCAATACCAGCCATCACTCACTATTTGGTATACACCAGGTACTCTGCACAGGGGCAGAGGGGGCATTATCCCAGTTTTACAGACCAGAGAAACAAGGTGTTGCATTTGGCAGCAATTAGCCCAGAACATGCTGCAGAACACCCAAATGGGAGAAGGACCAACACACCTTTAGCTCACATTTTATTCTTTAGTGTGTTGCTGCTTTTGTTTCCTCCAATATCCCCAGCTGCACTGTGTCCTCCTAACAGGATTTCAGAGAATGAACACGGTAGAGCCAAGTGCTTTTGCAATAACACATTCAGATAGTGCATCAATGAATGTGTGTAACTTTCCTAATTTTGAAGTGTGACTTTGCTATTGTGTATGATGCTTAGTAACTTCTACCATGTTTCTGATGTTTTCTGGGTCTGCTGCCAGTACTATGATACATTCCTAGCCAAATTAGCATGTGATATTTTGTGCTCGTACTCCAGTGGTAAGGTCTGTTTGCTGTTTCCATATAGATGTATTTTTGACAGGAAGAATTCTATAAGCCCAGGATGAAAAGCCCATCCATTCAATTGGTACCACATTACCATGGCAACAATATAATGCTAATGAAATTGTGACTGTTGAACCTGTTTTATGGAACTCTACAAAATGGGCTTCATAAAATGAGAAATCTTTTTGATTGGTAAACCATTCACAGTATGATGAAAACCTGAGAAAAACACATGCTGTAACTTACTAATCATGTTATCATCCTCATTTAAGATAATACATTGCTCTTTGTATGAGGAATAGTGCTCTCAAAAAATAAAATTATATGGTAAATCTCTGCTTCTCCAGGTTTTACATGCACCACAAAAAGTCTTGCTCACCTCTGTGCCCTGGTTCACTGGTTCAGTTGGCATAGGCATGTATTGAGTCATGCAGTTTTTGCTGCTCATTTGATATCTCTCAGAATCTGTAAAATTTACTGCTACAGCAGCTGCAATAAACACCTTTCTGTGAGAAAAGTGAGGCTTAGTTTATATTAAATGATTCCACAACAACATATCCTTTTGGATTGAGCCCTACACAGAGAAGGGGCAGTAGGAATGCACTCTTCCCTTCCCACCTCCCTTCTTTTTGCCCATTTGGCAGATTACTGTCATGTAGACTCCCAGCATGGAGGAAGAGCCACCACAGCTCTCATTCCTCAGGACAGCAGCTCTTGCTGAAGGCAGGCTTTGATACTGGGCCTACTTTTAAACAACAAAATGCTGAACACTCGAATTTCCTGGTCATTTATGTCTCTGGACAGGCTTCTGGGGAGGTGCCTCACCTCTAAGCGTCTTCCACATCAAGGTTTCCACAGCAGGGTTTAATTTTTACATCGATTATAATAGATAATAGGTCATTTCCTCTTTGTTTTCACCTTGGGAATAGCAGTGTGTCCCACCCTATGGAGTCCATCTCCTAATTTCCCGAGTAAATCAGAAGAGAAAAGCAGGTGTGCCAGCAAGCAGGTGTGCCAGCAAGCATTGAGCTCAGTGTGCATTCACCAAGTGGTGTTGGCTAGGTATTTAGCAGAGACAACAGGGGGAACACTGCTCATTTTAGTCAAGTCCTGATCTACATGGCACAGAAGTCAGCAGAAATCTTCACAAACGTTAGATTTAATGGGCTTTACATCAGGGATTTAAAGGGCTGTTTCTGAAAGCTGCATGTTTGATCCTATTTGGAAAAGGAAGCCCTGTCTAACATTTCATTATTTCCATGGTTTTTGGGAAAGCAACACACCAAATTTCTGACTTGATAGAAATATAATGTAATGTAATTTCCCTTAATATATATTTTGCACTGGCTGACAGTTTTATTAAGCAGAAGCAATAATCATCATTATTCAGAGTAATAACCATCTCATTAAAAATGGTCTAATTTTCCCTAATTTTAATTTACCTCTCAGACTAAGCTGTTCTAAAATTACTGAGGTGCCTACAGTTCAGTTTCATAAGACTTCAGCAGAAATATAAGTCTTCAGAAAGCAAATACTGACTTATTGCTACTAAAATAGTGATATGCCAGACCTTTGTGAGAGAAAAGGAAGTACAGAAAATTCAGGTTAGGAAATTGCTATATCACTTTTTATTTCCTTACTGTCTTGAAAGTAGCACTTTCTGCACGCATTTTGCACAATGACAAATTGCACAGCTTTCAAGCCTTGCATGCACTACCATTTAAGTGCATGCAAGGCCTTCAAGCCTTGCATGCACTACCATTTAATAAAGGACCTGGCTAAGGGTCACACCAGAGAGTCTTGGTAAGGGGGAGCTGACAAGCAGAAATATTTCTTGGAGCAACAGAGAAGGAGTTGAAGACACTGATCAAGTTTCATTATCATCCAATGAAAATAGGATGTAAACTGTGACATCCAGGCAGATTATATATGTCAGACAAGCAGATGTGAGCAGAAAAATGTAGATGCTAAACCTTACCTAATAGGCTTACTCTGTGGATTATTCTCAATGAGCAAGGCTATATTAAGTGTGGCCTTATATGTAGCTATAGTTAATATACAGAATATAAGAAACATGCATTCATAAGTGACTCTGGGGACATTCCCAGCTGTGCTGGAGTTAATGCTCTTTGATATACTTTGGAGCATCCTAAAAGCACTTTGAGTGTCATATATTTCCACAGACATCATAAACAGCATTAGGGCATTTATACAGCTTTAGTTCCAAGATTTCAAAGGGCACTCTGTTTTCTCTAAAAATGTGCTCATAAAATTCTATTCTCAAACAGCACTTGTGCATGCAAACTGATACAGCAGCTTAGCTACTTGCTTTGTTTGTGCCAGTTCTGGAAACACATTTGATCAAAAGCATTTTGTTGCAATCACAGGGATAAGTAACCTCATATGAACAAGGAAGCACTTTGCAGGTTATATTATAAAATGGACAAATTTTCTAAAGGTTTGTTTATCATCAGATGTTATTCTGTGTAGTTCCAAGTCATAAAAAATAACTTTTTTTGGTTGCTGGGGGTTTTCTAATGTTCCCCTAAAATAACAGAAAAGACAGTCTCTTATGTGGAAGCACTCTACTTATGAAATCCCTTCTCTTTGAAATTCAGAGCCTTTTCCAGCTGTAGTATTCTTTGCTCAGCTATAAGAACACAAAGTACAGCAGTGAAAAGCATTACACTATTATCCCAAGATAATTTGATAGTCTGTAAATGTATTTTCCTGCCTGTGGTTCCAGACATTATGCTCTCATTTGAAGTAATGATTTGCAGTTATTTATACAATTCAAGTTAGCCCACATTGGTTTCACCCCGAACATTTTACCTGCATGGTACAAACATGGCTTATTTGTGGATTGTAGAAGCCAGACTGGATGGGTGATTTTTGCAAGGCACAGTCCATCAGTGGATGCCTTCTGCAGACAGCCAGCTCCTGCAGGAAGCGCTGCAGTGACTCACCGGCGGCTGCCTCCTGCCCACGTCAGTGCTACCACAGCCCTACCTCTGCAGGAGTCTGCTGGACCTGCTGAATTCTAACTTCTGACACAAAACCATAGCTCTGATCTGATGTGGTCAGTAAATACTGCATGGCACCTTCCAGAAGTACTTACCCTGCTTTTCTCTTTTGGCTTCTGTGTGGGATGTGGAAACTCACCTTAAATTCCTCTTGCACTTCTGGGGTTTACCGTGGCATTCTCCCCAAGGCTGGAAACGAGTGGTCAGTGGTTTCACCTCCGATGCACCCGCACTTCAGTGGTACACAGCTTGTTCGTAGAATTTGCAATGTTAGTGAGTGTGAACACAAGGCTTTGGTTTTGTGAGGGCTCAGAGTTCACCTCCCTTACTCTCACTTGGGAGCCTGTGCTGGGAGCAGTGTGACAGTAATTTACTGCTGGCTCGTCACTGGTCAGCAATGGGTGGAGCGCTCTGGTGTTGGCAAGAACAAAGCCTCGTTTGAATCCCTGGTGATCCTCCTCTGGGAGCCCAGGGCAATTCAGAGGAGCCATGCACTGCTAACATCCACTGAGCTGCCTGCTCTCTGTGGGCATCAAAATGCTCAGCAACACAAAAGACATAAAATATGATTTCCATTGTCTTTTTTCACTGTCATACATTCCTGAGTATCATCACAGTTCATATCTGATATTGGGAAAAATATTAATGTCAAGGGAGTGAATTACAGAAAGGTGCAGTTCTGACTTGGGGCAGTCAGCAGCCAGCTCAGGAACTTCCAGTCTGCCCTCCTGCTTCTCTTATCCTCAGCTGGAGGGGCCCCCAGAGGGTGTCTAAATGAGTTCAAATAAAGCAAAGGGGGACAGTAAATATTCAGAAATTATTGGATGTCTCCTCTCTCATCTGTTCATGGTATCTTGGATACTGGTGTGATAATTCAGTCAGTTTCTTTAAAAAAAAAATTAGAAACCCCAAACAAATATGTAAAATACTGCTTCTGTTTTGCTGAAAATCTTTAAAGTCTTTTATTTTGAGAGACGAATTAATATCAACATGTCTTTGCAGGACAGTGTCATTTAAGAACAGCAGCACTTTAAAGAGTGCAAGAATCCCAGTTTACCATCCTGATGTCAGTTTGTGATAACATTTATGACATTAATATAATGGATTACGACCTTTCTTGGCTTGTCTGACTGACAGTTATTCATATATAACACAGTACTTATCACCTTGGTCCTTCCATAATAATAATCCCTTCAATTTTCTGAGCTGTGTCATCAAAACATGTCCTCACAAGTGTTGATCTCATCTCTGGGAGAGCAGCACTAGGAGCTCCTTCTGAGCTTTATGTCACCTAAAATCTAGAGGGAAATTGAAGACCAATTGCAGTAAAATACCCTGCCTCCAACTTTATCACACAGTCTGCATAATGGCCCTTATGATTTTAAATGATTTACTGAGTCCTGTCAAAAATGCAGTGCCTTTGTGTGGTGGAAGTTACTGAACTTCAGAAATGCCATTATTTTGTACAACTGGAGTGATCTTGAGGAAATACACAATAGATGGTGTGCTACAATTACTTACTCTGACTTCTGGGGTTTTTTTGTTTCTTTAATCTCCTCAGGATAGACAGAACAAAATATCTTTTATTCAACATTTAGAGTGAAAACTTGCTGTGCAATTTGTACCTGCTTTCCTCAAGACCATTTTTACTAAACAGGGTGTCAAGATACTCTTTTTAGATTAGAAGATTCACATGAATCATATGTAAAAGGTGAAAGAGGAAAGTGAAAATTTTGCTTGACCACTTGGCAAACACGAATGATGTTTGTGCGGATAAGGGGTCACTCAGAAACCCTGGATCAGACACCAGGGTCTGCCACAGCCCTGCTCTATAACTGTTCCTTCCCTGTTTGTACTGGGCCTCCCAGGCTGCTCGCTGGGCACCAAGACATTCCCAACCATCCTCTGAGCACGGCGGTCAGGCTGGGCTGTTGCTGTGGCAAGCAAAAGATGTTCGTGCCTCATGGGCAGGTCTGCTACAACAAGCTGATCACTCAACTCCATCCAAACACAGCTGGGCATTGTGTGAAACACCTCACACCAGCAAAGCAGGAGTGGGAGCAGGAGCTCCCTGTGCACAGAGATGACTCCTGCATCCCCTGAAACGTGGCAGACTGTGAGTGCAGCCACAACAGCATGTGGTCTTTACATAGTACAGACCTTCTCATGCATGTAAGGATCCTTCAAACAATAAATATTTAAAAGAAACATTATGTCTTTAAGCCGGCTGAACAATCCTGCGTGCCTCAGAGCCACACAGAGTAGGATATTCCCATTCTCAGGGGGGCTCTGCTGCCACAGCCAGGCAGGCCTGCCTCTCTGGGAGGGCTGAGGCTCTCCAGCCCTCTGTTTCCCTGGGGCTGTGCACCACTGCCATTCTGGCACAAACATCCCGTCTACGGGAATGTCAAGTTCAAGCAAGGACAAGCTATAGCACGGCAAGGCAGCCCTGGCACATATCTGTGACTACTGATACCTCTGCCTTCTCCCAGTATTTTGTCAAGAATGTGAGATGCTAACTTTTTTTGTTCCTAATTATTATTTTTTTAAATAAACCAGCACCATGACAAGGCAGCTGCATGCAAGGCAGGAGTGATGCTGTTCTGTGGGCAGAACAGAGGTGCTCTGGTGCTCAGCTGTCACCTTCTGAAGCTGCCTTCAACATTCTGCAGGAAAATGGTTTGTCAGTGACATCCTGGGCTGGCTTTTCAGGCTAGGTGCTGATGAGAAGCCATTTCTATCCCTGGGCCTGGTGATTAGTTTTATTCAGCTGAGACAAGTACTTGGACATTTGTCACTGTTTCTTTGAAAAATGTGTGCGTGTTTTCTTGGGCTATCAAGTGGGACATATGGAAGCTAGATTCCATCTTTCATTAGATCTTGGAAATTGTGTCCTCCTGAGGCAATTAATTAGCATGATGTTCTTGGCTGCTAATGTTTGATTTCAGATTTCAGCGGCAACAGATTTGGCAACACAGATTTTGTGAGAATGGTCTAATGGTTTAGGTTATTAACCGTGGCCTCCACACAGCTTTCTTCAACTCCTCAGCTTCTGCAGAGTTCTCTTTGGTGTCCCGTGGTTTCTGTCCATGTCTCAGCTCTCTCTCTGAAAATTAAATATAACAGCACTTTCCTGCCTCACAGGACAAGTGCAGGACAGCTTGCACCTCAGCAGAGGCCAGGCAGCACTCCTGCAATCCTCTGCCACCCCAGCTCCATGATCTGCAAAGCTTTTCTTTGATCCTTCCACAGTTAAAGGCAAACTCATTTACAGTAGAAATTTGTTGAATGAATACTATTTGTTTACTTCCAGTTTGCCCACTGTAGATACCTGCAGGCTGTACACACCTTCATCTTTGGAAAGGACATCTGTGGAAAAAGGCTAAATGAGCTATTTGATGTAGGCTCAGAGGTAAGGTGTAGCCCTTCAGCTGATGTCTTCCATGTGTCATCATTTCCAAATGATACCCTTCTGAAATCCATGTGATGTACAGCAAAACCACACACTTCTGACCTATGAATACAATCCAGAGATATAATCTACACTGTTTGCTTTGGTTTTATTACCTCAATTATATTCATAATCTTATATAATTATAACAATAGAAAACAGCGTTAGTTACAACTCAAGAAAATGTTATGCCTCTCTCAAAGGGAGACCCAAGCAAAATACAAAATATCTATCGAGTACAGTTATACAGCAGCTAACACATCCTCCATGAGGAAAAACACAAGCTTTTCTTTAGTATCCTCTACACAATAACAGAGAGCTGAATTTTCCAGGGCAATGGAGCCTATTTCAGAACACCAAAATACAAGTGACATTTAATAGATACATTTGTTAATACTGTTGCAAATGTGTGTGTGTAGGAGCTCACTTAAGTGGTCATTACTGTATGTGATTTGAACTCACCAAAGGCATTTCACAAATCTGTTTGAAACAGATGTCCTTCTACCCTGCATTTAAAATAAAATTAGCCCATGGTCTCAATTTAGGTAACCTTTGCAGTCACTAATATACAATCACGCATACAATCACACACTTTTTAAGCATGTAGGAAAGGCATTAGACAGAAGAGAAGAAGACAAGAAGAATATATCACTAAACAGTATCTGCAATGTTGGATATTTCTTCCAGATAGCTCATTCACATTTAAACGGATGAGAAAATGCAGAACATTAAATGTAGCATTGCCTGTTTTCACTTGATGCAGCTAGGAGTTCTAATTCAAACACTCTGAGATTGAACTTTGCTTTCATACTTGCTAGACAAATTTTCATTAATTAAAACCAATAAAAATACAAGCAGGATAACTGAATGACTGAGGTTGAATTTATCCTATATATCCAATTTAATAATGGCATGCTTTTAAAAACTTTTTGTTACTACCCTTATTATCCCCTGCCATCTTATTGCAGTGCTTTCTCAGAATCCCTTATTCCTCCCATCAATTCAAGATCCATTTCCACACACCCAGCATTCACCTCCAATGCTCTGACTTTCAATCCGTGTCTTTTGCAGACCACCAGGAAGGAATTTGCAGAACATTGGCTGAAAGACACGTATTGTGCAACTAATAAGGAAGGTTGAAATACCATTAAAATTCTGACTTGTGCTTTAAAATGCCATGAAATTCTGAATTATGGCTCTGCCTTGAATCCTGGGTTGCACAACTGCACTGAAGTACAGCCGAGCTGCAGTGCGATCGGGGCTGCCTGCAGCAGCTGAACCACTCAGGCACTTTGGACCTCTACAGCTTTTTGCTCAGGCTCCTGATGGCTTTCCTGGGAGCTGATCACCTTTAAGGCTGCACAAGAAAGTACCAAGATAAAATTTAAGCTCTGAATTACTCTGATAGTTTTACTTCAGCCCCTCACATACTGCTGTCTCTGAAGCCATAGGACCTCCCTCCGCCTTCAAATACTTAGTTTTGGCCTCAAAGTTAACACTTGCCCCAAAATTATTATCAGATGACACTGGCAAAGTAAAATGCCTAAAAAGTGAATATTTTATCAATCAGTTTCAAAAATTGAGGATAAAACATATATAATATTTCATACTCTTCTTTTAAATCACTGTTGTGAAAGCATTTGGAGAGTGGATATCACATCTATAAGATGGGACCAAGAATTTCACTTGACACGTGGTTGGTGTGGTGGAACCTTAAGATCTGCTGCATGGATGGGAGTGTAAGTTTGAAAATTAAGATCCAAAGAGGCTTGAGAAAAATCCTTATGATTAAAAATTGAAGAACATTGATTTACATTATTGACTGACAATAAATCTTTCATTTAACAGGAAAGCTGCTTTCTAATTTTTGCACCAAAATCTTCGAAACCATTGGCTCTTTTCTGTATGGGTTTTAAAAATATATTTAACTGGATATGGCATAAATATTTTTTGCATGTTGACTGTGGGGCTAAACCAAGCAATACCAGCATAAGAAATAAAAAACCAAAAAGCCGTCTATTACATGGAATTGCTTACAGAGCCAACAGCCAGCCTAAAGGGAGCTGCCCTTATGATAAATGTCCATGCATGATGTAAACCTCCTTTTTGGTGATGGTGTAGTCATTCCCATTGCAAGTGGGTATTACATTTTTAATTGATTCCTAGCAGCAAAGTCTGTAACCTTCACTGATACGTGTCCATTTCACAAGGTTATTGACTTTTGACATATCTTGTTAGATGTTATGACGAGACAGATTTTTTTTCGCACAGATTGATGTCTATCGATATTACATTAGTTGATCAAGGTTACAAATCACACTGCATTGCACTACATTTCACATTTTCTGTATCATGACAAGAGGTTTATATTATCCACTCTGGGACATATAAAGTGCTTCCACCCATCCCCTGGATAAATAATTTAAGAAATTGTTGGGAAATTATACCTAATTAGTAGGATCTGCACTCAATAAGTGCCTTTTGATTTAAATTGTATTTGTATTTTGATAGCTATTGATTTTAGGAGTAGGAGAAATGAATAATACATTTTGCATTTCTCCACTGTTCACAGCAATAATCTGACAGAAATAATGGAGGAACACTGCTGGAAGTGGCCTCTTTGGGGACCTGCATGCCTTTCCCTAGAAAGCCCATGGGACAGTTAAAGGCACTCCTGTGTGGAATGGCCTGATCCCCTTTTCTCCCATTGATTTGCTGCATAATCCTGGACAAATCACTCAGCCTCCCAAAGGCTCTCCTTTTCCATCAGCAAAATGGAAACAGAATGGTTCCTCATCGGCTCGCAGATGACCACAGGACATATGGAGAAAAGCAACAGACACATCCAAGCAGGTATCATACACATCCTAACTGGCACTGCCCCACGGAGCATGGAGCCAGCCAGGGAGGCTTCCTGTGGGCACAGGAGAGTCTGGTTCCCCATGGCAGGACCCACAGTGTCCCCGTGGGCCTCTGAGAGAGCGTGGTGGAGCAGGGCAGCGCACAAAGAACACACCTGCCAGCCTCCTTCTGCACTCCTTCTGCCAGCAGGAACGTTCTGGTCGCTTTGGCTACCCGCTTTCCTGGGTGAATTGATACAAGACTAATTTGGTTTTCTTTGGATGCTAATCCCTCAGAGTGAGGAGAGGGAACAAGGTGAAGTTGTACCATGCAGATAAGCTGGGTAACAGGCTGGTATCTTCCCGAGGCAGTGCAGCTCGGCGTGCAGGTAGGGAAGGCTGCTTGCATGAATGGCCAGGGGTGAGGAACACAGACAGACAAAAACATCTCTGAGGCTGAAAACAAACCAGAATATATAGGTATTTACAAACACTGATTTCCAACACCCCAGCAGCTGTAACAAATGCAGACTTTATGAGATAACCATAATTATAGAAAAGCTTTATTTTTGGTTTGGTTTTTTTTTCACCCACTATGCCAGTTCTGATTTGAAAGGAAAACCATAGGCTCAACTGTGCAGCACAATAAACCATGGCATCAAAGCAAGCATCAAAGTGGCCCCTCAGCTGCTGGCAAACAGTACAGTCATAAGGAAAGAGACAATGAAAATACAATAAGTAGAAATAGTGCTTTTTTTCCCATAACATAAACACCATAGACATTCTTTTAATACAAAGAGAAGCAGGATCCAATGTGACAGCTTTATATTTGCCAAGTATCATGGGAGGACTGTTAAATACATCCTCCCCAAACCAAGCCAAAGGAGCAGAACGAGCCAAGATGTTCTCGTCAGAACAAAGACATCCCTTTTCTTAGGTCTCAGACAGTTAGCAGGATTAATTTTGCTTTTTATTTATTTTAATTATCCCCATCTCAAGCTAGCTTCAGCAAGATGTGCCAAAATATTTACTACTGCCTGTCTATATAGGTGCAGTCCACTGCACCAAAATCACTTTATGGTCTTCAAATAATGGAAATTATCTTTAAGACATTTTTTTGAATATATAACTTTAAAAAAAATTCTCAAGTAGACAACTGAGAGCCAGGACTGTGCAACTCTGCAGCAGAGGGGTTGCTGTCACATGGAAGAGCAGACGACTGTGTGTTTGAATCCTCAGCCTCTCACAGGGGAGATTTAAATAATGCGTAGTGGATTTCTTGGCGATGCTTTTCCTTCTCTCTTTTTTCAGGTAATACTTTACATCCTTTTAGAAGTACTACCTGTACATTAAGCCCTATATTCATATAATCATGAGGGACATGCGACTTTTCTGCCTTGCCCTTCTACTTCCAAGGAAATTTACAGAAATTGAGGCCTGACAACCCACAGCTGAGGTGCTCAGGAGCAAACAGCTGAAAGCATAAGAATGGGGCTGCTCAAATGTATTTTTACCCTTCTCTCATTAAAGTTTCATCTGAAGAATTTTTGTGGGAGCCTTAGCCAGTAAAACAGCACCCGTCACTTTTAGGCTCCCAAGCAGCAGGGGCACAGGGGAAAACAAATCAGATACACACAATCTTTCCTCTTATGCCTGCTGTGCCCTCCCAGATGCAGTAATTCACCCTCTTCATATTTTTTCGTAAAAGAAAAGTGATATTAATTATCCTGAAGTATTTTTAAAGAAGATGAATATTGGAGAAGTTCTTACTTATTTCATAAGACATTCTGCTTTCCATGTAAAATGTAATGATTTTCCATGTAAAATTAATGATTGTAATAAGTTTCATTTTAAGGTAGGTCCCTCCTGGGTAACCTCTCTAGTAAAGTCTGATTCCAGGTGAAGCCAACACAAGAACCATATTTGCTTTTATGAATGCTGAAATGGTCCATGAATCTCAAATAGTATTGCACCCTCTGTTTTATAAATATTTTATGTGTTTTTCTTCAGTAAATACATATATTTTGCTTTTTGAATCTCAGGGCCCCTTTTGAGCTGTGTGGCTCTTAGAATGTTAATAGAGAAGTAGCAACATGAAACTGAAAATAAATGCTTTTAACAAACAGGGAAAGTCTATATTTCACCAAGGAAAGTGTGGTTTAAAATAAAACAGACTCCTGCAATGTCTAAATCCTGCATATTTTCTGCAGAGCATGCCACAGCTATTGACATGCTGTTGGTTTTATATGTCCCAGGATGCATGAATTATTACTGTCATTTGACATTTTATATTCCTAGTTCCATAGCCTATAGCAACACTTACCGTCAGCTGTGGCAGACTATAGCAGACCTCTGGCAATGCCTCTTATTGATCAAGCACTGCTCACTGTTTGCCTGCTCAGTAATGCAAAGGCATCCTAATTCTCTAAGACAGAAAACCCACAAGTTACTGCATTTGGGATTTCTAGTCCTTTCAAGAGACCCAAGACACGAAACACAGATTACAGATACCTTCTCCCCCACTGGGAGGCAAACTGAGTTATCTCACAAGCTTTAGGTACTACAAAAGAAAGCACATTGCGTGGTAATACTGAAGAGAAAAGCAGGATGCTAACGAATGGTGCTAATGTAACTGGTTAGGAAAGGGACCTCAGAATGAGAGAAGTGTTCTGCTGAGAGTCAATGGAGTTGTGCTGCCAGCTTTATTAACTTCTTTGAAAAGGATCTAAACAAAGTAATACAGTGAAAAATTATGTCAAAGGTGCATGTGCTTATGATTTGAATAAAGGTAAATTTTCCCAGCACTTACTTAGGTGAAATTCCCCCCAGACAGCAAGAGCCTGAGTTCATGTAAATAATAAAATAGAAATTGCAGATCACAGGGCAGCAGGACATACCACAACTGGCCATGTGCAGACCCAGTGCAGCAGTGACTGGTTTCTGAGCCTAGCAAACACACCCCCCAACACCCTCTGGAGTCAAAGGAAAGATGACCCACCCTCGGCACGGGGCAAGTCCTGTCAGGTAATGCAGCTCACAACAGCAGCATATCAACCTCAGCCCCTGCCTTGAGGAGCTAGTTTATCACCTTCTCCCTTCTCCCAGTCCACACTCTTCCTTTCTCTGATGTCTCTCTCCTCCTCCCAGGGAGCAGCCATGGCCCCAGCATGGAGCAGCTCAGAGGGAACAGAGGCTGTGTCCACCTGCTGCCCAAGAGGCTCCTCAGTGAGTCACCTAAGCGGGAGCACGATGGCCAAGCCCTGACAGTGCCAGGCTCCGTGTCTGCACACCCTTCCTGCCCCAGCAAGTGCCCTGTACAGAGGCAGCTCTGACCCACACCTGGGACTTCTGTCAAAGTTGTGACAAAGCCAAGGTAAGGGACATGTTTAACTTGGCCATCCTGAGCCACCAGAGAATTTATGCAAGACCAGCTTGGCTTTTGCCAGGAGTCACAGCTGCCCTTCCTCAGGGTCAAGTCCATGAGCAGCATCCTGGCCCTGTACCCTGGGCCTTACTCAGGCACCAGTGCCCATGCATTCCCAGGGCTAGCTGCTCACTGACCCAGACACTCCAGGAACAGCCCACCCACATTTGCTTGGCTAAGGATCAGCTTTGATGTGATGCTTCTGTGGTGAATGTCCATCCCAGCATCCAATGGTACCTTATCCCAGCTGCTTATGAATCCCCCTGTGGGTAGAGAGCCTGAGAGCCTTCCCTGCTTCTGGGGACCCAAGTCTCAGGATCATCTTGATCTTGAATCCAACCCCTGCAGCCCAACCCCATCAGATTGTGGCTTTGCTCCTCACTTTGGTTGCAGAGACAATGGCTGCAGCATGCTCCTGGCATGCTCTGCTGGTCTTCAGGAAAGGGCTTTTCCTGAAGCTATTGCTTTTTGTCCCACATCTTTGAGCACAACAGTAAGCCTGAAGCATGGCAGAGGGGTTTCCTGCTTGCATGGCACCTTTCTGTTCATCCTCTCCCTGTCTGATCCTTCTGCTTCCCTTGCCTGTCCCACCACTGTTACTCTGACATGAGGAGCCTCCAGCATCTTTTTTTCCTCATTGAATCTCTTGGAAAGCATCATCAGGTCATGAACCATTTCCTCCAAACACTGACTGCATCTGCTGCCTTAGCACAATGATGGAGTTGCTTATCCAGTCCAAGCTTACTACAATGAAAAGTCACACTTTTTCAATTTATCCAGTGAGTTTTTATGATCACTTGAAATACAGCAGCACAGCTCTGCACCTGTAACATCTTCAGAGCCACTTAACAGCACAGCCAGAGAGCACGACTCCAGTAGAGCTCAGCTGAACACAGAAGGTGACTTCTGATGCTGGAGCACTTCATCACTGGGGTAAGACAGGCTGGTGAGGCAGGCAGCATTTGACTTGCAAAGCCTCTTTCTTTGACATCCTAAGAGGGCAGCAGGGCTGCACGTGAGTTAAACCCTTGCCAGCAAACAAAAACATTTTGCTTTGCCAGAACGTTACAGTGGTGATTTTGTTCCTGTCTTTTGAAGGCGAGATTGAATCGACAGATCCTGTCAGCTCCTCAGCCAGCTTGAAGAGAGCTGGTTAATGACAAAGACCACTGGCATTCCCACAGTCCCACCTCCTCGAAGGCACAGTCCCTCTTTGGTTGACTTCTCCCGGGAGAAACTAGTTTTCTGCCTCACCCTTGGAAATGATGGAAGATGCAAACTCCAGGCTAAATGCTTGTCTTCTCTGCTTCATGAGGCTCAGCCCACTGGCCTCACATTCCTGTGGTCAAATCTGGCAGAGCAAACATCTGGAACATGCAAACAAACCCCCCAGATTCAGACACCTGGTCATAACAAGGGCAGGGAGGGTGTTTGTGCTGCAGTTCATCATCATAGGGTGGGAAGAGCTGCATTCCAAGCAGGACAGTCAGATGACTGCTACAGGCACTGGACAGGACATGCACAGAAGTGGCACAGCCTGCAGGGCCAAAAGCAGCCCTTGGTGCCTCATGGCAGTGCAATATGTATGTAGGTATTTAGGTTTAGAAATATACATCCACACACTTACACACATGCTCAACTACACATCGTATGTACGTATGGGTGTATGTATAGGTGCACATGACGGTATCATACATTTTCAGTGCATCATGTGCACCTGTGCAAAAAGATCACAACTCCTGTGGATAATTTATCAGCTGAAATGGGAATTTTATACCTGTCCAAATCCTTACTTTTTAATCTTTCAGTGTTTTTTTGCAATTTAGGAAGAGTTTAATTTTGACTTATTGACATCAGTGCACTTTACTGAATGAGAAGCACTAACACCTACCACGGCTTCCTCGGAACCCTCATATGAACAAACAGAATTATTCCATTTATGCTAACACCAGATGTAGCAGTTTTAAAAAAATCAAATGCCTTTAAATAAAATACTTCATATAATTTGATTTATTTGTAGTCTTGCCTCTAAGAATAAAAATACTTACTGTCTTCCCATGATCAATAATCCAATTTTTAAGGGGCTGTTACTTTCATTATAAACATATAAAAGCAATCCAAGCTACTAAAACCCTGTATACAGACACATTGTAAAAGCCAAACTTTTTACCCAGCAGGCAAAAAAAGAGACATAAACAGGTCTGAATTGTTGCAGACATAAATATTTTAGACAGACCAGAAAAACCTTTGGGAATTTGAGACTGTAATTAAGCCCCTTAGCAGACCATTCAGTAAACCACAGCCTGAAGGACCCTGTGGTGGGTCCCAGTTGTGGAGTAAGACACTGAAATGGTGTCAAAAGGCAGCACACCCACTTCACCCAGGGGCTGTTCACCCGTCACTGCACAGGTCACAAAGGCAGGAGTGGCACCATAGGTGTGCCACAAGCATTCCCGGCTCCTGTGTGCAACACGGTGTGCTTCAGCTGACAGGAGAAAACAGAGAAGACACATTTCTCCTTTGTCTGCAGCCAGCTGAGCTTTTTTCCTCTCTGTTTCCACCTCTTTCTGTCCACCTCCTTCATCCCTCATCCAAGCTCTGTAAGCTTCCTATTATTCCAGACATTAAATCAATTTGTGTAAAACTATTACTGTTGTAGACGCTCTTTCTGTCTTCCAATTGCCCAGTAGGAAGTAGACTTAGTGGTGCCACCCTAACTAATGAGAGATTATTTAAGAACAGCTCAAACCCACTAAAATTTAGTAGCTTGATCCCACAGACCTGTACTCAAGCCTTCAGCCTCCAGCCTGGATTGATCACTGTGGTGTCCAAGAAAGTGCTCTTGGCAGACTCCACACTGTCTCAGATGCATCTTTACATACATTAGTTGCATTAAATAAATCATTATCACTGCACCAAACTGCCTACTGACCTCATCACATGTTAAAGTTTCAGGACCTGCCTGGGACTACCCTGCATTGCTGATATCTGTGAAAGTGCCATCCCCAGAGTCACCCTGAGCCAGACACTGCAGTCAGGCTCACTCAGCAGCTTGGAAGCACAACAGTATTTTTAACGTCCCAGAAACAATTACTGCATCATCTCTCTTTATGGCTTTCCTGGAATATTCTTTATATTCTTTGGTTTGTACAAAGCACTGTGTCTAGGACATTAACTCTTCCTGCTCAGATCCAAAGGGTTATTCCTGCTCAGTGAGGAATGCACGAACTTCCTCTTAAACATGATTTTAAAATTGCATTGATGATGAGGATATCAAAGCACAAATTGTGATCAGAGCTTTTATCAGATCTCTACTCTTTGTATGAGGGTAGGCTATATTTCTGATTACCAGAAGACAAGTGTACTGGTCTCTCCAAAGCACAAAATAAAGATTTACAGAAGATATGCTCTTAACTCTGGCCAACCCAAGTCCAGAATTCATTCTCAACTGGTTGGAAATGCCAAGCCAAACTCTTTCAAATCTTACCTTAACCTAGCTTTTGATGAAGGCTGAATCTCATTGACAGGTCTGCTTTTACTATCAGTAGTAGGACACAACTCCTCAGGTTGCTCTTTCACAAGGACAATGTAAGTTTACTCCATATTGAAGTGTATTGGGCTTTGGTTTTTTATAAGGCAGCAGAAGTAATTGCATGGAACACATTGTTTTCATTGTCCCCATCTGTAAATCTGTAAGAGCGTACAATGAGAGCAGAGATAGTGTATAAACACCTTACAAAATAATCTTTGGCCTTTGATGAGGATGCATTGATTTGAGTCATCTGGTTATCACAGAATCTTTATATGAAATCACTTTATATGAATGCATATTTTGTTTTAAATGCTTAGCTCCTCTAAATCACAATCACTGACTTTTTTTTTTTCTTTTTGACAGTAGCAAGAAACATCAGCTAGTTTTCCTCTTAGGAAAAAAAAAAATAAAAAGAGCCCAGTGTGTGGCCAGATAGAACATAACTTCATCTTTTGTCACGGTTTGGTAAACAGTAAACCTGCTGAGATTTAGCTGGGAACTGGTGCTTACTCATGCTCCTTGTGGACCTCGGGCCAGCTGAACGTGGCTGAACACCAGACAGGGCCCCTGACCAGCAGCAGCTCCTTGGGGCAGCCAGGGGCACGTGAGCCCCACTCTCTGGCTTTTCATTCCCTTGTCTCCTTCCTGCTTTTCCCCCCATTTCCTCTCTTTGTCTGCTATTTCCAGTCATTCCTTTCTGCCCTGTTCCTCCCTTATCTTTTCCTTTGCTCAGGTGTTCTGTCCCTCTCCTCTGCTCCCTTCAGGAGAGGATAAGTGGGTAATGCTGTAATTTAGCACTGATTTCTTACCTAGCCTGGGATAAGCAGCAAAGAAGTAAGGAAACAGCAGATATTTTGTTTGAAAAATGTCACAGGTCCTTTAGGACCCTAATTCAATCTATCCAAAAAAATAAATCAATTGCAATTTTTAATAGGCAACAGATCACAACTCAAGGTACCACTCCTTAAATGCAATAATGAGTCAGCTCATTCTAGAAGTTGCTGCATACAGAAAACGTTTTGCCAATTGTTCATGAACAATTCTACAAAGTTAATCACAGCCGTTATTTACTGTGCTCTGCCACATCAACTTTGCAATTATTCGATCCCCTTGTTTTTATATACCTATTCATACCCTGAAAAGAAAGACTTCCATTAACTTAAGCACATCTTTCTGAACTTTTTAAAATGCTGTAAACTCTTTGTTTGTGGCCTTCAGTCGCACAAAGGACAAGGCAATAAGATCTAACAAGGGTTCTCACAAAAACATTAGAGAGACTATAATGCTACTTTCACGTTTTTAATATGAGATCAGGTTCTGGACCTAAGATTTATTGCACACAGAATAGTTGCAAGTACGATGGCGTTTGGATAACAACATTTAGAGGCATAAAATTACAAGTGTACCGACATGTTTGTTGTGCTTCCTTGTAGCACAGAAGCCGCTGCTCTTTGTCCCCCACATCCCTTGTGTCACCAGCAGCCCAGTATTAATAAATCTTGAATACACTTTTGAGATTCATAGCAAGGGCTGCAACACCCGGGTGGAATTTATAAACATGTCTTAAAATTGTTTCTGCATCATGCTAGAGCCCAGACACAGAAGGAAAGGTCTCTTTGACCTGTTTCTGGGCATTGTAAATGAAAATAACTTCCTTCCTCTGCCTGAGATGTGATCCCTGCTACGTACGGCTCTATCTGGACGTGAAGGGGGCAGGTTCCCGACTGCTGCTGAAGCAGCCCTGGGCAGAATTGCATGTTCCTGGTGACCAGCAGAGATGGGGCAGCCCTGCAATGCTTTCTTCTAGCTCACTTGAGCAACCAAAGATCTTTTTAGGACACTTTCTGTAAGTATTTATGAGTATTTATGTAAGGTAAGGTAGCAGCAGGGCTTTAAAATCTGGCAGTGCCTAGAATTCACAGGCCTCAAATCTGCTACACAACTAAGATTTGGGGTTAGATTTCTTTTTAGGCATTTACATAACCTCAGAAAGTGCTTTGCTCAGAGCTGTCAGTCAGAGACGTTCCAGCATAATTTCTAAAACATTAGGGAGTTTCACACCCAATGTACAGCAATCTGTTTGGATCCAAAAACTAGAACACGCTGTAGTAAACAGCTTTTTTTCTGATCTCATTTCATGTAATTGGGCAGGAAAGCTGAGGTATCAGAGGCTTGAATCCTGCCTGGGAGAGGAGGCCAGGGCAGGGAGGGTGCAGCATGGGTTTCAGTACTGCACTGTGACTCCTCAGCTCATCAGACCAATTCCCTCTACCTTTCCTCACCCACTTGGCAATCTGGTGTTCCCAGCTTTTCACTGAGCAGCAAGTTAAACCCGAGAACTGCAGGGATTTGTTTAATGCAACAAAAGCTTTTGTCTTGTGAATACCAGGCTTAAATCATTGTATGGATATATCCTCTGGAAATCATACTCAGTCTCACAGAGCTTCAGAGTAGCTATTTGGAATCCATCAGCAGAAAGATGGGAAGTTCCTAAAGCAAGAGGTCCTTAGCTGCAGTTTCTTTAACCAAGACCTCTCTCATGCTTTACAGTGAGTTCCTGCTTTCATATTCTAAAGGTAATACCAAATTTCTGGGGAAAATAAAAGAAATCGTTCAACTTTTAAGATTGCATTCGTCTAAATAACAAAAGTAGAAATATTCACCATAGAAAATAATTTCCTGGCTTCCTCAGTTTCCTCCCATGGAAACCCTCTTACACACACTGTACTCCATGCATGTGCAAGAGGAAATCCAAGGCCGAGAGCCGGGGCCGTGCTGATGCCCTGGAGCCGCATCCCGGGCCGGGCCGGGCGGAGCGGTCGCTCCGCTGCGGAGCTGCCACAGCCCGCGGAGCCGCGGGGGCTCTCCCTGCCCGCCGCTCTCCCTGCCCGCTGCTCTCCCTGCCCGCTGCTGTCCCTGCCCGCCGCTCTCCCTGCCCGCTGCTGTCCCTGCCCGCTGCTCTCCCTGCCCGCTGCTGTCCCTGCCCGCTGCTCTCCCTGCCCGCCGCTCTCCCTGCCCGCTGCTGTCCCTGCCCGCCGGCACAGAGCCGCTCCCCAGCAGCGAGCAGGGCTGCGGGAGCCCGGGCTGTCCCCGGGCACCCTCCGTGTGCCCCCAGGCAGAGCCGCACTGGGGCAGAGCAGCGCCGACACTCAGCACCGCACCCCGAGGAGCGCGGCGTGGGACGAACCAGGGCCGCGGCATTGGCCCTGAGCATGTGGGTATCTGTTCTTTTCTGCGGGATTCTGTCGTGTCCGTTCATGACAATAATCCACCACCCTGACCGCTCGAGCTCCCTGGGCTCCCAAATGTCCTGGCCCCAGGCGACCCCGCCTGGCCCTCTGTGAACCCTTCCACCCACCGCACACACCTTGCGCTCAGCAGCTCCTTGTATCCATTAACCTTTAGAGCATGCATTGAGATGTTGTCCTGCCAAGATTGTTTTCTTCCATAGGAAACCCATTTCCCCCCCTTTTTTCCCTTCGTCTTGAAGAAATAAAAGGAAATAAAGGAAAATAAGGGGATTGTGAAATTGTGTTTACTACCTGCACATTTATGTAGGGATAAACATTCTCACCCAGCACCACTGAGACTTCCATGCTATTGTAAAGGTACTGTGCTTGACCCTGGGGAGCTCATGGTACATTTCATACTGCCAGCTTCCTACGGCACCTAACTCCAGGCAGTGCTGGAATACTGCAGTTATTCCATTCACGTGTGCCTGCACATACAGGTGCACACCTGACTGTAAAACACAGCTGTATTCTTAAAACAAATATGTTCAAATTACACCATATCAACAGAGTATCTTTTGGCTTGAAAAAAGAGGAATGAATTTTATATGCCTTATCAGTCATGATATCTAAATTTGGAGCATCCAGGTAGTTTACTCACTGATTTCTCAGTCAGCCTCTTGTATTTTCAACAGTATTTTTCAACCCCAAGTGGAAGAGCAACTCATGATCCCACATGTTAAAAACAAGAGCAATTGCTCATCTACCCTGTGCAGCAGAGCTGCCATTCCAATGGGGAAAGCCTGACAGCCTGCAGCTCTCGTGCAAGCAAGACTCCCACGGAGGGGAGCATGATTGCATGTCCCTAACACTGTCACACCAGTCTCACTGTTTGGGGACAGGCTTTTCTACATTGACAGCACTGGGGCATTCTGTTGTAAAGGAAGAGAAATGGCTAAAATACCAAACTTCCCAAAAGCTGCCAATAATAATAAGAATATTAAGTCAGATCAGCATGTTTTGGTTTTCTATATAAGGGTATGTTGAACTATCAAAGGATCACAGATCTCTCCTTTCCAAAGAGAGCCAGGTGATGGCTCTTCCCATATCTCAGATTAGATGGGGTTTTTCATATTCCAATATTTGTGCTACATGTGTATGCTTTAATGTCCTTTTTGAAATGCTGCAATTGAGGCTCCAGTTGGGGTGGTCCAACCCTCAGAGCTGTTTCAGGCAATGCTCATGTAACATCACAAACTCAGCAGGGTTGCCCTGCATTTAGACTGCTTTAAGAAACTTTGGTTCCCATTTTTCATGCTGTCCTCTCTTTTCCCCACTTGTACCTTGACACAGGGAGCAAACAGAGCAGCACAGGCTGTAGTGTGCTCCTATACTTGGTTCCCTGAGCACAAAGCAAATATGCAACAACCTGGAGCAAGAATCTGTCCTGAAAGAGGCTGGTATGGAATTTGTCACCAGATACAGGAAGCTGCAGAATTTTTTTTTTTTTTTTACCCTGCAGGAATTCTGAATCAAAATATCTAGAAAAAGTGAAATTTAGTAAAAATTGGATCATCCTTTTCATCATTGTTTTCATCTCCTGAATCCTTGCAATAGCATTTTGGGAAGAGCTTCTCTGAGTGACAAAGAAGTTTTGTCCTGGGGAGCCACTGCCCAGCGAGGGCAGACCCCCCTCCTGTCACCCCCAGGCAGCAGATCCACGCATGCCACCCCGTGTCCTGGCTTTCCCTGACCCTGTGCCCAGAGGACCCACAGTGCTAAACACTTCATCAGTTCACACAGGCATCAGCATCTGCCTGATTCCAGACATCCAAGCAGCACCAGGAACAGCAGACATTGCAATGTTTAAATTTGCTAACAAATAAAACAGTGCATGGCAGCAATGTTCCACACGAAAGGTAACACTCACAGCTGGAGCAGGCTGTGGGGCGGTGGCTCTGCGCACACTGCAGACTCCATCCTGCTGAGAGGGGACGTGGCAGTGCCTGTGCCTCTCCTGGGGGGGTCAGCTCGGACCTGCCTGTGGCACAAGGGATGCCACACAGCATGGCCATCCCCCTGCCACCAAGGCAAGCCACAGCTGCTCCTGCCATCACTGGCTGCATTATTTCCAGCCATTAAAGCATTGTTCTGCAGGCTTGGATTTTCATGTCAGAATCTAAGAGCTACAGAATAACCCTACAAAACAAATTATATCACTGAGACCCTCTTTCTCCACCAGGGCAGAAACAATTTTGATCCCCATTTGTCCTCTAGCAGTCTTTTCCTTCAGGTGAGTGGCCCACAGTGCTTCGCCACAATTAACCATGGCCGTGGCTCTTAGCAGCAATTTGTTTTCAATTACCTCCTTCAGGCAAGTCTGAATAATTATCACCAGTTTTTTCACATTTCTTTCTGCTGCCAAGTCTGTATCAAAGTGCTCAAAGCTCATCAACTGTCAATCCTGCAATATTCCAAGTAAACCATCGGCTGCCCCTGGTGAAGGCCAGGCTAGCCCAAACCCTGTGGTGCTTTGCCCAGCACGGACCCATGGGCACGGACAGAGATTTCTCCCCAGTGAGAAGTGCAGGGTTAATGCCACAGAGCCACCCTGGTGTCAGCTGTGCTGAGTCCAGGGGAAGTGCACACCCACCAACAAAGTCACTGTTGCCTGGGGCTGCAGTGCCAGCAGGGGAGTGGCAGCAGCTCCTGTCCCAGCTGAGCCCTCTGAGGTGCTGACTGCTCCCAATCCAAAGGGTGCTCACACAGGCTTGGGCACACGCTGCCTTCCATCCCTGGAGCACCTCCACCACTCGAAGGTAGCAGGGACCAAACTTCAGCTGATCCTAACTGTAGTTCTTCCAAGGCAGGGAAACGAAGGAAGGAAACTGCAGCACGCTGTGGATCCTAATTGCATTTGCTCTGCAGGCTCTGAAATGTCAGTCAAACAAATATGCCATTGCCTTTACTGCTCTGCAGTTGCCATTTACTATTTTACTGGGAAATTGTCCAGGAAAGGGATACTACCTAGAAGGGACCATTATGCTAGCACTGGAAACCAGCAATATTTCTGAGCAACCCCATGGGCCCATTATCTGTTCCTACGCTGCAGAAAGACAAGAAGAGCCCGAGCGAGCCAATTTGTGTTTGTGGCAGCGATTGCAGCTGCAGAGGGGATGGAGACAGCCCAGGACCCAGCGGGCACATCTGAACCGGTGCACGCGCTGGAGCTGGGACAATTCACACCAGAGAAGAGCATGATTCAGTGAGTGAAGAGGAAAAAAAAACCATCTTAAAATGAGTTCTTTTATGAGCCTGAGTTTCATTATGCAACTTTATCGGAGTTTATGAGAACTGGAGCAAACAACAGGAAGATGCAGAACATGCCCACTCTCCAGCTCTATCAGTCCACAAACCCAGTAATTTCCAGGACATGCAGAAACCATGGGGCAGATGGGTTTTGCTGAGGTGACAAAGCCCCTTTCCCTGGGAACAGCCCCTCTGAAACCATCTCTTATTCTCTCACAACACCCTTTGCCCTCCAGAGAGCTCAGTTCCTGCTACAGGCAGCTCCTTGATATTTAACTAACATTCTCCTAGACTCAGAGTGAGTGATTGAGATACTTAATATGCAGAATCATTCTGAATCACCCCATTTTACCACTACTTTATTTCTCCTCCAAGTCAGAAAAGCACAACAAAGGGTACTCAGCCCACTTCTGCTTACTGTACTTCCCCACAAAGAAACACAGATCTACCTAGGCCAGATTCTAAGCAAAGCTCAGTCTGTCTGTCTTTCCCTCTCTTCAGGTAGTTGGTCCCAGAGGGCAGTTTCAGACCTGCTTACAGGCTCAACCTCTCTAGGTAGGGTGAGCAGGGGCTGTGCCCAGCACAAGTGAGGAGGAAACCATCCACTGCCAAAAAAGGCAACTCCCACCCCTCTGGGAATCACCTTAGCCAGGAAAACGTGCCCTTCACACCAGCACTTGTGAAGGTTTGCTATTTGCAGAAGGTTCAGCAACAGTTCCATTTCTGACATTTTTTGGTTTTCATCACATTGTCTCTGGCACGAAAGCACAAGTGGATCAATACTCGGTGAAGCTCTTGTGTCAGGGCACCCTATCCCTGCTACTGAGGCAGCACCAAAAGGCCACACAGTGTCCTGCAAACAGGGGAGAGGAATGGGGCAGGACCAGCAGTGCTGGGGCTGCTCTGTGGCACAGGGATGGCTGTTCTGCTGTGGGCTGCATCCTCTGCCTCACAGGGATGTACACACCTTGAGCGTTCAGTACCTTCCTAATTCTTTACACACTTTTTTGGCCCTAGGTATAGTTTCTGCAGACATATAAGCTGAATGAATGCTATTTTTTTTTTCCATTTTGAACAAAACAAGAGCCATGTTTTATCACCCCTTTCTCTCTGTCTCTCAGATTGGATTTCTTAAATTCACATGGGTTACTCATTTTCATAAACCGCATTGGCTGCAGTAAGCTGCGTTGGAATCATCATTTAGAGAAGTAAAGATTTAATTTCATGGTGGAATTAAGGTTGACATTTCCTTTTTATTTACACTACACCAAGGATTAATAAGGTTACTATAACCTTAATCTTTGATAGCTCAACAATAGAATACTCCGGGATTACCACAAAAGCTGGATTTTAACTCTTTTAATCCCATTATTGTTGATAACCTTATCAACACAGTGCTCCACCATAGAGGTGGAGTGGAAGGATCTCAGACTCTGAAATTCCTTACCATGGAGCAACAATAGCAATTTAAAGAGAAGAACCAGAGACAGTTGCTTGGTTGATGCCTGCAGTGAGGTTCACAGTTTGCAGTAGGGCTGCAATGCTGCTTTTAAGCACCTTGTCAGAGATCTTTGCCAAGAAAAACATTGGTCCAGTGGCATATGTTGGTGGAGCAATGCAAGGTTGCTCTAATTCCCTTACTTTGTTTTTCCCTCCTCCCATGCGACAACTACTCCAAGAATCAGACTGCCAGTCTGGCAAGTTGAGATCCAGAAACTTACTGCTAATTACCATGTTTACAATTCCCAACCTGTCTGTTGGTGCCAACAATCAAACTGCATCCTCTTGAGTGCACCAAAAGACACTTGCTGGCAGTAGTTTCCTAAGGTTCCAGACTGGCTACATTAATTACTGTTAACTTAATTTTTGGGTATTGAAAAGCAGCTTTAATTAGCGATTCCATGGATCAAAATCATCCTTTTATGAGTTTCAAGGAATAGCAGCTCAACTTATAGAGTACTTACCAACCTATGAGTCTTTTATTTGGAAACACAAGTGGTAATAAATTTATATGTGGCCTGATAAATAAAGTAGGCAGAGGTTCAGTAAAAATCACACCAGGAAACAAAAGGTTATGCCCACCCTTTGAAGTAAAAGCAGCAGCTCTAAAAAGGCAGGTTGGATATATTTTATAATCCTCAGTAAACATTTGACTGCACAGAACAAACATTCTGAAGGTATATCACTGAATCAAAGTATTTAATGAATTAAAAGAAAAAGTATGTATTTTATGAACTCAGTGAAAGAGAGCCCAAACTCAAATAACTGCAGGGCACAGCCTGAGAAGAGAGGGTCCCCTTTGAGCACTGTGAGTCCTAGCCTGAGACTCCTGAAAGCCATCTGACTGCTCATTTGGGATCCCTTTTTGTGGAGCACATGCTCCAACCCTGCCAGAGTCAGCAGAGCACACAGGGCTGTGCAGTACCTGGGAACAGGCTGTCTGCTCAAGGTCTGTGCCCGAGACCATGCCTGCAGAGCCCACCCAGTGCCCACAATTCCACCCCCTCCCCAGCAATAAATTTCTAACCTGGATTTTCCATGGCAATGGGATTCAATCTCCATGATGCTGGCTTTAAAATGTTGGTCAGTTGATAAGAACTGCACTACCCTGCCCCTCTGAAGATGTTTTTCTCTGTTGGCTGCCTGGCATGGAGCTAAAAGACAGAGAGCAGAGCTCCCCCAGGCTCTGCCCAGATGCAACTTGGTGCTACTGGGGTGGATGGCTGCTGGCCACAGCACAAGGCTGCTCTGGTCATTCTAGCAGCATGTGGATGCTGGTGCAGCCAATGCCTGTCTGCTGAGACTGCAGTCTCATCTCTTAGGGATGCTTATATCTGCTTATAATAACACTGGTCCTACCTGGCTGTGTAGACAGACAGATTTTAGGCCTCATTTTTTAAAAACTTGGTCTAACTGGTGCCCTAACAGGCAACAGTGAGACTGTCTTTTCTGCCCTGCGGCAGATTCTCCACCATCTCACCAAGACCCAAGACACGAACCAACTTCCCTGCTCTCCTGGCAGTGTTTCACAGGCTGCCAGCCAGTGCCAAGCTCCTGCTCTTGCACCACAGTCCTACTCTGTGAGGCTGCAGTGGGCTACTAAGGAAAAGATAACCCAGGGCAAGATTCAGGCATATGAAAAGCAGTGTGGGGTAGGGGAAATAGAGCCAAAGCAGGGAGCAAGCCAAGGAGACAGACACTAAAATCAACAGGCATTTTAACTTACAGGGGAAGAAGGGAAGGAAAATGAATCAGTGCTCCCAGAGGAGGCAATCTGAATCTACTCTGATCCTAAAGCAAGAGAGTGGAAACAGACATTTAAGAGCAGTTCATTTATACAAGGCATACTGAATATACCGAGCAAACTACCAAAGGAGGCAATAAACCTGCATCCTGGAGAATGGTCTGAAAGGCATTGGATTGGCATCTCTTTAGAGCAAAGAGATACTGGAGGCTGCAAAGACAAGCAGCAGTGCACGGAGACACACGGACACAGCTCACGTGGCCCACACTATTGACGTGTTTTCCCTCCCCAGCCCAGCCTGCTGAGCTTGATTACTTGCATCTTGTATAACTTACATAGTCTAAAGAGAGTCGGCCAATTTCCACTCAATTTATAATTTAGCAAGCAGAGGAGCTTGATTCTTCTAATTTACATAAAACACACCTAAAACTGAAAACAAAATAGCTTCAGAGCATATGGGCAAAGTACACAAGAGCCACAGAGGAAAGCAGGAGTGAAGAAGGATATGGAGAAAAGCACTGTCTGGATTGTGCTCTGCTAAGGAGTTCTGAGTACCTTATTTGTGATAAATATCTCAAAGACAAGCCAGTTTTCATCATCACAGACACATGTTGGTGGACAGTCGGCACACAGACGTACCTAACCAATGCCATAACGCTGAGTGGGGCTTTTTTACTGCATCCCTCCTTTTCTAGCTAAAGAAATATTGTTGAAAACCACCTGCAACAATATGGCAAGGTGGCATCAGTGTGTACAAAGGTATAACTGCCCTCCTTCCATCCGCTCTTGTACATGTCCTTTTCTCATGAAAAAGAGGCAGGGAGCTCTCACCCTGTGGGTAAACCTAGGTCAGCATTCCACTTCCTGGGGAGCAGCAGCGGGGCTCCACTCCTGTGACCGTTTCTCCTGCGCTCCGCCTCCATGACTGCCGGGTTCTGGCAGAGCCAGAGAAGGCATTCTCTGAGAGGAGACACCACCTGCCAAGTGTGGAAGCTGGTATTCCTCCCATGGCATGGTAGGCTCCAAATCGTGCCTCTCTTCTCCATTTGCCTGAGGAGTCATCCTGGGTACTAACAATAGACTCCATGGAGGCTGGTGGAGCTCAGGCTGCCTCACCAACTTCTGTCTGAATTCAGTCATTTCCAGTGAGCAATGTATAAATAGATGCTGCCTCATTATTGATGTATATTGTGCAAAGGGTTTAGCCAGGGATGAAGCTTGCCTGCTTTCCTTTTATGGATGAAAAGCGGGATCCCAGAGCCTTTATGCGAGATCTCTGCACATGTCAATCAAACCACACCAGGAAGAAGATTCTGTGCTCTTAGGTCTATGTTAAATGGCAGCCACATGGCCACAAGTCCATGGGAACAAAATGCACGAGTGTGCCTGTGTGTATAGGCACATCTACAAATATGCACAACAAAACCAAATGAAAAAAAGAATTCTAATGGTTGCAGCCTAATTTTTCTGTTCCTTTTCAAATCCCAAGTCCGGGCTGTAGTCTGGGCCACTGACACAAATCTCATTTGACATCGTTATAAACCACTGATTTACACTAATGGAAGAGTTAGCCTCTGATTTAGGAAGCAGACCTTAGCAGCTGGCCCAAGCCTGAGCATCTCAGCCCTGCAGTCTGGCTGTAGCACATTGATACTTGCCAGCTAAATTTGATCATGAACTCTAGTGAAGGCGAGCTATCGATATTTCAGAAAGCCATTCCTCACACTTCTGAGCAGCAAACGGCCCATCACTAAGAAGGCCAGACCCTTGTCAGCATGAGCTGACTTATATGAAATGAAACACTGACCTCACTGCTAGCTCCAGAGTTAATCTCAGAAGACAGATTTTATTAGAGAAAGCAGAGCTATTGTTCTGGGCCTCTCTACAGGGCACATGTTTAAGTTTTGCATACAAGAAATGTGGAATACTTAAAAGAGAGTTGCATTTGATAAAAACTAAAACCTGAAAAGCCTAGCTAGGTATTGGGGTGTGGATTTATTTGATTTGTTTTTCTTGGATTTCTCATCACGCCCATTCAGCATCCTTTCCCCTGCTTGGAGTTTTTCCTCCCTCTCTGCCAGGGAGGCTGGAGCAGAGTGAGCAGCACCACCTCACTGCAGCTCCAGAAAAAGAAAACTAAACATCTCTACACTCATCCCTAACCAAAGGTCTAGACTGGTCCTGCCTTCTTTGGTGGTAAGAATTTAAATAGACAGAAATGACAAGGACCTAAACAAGAAGAGCAAAAGGGTTTGGCTCTTGCTTCCTAGAGCAGAACCTGCAGATGCAGTTTTCATCAAGGGGTTCTTTGAACAACTGAAGGCAAATGGATTTATGTTATCGCATGTGTGACACATGATGGGACAGCCACATGATCTCATAGCACAACAAAGGACAATGAGAAGTAAAAACAGAAAGGATTGTACTGAAACTTTGAAGGTAATTATGTTATTATGTTCTGCATAACTCAGACCCTGGCAAACACGTGGGGAAAAAGGTCTCTTTCTTAAAAATGGAAAAATCACCACCTCTTAAGCTGAAATCTGAGAAAGTTTCCACTGCTCTCCTCTATAGTTCAAGACCTTTATTAAAAAAATAGGAAATTAAATGATCCTGAGATTTCTAAAATAAAACATGTTGAGACAGAAAATCCCTCCCATCCCCTCAAATGTTTTGCATATATTGTAAATAGGAAGGGAGACAGCAAGGCAGTGGAGGAAGGCAGGGGAACAAGAAACAGTTTTTACCATAGTGGTCATTTTTAACAACTAGAGCATCAAGACTGTAATGAGTGTTGCTCCAGTAAAACAGCAAGCAATAAACTGTGAAACAGAAGAATGTATCATGGCAAATTGATGAAGAGGTAAAACGAAATGCATTTTCTTGGAGTAACCAGGTAAGTTATCTCCTGAAGAATGATTGTTAAAGGAAGAATTTCCAGTTGGTGGGAAGCATCAAGGCTCCCTGCTCTTACTATTTTCCACCTAAATTGAAGAAATAAAATAAATCCTTAATAATGCAGTAATAAGTGATACCTTTTTTATTTGATTTTCTATCAGTGTCTTTTAGGAGAATGTGAATATTTGTACAGCTCTTACTATCAGATAATCTAAAAGTAGTCATATGAAATCTACATTATCTATGTAAATGCCTCTGAAAGATGCAGTGAGATGGTTCTTTTTTTGGTAACAGGCTGCACAATTGCATGCTGTACTGTTCTGGTTCAGAATGTTCCTCTTTCTCCAATTAGAGAAGACCAGCCCCATGTTGATCACTTTATCTTTGATTTCCAATGATTTAAAAGATTGGTTTGACCTGTGATCATTAATAAACTTTGTCGTCTTGTCCTGATTTAGTAAAGGAACCTCTAATATTACAAACAAGGTTATGAATCAGCCATTAATATTAAAGTCAGCTATATTTTTCCAACATTTCATGCCTCATGCAATAATGTGAAAGGGGTGTACATTGCGTGCAACTCAGATGAGCTGATACAGAACAACACGGTGGTGACAACTGATCCCAAAACAGATAAAAGATCTACTTAATCTGAAATATTCTGGAGTAGTTTGGAAAGTGGAGGTTACCTCTTGTGGGCCTAGTCCTTTCTTTCTAGTGGTATAAAATGCTGAGAAATTATCGGAGCCGTTTCAGCTCCATGGAGCTGTGCTGCAACAGTCAGAGGCAAGAAGGCCTCCCCAGCCGGCTCTCCAGTCCTCCTGGGGTGACTGCTGCTTGCTGTGCCTTGGCCAAGGTAATTTTACATCTCCCAGGCAAGGGCCTTCCTGCCTGGAGATTGCTCTGTTGCTTTATATCATCCCCACTGGCTAGAGTGGTACTGGGTTCGCTGAAAGGAAATGTTTCCTGATAGCCATGCTACATTTTCTCTGTACATAGCTTCTAGGTCTATTTGCACACACCAGGCTACACTGCTTTCCTGCTGGTTTCTGCAGGAGAACGATTTCTAAAGCAGGACACTAATTTCATTTACCTATATGGGCATTATTATGTAATTTTGGCTACATATGTATAGTCAAATATATGTGTGTGTGTGTGTACATATAAAAATATATATAAATCACCTTTCAGGTATATATTCAAGGCTCTTATTTTTCCCATCAATCAACCCGCTCTAGTTTCTGGAACATTTCACCTAATTTTTTGTTGGCTGCTTATAACTAGATACTGTTTTTCCAGGAAGCAAACTACCAAACTTGTGTGATGTTCCAGCCCTGGTTTCAACACTTCTGGTACATACTTCCAGCATCACTGCAATGCCTCCTCGCCTACAGTCCCTGGTGCCTCACCTCTCCTCTGCCCTCTGACTCTGAAAAAGCTGGGTCACATCTACCTTCTACCATCACCTCCTAGACTCTGCTCTTTACCTTCCTCAGGATCCTCTCTGTCCTTTGCAGTCAGACTCTTTCCATCACCTCTATGAATTCTGGCTTGTGTTTTCACTTTTAGACTACTTATTTTTGGCCTGTCATTTAAATTTCTTTTGAGTCATTGTTATTATCGAGCCAACATTTATAAATAGCTCTATGCATTGCAGGTATGGGATAATTAAGTCCTTTGATTTTTGAGCAATTTGGTTACTAAATGATAGCAATAAAAAGCATGTAATCATCATGGGCGTTAGCCCAGGAAATGTTTCTACCATTAAAGCTTTCAGGAGGTAGATGATGATTCTGGTAAAAATTTATGGCTCTTAATAATGAGTGTTATGATTTACCATTGCAACACTAAATAGTGAGGTGTCTTAACAGCTATGGGTAATACCTGGGGGCGATGCTTTTCAGAAAAATAGTAATCTATTAAAAGAAAGAGGAAAAAAAAGCCTTTTGTGTATGTAAAGACGTGATCTGTATTTTAAAACTGCATAAAAATTTGTTGTGTATATTACAGCTAGTGTGATGTAAAAAGGCAGAGAAAAAGGCTAGCTGGCTTATTCCTACAGCTGCAAAGGATGCGTGGAGCCGTGTGGATGTATAGATATTACTGTTTTCAGCTTCCTCAAGAAAACCCTATGAACACTAGAAGCCACCTAAACTGACACAAAAGACAATAACTTGTTATGGGAAGAAAACTTACACTCCCCTCAAAATCGTATGTAGTCTTAAAAGCAGAAAGACTGCTTTGAAGCATAACCGTACACATCTGCATGCAACACATTTATTTTAGGCAAATTTGCAGCAGCAAGAGGAATCATAACACAGGTCATAAATACGCACTGCAACAGCACGGCCCCTGCTGAGTTGAGTGGGTGTTGTGTCTCTGTCAGGTCTGGGAGAATGGGGCTTTTCTGCCATGCTCTGCCCTCTCTGAATTCAGAGAGGGGTGCCTGTGCATGTATATGTATATTTACATCATTCAGGAATATATACATATGTAAGGGCAGTAGTTTTAGTTCTTTCTGGACAGAGCACCTGAAGTCCTATGGCAGTCCCTGGCACTTAATTTAGGGTACTGCTAAGCAGACAAATGCTTCACACTATGGGCAGACCCTGCACAGACAGCAGGGACCAAAACTACTCTTTGTACTCCCGCTCCCGCCACGGGGCACGACGTGCCCCTTGTGCCCAGGGACACAGCGCTTGGGCAGCTCCCTGCTCTGGGAAGGCCCAGCAGGGTGGGGACAGCCAGTGTCACAGTGTCACCTGTGCTGCAGCAGGGCCACTGCCACACCAGTGTCTGCTCTGCCACCAGCCGCCTGTGCCGCTATAGGGGCCTTGGCGTGACAGAGCCTTACCTATGGCAGCAGCCTTCGAGGCTACTCCAGCAGAGAAAATTACCCAGAGATATAAATCTTCACAGGACTATGGCCTTTAAAGACGAGACTAAGTTCAAGTAATTATTTTTGGGGTAATTTTTTAATTTAATTTTCTACCAGGATCCAGATTACAAAACCCATTTTAAAACAGAAACTTAGCGTTCTGAATTAATTAAATATGCCCTCACCAAAAATAGCTGTTAATGCACAGTTGGTGCTGCCACAAACCTCATTCTAAAATGTCCTAGGAAATGCTCATAGTGGTACAATTAAACCCCCTTATTTATAAAGTAATTTCTTACTATGTTCCACTATAAACTTTTAGAGTAATTTTTTCCATTAATGAAATACCATTAAACTACTAGAGGCAGAGAGGTTTTAGAGTTTGGTTTTTTTTAGCAAACAGGATTTGCAATTTCTAAAGCAAAGTAGTAAGTGTAGCATTGTAAAAAAATCCTTTTCACTAGGGGTCTAATCTTTCCCACAGTGAAATCAATTGGGACTTTGCTATTACACTGGATAGCAGGATTTGGCCCTAAATATTTTGGATTTAATGTGAGCAAGCTTGCTTTCCTGAGCAGTCCTGTGGAAGCTACGTGCATTGCCAGGATCAGACCCATAGTACAAACAGTCACCACTTAGACGTCTGTTGTTCAGAAATTACCCCTTCTGTCCTTCAATATATATATGTGACAGACCCCTGGAACTGCTAATAAATGGGGGGAGTCCTTCTGAGGTCATGCTATTGGGAAACATCATCCAAGAGTCCACACCGAGCATTTACACAATATTCTAGAATCATTTTGGCGAGCATATCCAGTATTTCTCCAGTTGGATCCTACACTTTCACTCTTTTAACCCACATAGCACAGCAATTCCCAAAAGATTTTAGAGAAGAGAAATCTACAATCATCAAAATGTTAATTTTGACAATGACAAAGAGTACATGCATTAAAAATGCATCAGCCCTGTCATTAAGGCATTATTCAGCAAAACCATCTCATCATGCTTTACAGAAAGCAACTAGAAGAAACCAAGAATAAAGAACCATTTGCTAAGCTTGTATTTACGGGTACCAGTCCAATACATACTACACAAGGTACTCAACCAGCAAAGAGCAAACAAATCCACGCCCTTTATGTGATGAAATGGGAACTCAATAATATTCTAAGTCATGACTCAATGGAAAACGTAAACTAAAAGCTCTGTAAAACCAGAGGAAGGTTTGTAATACAAACCTGGATTTTAAAATAGTGT
This sequence comes from Fringilla coelebs, assembly GCF_963513975.1. NCBI lineage: Eukaryota > Metazoa > Chordata > Aves > Passeriformes > Fringillidae > Fringilla > Fringilla coelebs. The sequence goes on from NC_140067.1 coordinate 18,535,393, forward strand.
TTCCATCGCTGTTCCTGCAGCACTTGTGAATGTGGCTGTGTTACGGTGCTGAACTGACTATGATTTAGCAGCTGATCATGTCTTTTTAAAGCATAATTTAACATTATTTCTGAGGCTGTTGAACATACTAAACTACAAGGAAAAAAATCTGCTTTCAAGTGGTATTAGAGAAACACAAGGATCAGAGTGCTAGCATCAAAGATGTGTCTAAAGAATAACAGATCCACATGTCTGTGTTACAACGAGCGCTCCACTCACTACTAAAGGCAACAGACTAAGATTGCTTTGGCAGTTGTTGGAAATTATTAAGTAGAACACTGACAGCCTTTCAATCTCTAAGCAAGAGAGACAGACATTCTCCATCAGCCCACCTCGCGTGCTCTATGATCACCCCACGTCTGGCTTGTCCACATTAAAAATCATTCCTAGCCCCATCATAGCTGAGGTTGGGGAAGGATGCATTCAAAAAGGCTGTCTTATCACAGGACTCCTGGTCTTGCTTTGAAATGGCTTCTGATCTAATTCACTTAAGGCTGAAATCTGGTCTCACAATTGTGACTACATGGCAACAAGACCTGGGATCATATGGGCATGTGGAGAGGCCTTGAATGGCAAGATACAGGCATGATCACACCCTGTTCTCTTTCTCTGCCAGGCTTGTGGGCAGAGGAGCAGGGGAAAAAAGACCAGAGCTATGAATGTTATGCCTGGATTTTCCTAAGCACAACATCTGAAAGACTGATCAGGGTTTTAACCAAATCCTGTACCCTGCTACTGAGGCTGGAGAAAAGGACAGATGTGTTAAAGTGATGGGGCACGTCTTGGCCAGTTATGGGAATCAACACTCCCTTAGTTGTGTCTCTCACCTGTCCAGCTCCAAGCAGCATTTGGGGAGTCCCGAGCTCTTGAAAAGGGCACAAATAGGCCACCACCTGAGCTGCAGAGGGAAAAAGAACCCTCAGCCCTGGCCCTGAACTCGCGTTTCAATCTGGGGCCTCAGGAACTGATAAACTCTGCTGGGCTGGAGCTGGTGTGAAGGTGGATTCTTAATCCTGCCCTCACCAGGCTGCAGGGTGAGGATAAAAGAGCAAGAGGGGCATTGCTTCCATTGAAAGCAAGCGGCCTCAAACTGCTCCCCAGGAGCGGCCCCGCCGGATGGCCGAGCCCCTCGGCAGCCGGGGAAGAGGGGCTGCCCCGGGCGCCGGGCGCTCTGCGGCCGCGGGGGGCGTCCCTCGCCCCGCTAGCCCGGGGTGCTCGGCACCTCCCCGCCCGCGGGCACCCCCAGCCCCGCACGACGCGGCTGCTGCGGGCCCGGGGCCGTGCCCGCCGGCGGGGCGGCAGCCCGGCTTCTGCCGGGGGCGCGGACGGAGCCGGGGCCGCCGCGGCCCTGCGGGCGCTCCATGTCCCGGTGGGAGGGACCCCTGGCAGGCGAGACCGGCCGCCTCGGTTCCCCCTTCGTCGTACCACGCCGGAGAGGGGCGAGGGGCCGCGGACGGAGGGGGCTGGAGGCTGCCGACCGGGTGCCGCGGCATCGGGGCTGCCCGGACGGGGCGAGAGCTTCTCCCCGGCCCCGGAACAGCCTAAGGAGCGCTGCCCACGAAGGCGCAGCCCGCAGCGGCCGCGGCTGCCCCGGCCACCTCTGCCGAGGAGCTGGCCCAGCCCTGGGCTTGCTCCCACGCACAGACACGCTCCGGGCACCCCCTCCGCAAGAGACGGGGCGTTCGAGCTCCCCCCGCCCGGGCAGAGACACAGAATGAAACATTGCAAAGCGTAGGAAAAGATGGAAAAGGTGCTACCTTGGCAACTAGAGGAGGTGAGGAGCCAGCTGGTGGGCTGGGGGCGGTCGCGCTGCCTGCCTGCCTGCCCGCCGCCGGTACTCTCCTCGACTACGCGTATTCTTAAGCAATAACAACGTAATCCGTATTATCCACCCAAGAATACCCGTCACCGAAGAGAGTCAGAAAGCTGCTGCTGTTGCTGCTGCTGGTGGAAGTGCTGCACCGGGACAATAAATCCACAACTATAATTCGCCTCCAGAAGAAGGAGAATCCACAAGGGTTGCCAAGCGATCTTGTCCCATATCCAGTGGACGCTGAACCTTCCCATCCTAAGGAAGCGAACGAGAGGAGTTGGCATTTAATACACACACGTACAGTCCCTCTGCTCTCCTGCTCCCTTACTGGAGCGGGCAAGAGCTTGCAGACGACATGAAAGGAAATAAATCAAAGTAAAGCTGACTTTACCTGGTGATTGCCTGGATTCTTCCTCTGTGCTTCTCTGGTATCCTATTCCCTAGCTGTATGCTCCATCAATTCTCTCTGGGAGCTTGCAAGAGATGTCATACGCAGCAACAGATTCCTGTAAAAGAGATGCACGGTTAAGCACACAAATATTACAAATCTGTTTGCATAGGTGGGCTTGGGAAAGCTCCGATAAAGCAGCAGACACGCCTGAGAGACTTTTCATCTGGGCTTTGGAAATGCATTTTACAAGTCCTGACTCACACTGACTCGATGTGCTACCGAGAGGAGGGAGGGCGGAAAGGAAGGCGATGGAGAGGGGAAAAAAAAAAAAAAAATCAAAGAAAAAAATAGCAAAGGCTCCGATCTCAGCAGAGGCACTCCTCTGTCAGGCTTCCTAGAGCCATCAAAATCTAAGGCGAAAAAGGCTTCAAAGTACAGATTCAGCGCACTCCGCTCCCCGCGTGTGCCCGAACGGCGGAGCCGGGCGGCTGCGAGCGCCGAGCCGGGCAGGCGGCTCCGCGGCGCGGGCGGGGGCGGCGGCAGCGCACCTCCGCCCTGACACCTGCCGCCGCCCTGCCAAGGTTTGCAAAAGGCGAACCGGGGGAAAAAAATAACAATAATAAAAGAAGTTATTTCCGAATGGCGCCTGCGGCTCTGCCTGTCACCCGGAGCAGTTCCCTTATCAGCAGCGCTCGTGCCTGGGGGAGGCGGGAGGGGGAAGCTTTGTCTGATGATCTGCCGCGGTGATAATAAACGTTTATTGTTCGCCAACTAAATAGAAAGGATCTCTGCAACGTCATGGCACTGCACACTTCGCCTAGCGCTAAGGAACTTCTCCGTGCTATTTCACCCTGGCTCTTGATGCTAAGAACAGCTTCCGTGTGAGTGGTGGGGAGGGGGCAATGAAATTAGCACCGCACGGTCCGAACCCGCGCAGAGCAGGGGTACTCCGCACTTCTTCAGCCATGAGTAATTATGCAGCACACACAGCCCTCATTATCCACTGCACTCGGTGACTGACCAGCTTGTTGATTAGATTCCAACTGAAATTAATACAAGATGCTTGCTTTTTCTACAGATTTCTTCCTTAACATGAGCCCCTTGCCTCCGTTGACGTATTACCACTATGCTTCCTATGAAAACACACGAGAAGACAGCATTTGTTTTGTATCACAGACTCTTACTTGAATTTGAAAGAAATGAGAAAAACAAAGAGAGAAAGAGAAAAAAATACTTTGATAGCTACATGACCTTAAATAATTTTAAAATTATCTCCAGCGCACTCTCTTCTATTTTAATCTCATTGTAGGTGTTATTTCCTGTATCCTCTAACAGAGAAAGCTTTCTAGTCGTATTCTAAATGACAGCTGGAAAGTAAATAACAAACACTGTAATTTTTCCCCGCTATGAAACTGAAGGCTGTAGCCCCATTAGCTGGCGTTGGAACTCAAATAACTGATGCAGTGGGTTTCCTTCAACTTGAACAAAAGCCGTTTGAAAAAGTGAAATGCACCGAGTCATGGCGAAAACACTCTATACTGATACCCTAGACTAATATTCTCCGAAATTGGGAGGCGCTCCACAAATGCATCGAGAATTAGGCAGAAATCCAAACTTTGCGTAGGGCTTGTTTTTTTTGTTTGTTTGTTTGTTTTTCGGTTTTTTTAATATTAAAGAATGCGATTCTCGGGGAAAAGCAGCCCCGCGCGGCGCCAGCGCTGTTCTCGCTGTGTCCATCTGACACTGCCCTTCCCCTCCCCGAACAACAGCCCCCCCACTACTCCCCGCTAATACCGCGCCTGCCGAAACTTCCCGTGCCCAGCCCCGCCGCCGCCGCCCCGCACCGGCCCGGCCCGCCGCACCCCCGCCCGCGGGCCCCTCAGCACCCGCGGCGCGGACAGCGCCGAGTGCCGGCCGCCGCGCCGCTCCCGGGGCCGCCGCTGCCGCCGGCGGGCCCTGCCAGCCCCGCGCCCCTGCTCGCCCCGGCCCCGGCGCTCCCGGCCGGCCGCACGCCTCGGGCAGCGGGGCAGCGAGCCCCCGCCGCGCTGCCCGCCCGCACCTTCACCGCGCCGTGCGGGAGGCGCCCGTGGCGGCGCGCCGCGGCACTAAATACCTTTGTTCACCGGCTCCGGAAAGCCATGTTTATCGGCGCTGCCGCCCCGCTCCGCGCAAAAAGAGCCCGGGTGCCGGAGCGCCAGCCCGGCGGGGCCGGGGAAGGGCCCCGGGGGGCACCTCCGCCACCTCCGCCTCCTCCGCCGTGCCCGCGGAGGGGGACGCACACACCGCACACACACACAGAAGGGAGGGGATCGGATGGAGGGAATTAAACAATTAAGCTATCAGGAGCGAAGGTCTGAGCAGAGCTCGGGCTCTCCACGAAAAGCAAATTTCGGAGGGGGGAATATCGATCCCATCCGTCAATAGAGAGGCGCGATGTCTTTCCGTGTGAGAAATTGTTCTGAATTAGGGGGTTCGCTGGTCAAAGGGGAGGGGGCACAGGGAAAAAAAAAAAAAGGGAGAGAGAAGAAAGGAAGAAGAAAATATTCATGCCCGCTCAAAGGGAGCCTCTTTTTAAAATCGCTGGAAGATCGCTCCTTTTGCCACCTACCCGAGTAACCACCAGAAATCCACCTCTATTGAAGCGCTTACCCTTTAAATCCAGGTTTCGACCAGAACTCCAACTGTGTGTAAAGCCAGGGAGTCATCTGATGTGTGATGGGGAATGGGCTCTAGGCAGCAGAAAGCAGCTTTCTCTCCTGGTGCCGGATTACCATGTTAACAAACCCCGTGAAGGGACCCCGGCGCCTCTGGCTGGCCATGTCTCGTTGCTTTCACACATCGGCGGCTGCTCTTGCTTCCCATGTCCCCGGCGATCGCCTCTCAGATGAATGTGGGCTTCCAGAAAAGAAGTCGGGGGGGAGAGGAGGGAAAAAAAAAATCGCCTAATGCAATCAAATCGATCTGATCTACACCATCTGTCGCCTGCCACTACACACAAGCGTTAAAATAGGAAAACGGGAGACACTGACAGCTCAGGAAGGTTCTTCTGCAGAGTTCATTTTTAGCAGAGCATAATTGGGTATGGACAGCATACAGTTACCAAAGCTGCTGTTAACCATCCAGTAGAGGATCCCGAACATGCTAATGGTGGATTAATTGAGGAAGATCTGACGTGCAAGCTTCATAGTCTCTTATTCATGACTTCCCAACGGGAAAGGACCAATGCCGTGTGGGACTACGGTAACACAGAGTCAAAGAGCTGCTAAGAAAATGGCTCTGTGTTCATAGCACCTCTCTCTGATAACAAACATATGTCGACCAGAACCGTTTAGCAGGATGGGGAAAATGAAATTTTCTTAGCCGAGGTTAGCAATTCCCATCGCTTGCACTTAAAGACAAGTGAAAAATGGACTGCGGGTCTAAGGCGCTTTCAAGTGCTGGTCTCAGGCTTTGCAGCTAGTGAAAGCAGACGGATCCTGCTCGGATGTGGGGTTAAACCCCAAATTTCTTACTTCTTACTGTCACCAAAGTGCATCCTTCGCAAAGCTCTAAACAAGTAGCTCTGCTAATTTCATCAGGAATGATGCAAGGTCATGTTAATGCCAGGAAGCCTTTTGACTTTTTCCAGCGGGAATGGGGCTTGGGCAAGACATTTCCGATCACTGAAATTTGACATAATCTCAGATAAATACGATTTGGGGGGGGGGGGAGGGGGAGGAGGAAGGGGGCGGCGAGTTGGGAAGAGACCGAGTATGCATCCAGACCTGCAATCACCCCTGCTGCCAACACTCCAATTTGGTCGCATTTTCTAGTCTTTCCTGAATTATGAGGTTATAGAGCCTTATGTGTAATTATTAAAGCCATGTATGTACACAAACCACAGACGCCTACGGCAGCCGCATCTACACACACCGACGGGGAGACAAAGTGAGCTCTTTTCCACTCCCTGATGAATCCATTACCAGCGGGGAGAAGGACTACTAGGGCAAGCGAAGGCGAGTTCTCATCCGCCCGCCCCAAGCGCGGCAGAGGCTCCGGGCCGGGCCGGAGCTGTCCGCCCGCCGGTACTGAACGGGGGCCCGGCCCCGCACACAATGGCCCCTCTCCGCCTCGCAGGGCGCCGGGCGGCTGCCGCCTCCTCCCACAAAGTCTGCGCGGTCGCCCTGACAATCGCTACAATTAGAAAGTTCCCCTTCGTTTCCATCTCCTCTGAGTGGCAAAGAATAATAGCCAATAATACGAATCCAAGCAGTTGAATGTAAACCTTCCGGTAAACAATTATCATTGAGGGTAATTCTGGAGTCAACCCCATGATTCTCCTGGAAGTTTGTGATAATATTTTTAAAGAAATCTAACAGTTATTAATTAGATTAGCCTTGAAAACGTAGCCTAAAGACAAATCAAACACTTTACCCGATCTTTTGTTTCAATATACATTAATTAAGCACCGCTGCCTACCTACAGAGCATTCTCGGGTCCCGGCCGCGGCGCCGAGCCAGCGAGCCCCGCTGCCTTTGTTGGCATTTGCGTCCAACTATTGCCCTCTGCAGGTCAAGTCCCAGCCGCGGCGAGCGCTCCGCCGCTGTCGAGCGCTCCGCGGACGGGAGCCGCCGGGCTCGGCGCCCCCGGGCCCCTCTTCGAAAAAGATCCAACTTTTGTGGGGTTTGGTTCTTCACCACGAGGGCTCAGACGTGTTTTCTTTAGGAGGGGCTACGAGTGGGGAGAGCCGGCACCAGCACTGCTCAGGCCGCCCTCAGCCTCCATTCCAAGCCTGGCCAGGAGACGAGAAGACTGAACAAGGCGAGGTGCCACTCTGAAGACGTGTTGTTTCCTTTCTCCCCTTGTCTGCATAAGACTACGGCAAGCTTCCTAGGCAAACCCTGCCCTTCCCCTGGGTTTGCAGGAAAAAAAAGGAAGAACCCAGGACCAAAGAGGACTGAGCGGGTGGCGATACTCAGGATCCCCCCGACTTCTCCAGTCGGGCAACTTTTCTTCGGGCACAACTTCAGAGTTTGCTCCTCTCACTCCCGATCCCAGGGAGACCTCACGGGAAGCCAGGCGGGCTGCGGCGGCGGCTGCGAGGGGGCAGCCCGGCAGCAGCCCCTCCCTCCGCCCCAGCCCCTCAACCCAAAGGGATGCTTCCTGCTCCTGCGGGGACAGCGGGAACTTTGGGCACCGCCCGGTGCCACTCCGGCAGTCACGCTCTGCCGTACCTCCGCATGCGTCGGCAGCGCTTACACGGTAACGAACAAAATGCTGTACCAGAGAATAAAACCCCAACCAGCCCAGTGTTACGGCGTTAGGATTTTGCTATTTATAATTCAGGAGATTCAATGCCTAATAAAAGGCGGCCGCTCCCTTTCTTTTCCCCATCACACCTACACAACGGTTTGTAAGGACCCGCTCTATAACCTCTCTCCGCTTCCTGCCCGGGGTTAACACTGTGCACACGGGCTTCGGCACCCGCTCGGGAGTCAGACCGCCTGCCCCCGCGGGCTGCCTGCGCCGCGCTGCCGCCCATCGCCCTCCGCACATGACGGTGTTTTCCCGGAGCCGCAGCGAGGCGGGGAGGGCGGCTGGGCTGCGGCCAGGCGGCGGACCCGGTCCCTGCCGCAGGCGGCCCGGGGAGGGGCAGCGGCCGCACACCCCGCGCTGCCGCAGAGGCGGACACGCGCCGGCCTTTTGTCTCCCGGCAGCCGCCGCCCATCCCGGCCGGGTGCCGCCGCTCCGCCGGTCCCGCTTTGCCGGCCCCGAGCCGCGCCGGGCGGAAGATGCGCGGGGGCGTTCCGGGCCCGGTCGGCGCGCCCCGCACTCGCGGAGCCGCGACAGCGCCGCCGCGACGGGGGCTGCGGGCAGGCAGGGGGGAGGGCGGTGCCGGGGGGCTGCCGGTGCCCGCGGAGCGGGGCCGGGCCGGGCCGGGCCGCCCCCGGGTGCAGCCCGCCTGCGCGGCGCGGGCGGAGCGGGGCGGAGCTGCGGGGACCCCTGCTGGCCGCGCATGGGGCCGCAGCCCGGCGGGGCCGGGGCCCGCCCGAGGAGCGCCCGCCCCGCCCGGCCCCAGCCGACGTCCGCACCCGGCTGACGGCAGGGGACGAGGGTGTGGGCACAGGCAGGGCAGGGAAAGGAGGCGAGCCGGGTCAGCTGCCCCTTCCCGCGGCAGGGCGCCGGGAGTGCGGGGCTGCGCCAGCATTCGCACCCTCCTGATCCAGCAGCAGGAGCGGTCGCCTGGCCTCGGGAAGGAAGGCACTGAAGACACTGCCAGCAGGCTCTCGGCAGGCATCCCCTCCAGAGGGCTGCGCCATGGGGGTAGGGTCCAGCCTCTGCACAGAGGCTTTAGCCTCTTCTAGAAGAAGGCTGTGTGTGCTGCTCTGCCATTTGCCCCTGCTCGCCTCTGCCAGCACCCTGCTCTCCCATCCTCAGCAGCCAACACGAGGAGTTTCTCGTTCAGTGTTACCTTGACCTGTTCCAGGTCTGCTTCTGCATCGGCTCTTGAGAGCAGGGAAGGATTACCTGGAAATGTTGAATAACACCTCAAGTGCGAGGCTGGTGAGATAATCAGGGAATTGAAGAGACTCTGAACTGAGGAGCCTAAAGAACAAAATACACATGATCAAATTTGAGACAGAAGTAGCCAGTCAATGTTTTTCCAGAACATCACCTGATGTTACATCCTGGTGGCGTCCTGGCTTTTACCTGGGGACACTGGACTTGCCTGGACTGACAGTCTGGTTCTCTGGTTTTCTCAGGCATGATACCCAGCTCACAAACTGATTGAGGTCCATTTAAAAGCCCTTACTTTCTCTGGCCCCACTATTCCCCTTGGTAAAGTGTTCGAGAATCTCATAACTTGGCTTAAGATTTCCAGGCTGTGCTTATTAGGGGCCCGTTTATATCCATTTGTTCAGATGCCAATTTTGTCCTTGAACTTAATTAGTTCTGATATTTACTCCCCTCACAGTGTACTAATATTCCTTCTCATAATTTCTTTTGTTTAAATCAAGCTTTTCGGTCTTGTCTCATCAGATGGATTCTTCATTTCCCTGATTATACCCATATCCTAGCAACTTATAAAAACTGGGTCATGACCAACACCCAGAAATTACGGTTTTCAAAAGGGTTCATTATTCTATCCATTTTCAGTTTGACCAAGACACAAGTAGGGAGAATGATTAGCATAAGGTCAGACAAACCACAATTCTCCTGACTTCAAGTTCTTTTGTAATCTATCAGGGACATGAGTTCTGAAAGGCTTGTGGTTTATAACTTGGCATTACATCAATGCACATTTATATACCTATATATCATTTCCTGGAGGGGAAGAATGGCCTTGTAGTTAAGAGGGTACATTAGAAATCTGGAGACGTGGCTTTGAGTGCCAGGTCTGCCATAAGCAACAGAGGTAACTTTAGCTAGTCCTTTAGTCTTTTGCCACATTTCACCATTTTTAAAATGGGAACAGCAATCTTCCTATTCTTGCCTCTTTTTCTTTCTCATGTACTGAGACTTAAGGTCCCAGACCAAGCACCTCCTTTCTGGGTACTGCTGGTGCCTGGCACTTTGAAGTTGAAATGTTTCTGTAACTCTTAACCAGCAGACAAAAATAGACAATACTCATCTAAAGTCTTTAGGCTCTAAGGGTCTATCAAAAAGCTGTTAGTATCCATGCTAGGGACTGGAATTCCTGAGGTCTTCAGCCCATTGATTACATTAAAACCACTCTCTGTCATTAAACTAAGCCCAGGGACCACCAGTAAAGCCAGAGACATTTCACTGAAAATCTGTATCCTGGCTTCTGATTTTCAAGTCTCTGCATGGTTGAAAACCAAGTCAAACCTTTACTATTGTTATTATTGTTATTAACATAGGTTTAATTAAATGCATTTTCTTCACCAGTTTTCAATTCAGAATCCAATTTTTAACAGTTAATACTGCAAAGAAACAGAACTAGCTCGGGAAGCCCCAACAGCCCCATAGCTGGAGTGGTTCTGCTAACAACAAATGCTATCATTGCTCTTCCCCAGCAATCCAAGTATGGAAGGTTGAGACTGAGCACAGAAACAGAGAGCACTCTGTTGAGCTGAGGTGAAGCAATGATATTTATGGGAGTAATTATCACAGAGAAAAACTGGAAAAATATGATTACAGCAAATTGTAACTCGCTCAGATATGTTCTTCGTTGTTAGAAATAGCTCAGCTGAGACCAAACCAATATGAACAACAGACTGGGAGTGTCAGACACTGATTCTCTGGAGGCTGATGCCATCAGACCCTCTGAGCAGAACATGATCCAGCTTTAACATATTAGAGAGATTAGTGTCAGCAGCCTGCATCTCTTCCCAGCCATTGTACTCACTTCAAGCAACCTAACAAAATGTGAGCTGCTGAGCTCCCCACTGGAAAAGCTGACCTGGAGATGCTGTCCCTAAAGACCACTGGCAAGAAAGGCGTCTGTCTCTCAGAGCTGGGCAGTTCCCCTCCACAGCAGTTGTGGCTGCTGAGCAGCCAGCAGAAGATGCTCAGGTTTCAGAGTGTGGCCGTGTGGGTGAGCAGGGTGACACGACCACACACAGCACCTACCTCTGAGCTGGCACTGCTTTCCCATTCAGTTCCTTCCTGGGCTTCAGCTTCTCTGTTTGACAAATGTGTGAAACCTTCAGAGAACTTCTGCCGTGGGTGCAGCCATGGACTCGCCTCAGCACGTGGGGGTGAGGAGCACCCTGGCCAGAGGATGGGTTCTGCTGAAGGAACTACAACTGCCCAAAACCGGTAACAGGGTGTTGAGTCTCAAAGGCCTTAGAGGAAATGAACTGTAAACTCTGCCAGCTTGGGGGCTTGTGTTGAAGGAGAGGATATAGAAAAGGAACCTTCAGAAGCTATGATTGCTCTGCAGCATTCTGTGAGGCCTGTGTGCAGAAGGGTCTGAACACAACTTGTGCAGACAGACTTCGCACCTTCATATTCACGTGAAGTCCTGGCTTCATGCGAGTCATCTGCACCACGGGAAATGTCTTGCCAGTCAATTATACTTGGGAAGGCACTTTCACCACACTTCCATGGTTGAGTATTTTACACGTTTCATGCAACTAATATCTTGCAACCGACATTTAGAAATTTTTAGAAGCAATAACCAATATTGTGTAAAACCACAACATATCACATAAAGTAGTCAACTGTTAAATGTACCTACCCCATGGACCAGATGCATCAAAGTTCTTCAGGTGTCTTGAGAGCACTGTAGGTGTTATTGCTGCTCTCGGTCTGTGAGAAGAATAATAAATGCTATTTACCTTTTAATTAAAAAAAATACCTTGCAAATTAAAGACATGCTCTTGCACACCAAAATTTAGTTAGCATCCATTTTTATTGTGCACACTATGGCTCTCTAACAACCTATTGAGCCCACAGACATCTGAACACCCATTGCTGCTTCCCTTTTCCCCTACATTTTGGGCATGTGTTAGATTTTGTCACATCCGAGGGGGAAAAATTCTGTAACTAACTCCTAATGCTTAAGCAGATCTCCTGCTTAATATTCTTCCTGCTTACAGATCCCTCTAAATATATTGGTGTGTCCTGACAAAGGCAGAAGAGCAGTTTTGGACACTTGTGTGACATACGTCTTACTATCTTACGTAGAAAATTTGACAGTGAATGACAGAACACCTTAGAGGGATCTAAGAAGATGATAAAGGCAACAGCTTTCACATGAATACAGAGTCTAGTTCCTAACAGTTACAAGCTTTTTTTACATGCATCCTTGTAATTTGACATTTATAATTCACTGTAGTGCTGAATCTCTGTCATTTTCTCACCGTCAGGTTCTCTATACATGGATGTACGTGTCCTTTCTAATTAGTATACCTATTTGAACATTTAATCTCATCTCTCAACCTTATTATGCAGTTGCATATTGATCTGTTATGTATCAACAAATGATTTTGGTATAACATATACAGTTCTATGTTGCTTCCCAATCAAAACAGGTGCCTGTATCTTCTCTTTTCCTGGTTGCAAACCCATTTTTTTTAAAAAAAGCACAGTAATTCACAGTGGATTTAATAACGGGGAAAAATAAATATCCTGCAATCCTGCAGAGAAACATTAACCCTTGAGATTATATATATGCACACGCACACAGAGTGAATCTTTTACTGTGCATAGCATCTTCCTCATAGGGAGCACCTAAGACCTTTTCCTAGGCATTGATGCCTTTGCAACACTGATAAACATTAGACCTATTTTATCCTTGGAGAAGCTGTACAGAAATATCGCAGAACTTGCTCAAGGTAAGCAAAGAAAACAGCGAGACAGCTGCAGACAGAGCAAGCCCTGAGGTCTCAGCTCCTGACCTGAAGCCCACTGGAAAACACAATCAATATGAAAATCAGGTTGCATCTGCAGGCCCCAGTTGCAGGACTGACCTTTCACTGCTCACTCATCATTTTGCATTAGTAACCTGGGTGGTGCCATGCCATCGCCTGATGCTCCTGTTTATTAGTTAACTTAGTTGAGATTTAATTCAATTGAAATGAAACCTTTTCCATGTCATGTTAAAACAGGCAATGGAGGACACACCTTTTATTAACAGTCATACTGACACTGAAGTCAAATAAAGCATTTATTTTAATGTTTTAAATACTATGGCTTTGTATTTGAAATAGGGGATATTCAAGTGGTAGTACTGCTTAGAGCACAGAATTAAAATTTCCCTTCTACTCATATTTAAAAAGATATCTTAGGGAAGAATTCAAAGCCAACTTTTTACAGCTCTCAGCTGAAGAGGAAAAATTGCATTATATACAAATACTGAAAACCATTTTAAATGCTGTTAATGTAACTTGTGGTTTTGACAGATAACAGGTTTACATTGAAAAGAAAACAAAAGCCAGTAGCAGATCAGAAGAACTCACCCATATAGTTTAGAAGAGTGGAGATAAAGACTATTTTAAAGAAAAAGAGAGCAGGCACATCGATGTCAGTCTGTTGTTCATACTGTTCAGTGAAAGAGCTGGGAGTGTTACAAGCAACCAGCTCTGTCCTGACAGCCCCAGACTGGGAACCCAGGGCAGATCCTGCACTGCCTCCTCTAAAGGTTTCCCATTTAGTCATGCAGTATTTTCAATGGGGAAGGAAATCTGGACATTACTTTCACAAGTATTGATCTTTACTTCTGCTGATGCATAAAGCAGATGTAAGCAGCCCAAGAAAGATTTTGTTCATGTACTCTTTTTTTACTTGGGCCTAATTATTGATCTGCAAAGTTCCACTTGGTTTTCACAAGTATAATACAAGAAATGGAAGAAACTAAGTTTGTTTTTGTAGCTCTCTACTCTGAGCATCTTTTTCAAATGACCTTGATGGTGCTGGCTGGCACTTTACGTCTTTATATGGCTTTAAGTGTCTTTTAAAATACAGTCCTAGTATCACCTAATAAAAAAATTGTTCTTATGAAGAGATGCCCTTCATAAAAATATAAATAGCATCAAATAGCATCTAAATATTCCTAAATACAGAATGGAAAGCAAGTGATTAATTTATTCATTTTAAATTTAGAAGAAAATATATGCATCATATTTTATATTTATACTCTCACTGTGCTTATATACATATATAGATATATGTTAATCTTTAAGAATCACACTAGAAATCTCTTCTCTCCTTTAATATATGACTAGGGAAAAATTCCTATTCAGTTAGTGAAGATTTTCAGTAAGTAGAAAATTATTAAGGATTTTAGAATACATTGTCTGGGTCAGAAGTGTCTTTGGAAACAAGACAAGTCTGTGAATTTTTAGGATTTTTTTCCACAGCAGCTGAATATGAATTGGAGGCCTTCCAAATCCAAGAAGAACAATGCATTGCCACAGTCTTACTCACAGAAAGCCATGGAATAGTCCCAAAGAAACAGCCAGAAACATTATAGCTTCATTGGAAAAGTTTGTGCAGCTTAAAAAGTAGGGTAAAAAGTTTTTTTTCATGAATGCAAATATGTTTTTCTTTGAAGATAATCTGTTTTTTGATTAAGAGTTCTGTTGGCCCCAAGTCCCTGTTTTGCTGACTTTTTTGCTTGGTCAGGCTTCCTATTGCCATTTCTGAGATCTGGGAGTGTGAATCTTCACTTCCAGCATCCTTAAATGCAGAGTTCTTCCAGCATTTTGTAAGCCTGAACCAGGCCACGCCACAAAATTACCTCTTGGGTTCTGCTTTGTGGCAGAGAATCTGTGCTTTGCCCTGAGGCAGGTGAGCTGCCCCCAGGGATCAAACAGCCAGGCTTCTCTGAGCCCATACCTTAGCTTAGCTCTGCAGTAAAATGAAGTGCACTTTGTACTTGTGAACATTTACATACAGTATACAAAAAGTGCTGCAAGAGAAAGTTCAGAAGTGTGAGCCAATGTATCATTCTCTTTCATATATCTCTCCTATTTTCTCATCCTATTACTTCAGATCAGCTCTAATCTCATATCTAAACAGTCAGTCCAAAGGGAAAGTGCCTATTTACAGGCTGGATTAAGAGCTTTAACAAAAGGCAGGGCAGAAAGCCATTCATTTACCATATAAGAAAAAGAATGTCTTTGTATTTTATCACTTGCCAGCATCTTCCAAACCTTTTCTTTGTGTTGATCCCCTCCCAAACACAAAGTAGATTGGGAAGTTCCCATCTTGCAGAATGGATCAAGAAAAGGAAAAAAGCATATTGTTCAGCTTTCCCTTTTTGCCTCTAATAGGTTTACTTTTGCTTCACCCCTCAAGGCTCCTGCACATGTCTTCAGCTGAAACCCCACACTGGTGCCTTGTTAGACCTTTTCCCAAAACTTTCCTGAAGAAGCAGGCATTTGGAAGAGAACAAGAATGGAAGATGAGGGAAGTGCTGGAGTGAGGGAAGACTGAGTTAGCCAACCCTCAGCCAGCCCAAAGACCAGTCCCCTATCCAGAGCACAGGCAAAGGGAGGAGATGCCCCGGGCACTGATGGAGGGGACAGGCAGCGGGCAGAGACGCACATGGCACAGCAAGAGCTGCAGCACGAGAGAACAAAGCAGGTTCAGTTGTGAAGGGATAACACAACACATGGAGTGAGCATGGGGGGAGCAGGGAGCCTCTTCTCTCAGGCAGCCACCACACAGCACATCCTGCCACGGCCTCCTCAAACAAGCACTGCAAGGCCCCAGGGGTGCAGCAAGAGAGGGGTGAAAAAGGATTGCTCCATCTTGGATTATTTATCTTGGGGAAAAAGCTAAAATAGAAAACAATTAAGGGTTAGTTTAGGATAATCAAAACTTTCAGTTTTTGAGATATCTGAATGTTGGCTCTTTTGAGATATCTAAATGTTGGCTTTCTTTTTCAATGTGTTTGTTATAGCACTTTTTGAAACAAAATCCATGCTTTCCAAATAGCTGAAGTTGAACAAATGTAATTATTCATGAAAACAAAAATATATTTTTTTAATAAAGAAGAATCTGACTTCATAAAACAAGTCAGAAGTAAGAAAGGATGACTTTAAAAAAATTCCCAATGATACACCTGAATGGAGAAAAACTGAAGGCGGGCAGAATAGAGTGGAGCCAGAGGCCAAGTATTACTTCCTGAATCTTTACTCGGGCTCACACCCCAAGTCTGGCTCAGATTTGTAAGGTTTAACCTGGGTGAGTTCATAAGTTCTCATTAACTTTTACTGCTTGCAATTTGCCCAAAGCCTGCCTGCAGCTTTGCCGAGCTGCACCAGGGGCTCCAGCCCCAGACACAGTCTGGGCATCGGGGCAGACAGCCCTGGCAGGCCCTGGAACCCCTCATTTTTTGTACATTCTCTGGTGTCTCCTTACAGCTCCAGTTCATGGATCCCTTTCTCAACCCAAGCAGCTTTCTTCACCTTCTGGTAAAATTCCTCTCCTCCAAACTCCACCGTGGCAGGCAGACTCAGGCAAAGTAATTCCCTACCTAATGGCCTCTTCAGTGTGTGCATTAACCCAAATCACCTGCCTGAGCCACCCAGGGTGAATGATCCCTCATTACCTCTGCTCTGGGAGACGGATAACGCCATCCTGAAAGCTCAGGGTGGGTTTCATCTCCACAGACACTTCTGTGATAAAACAATTAATCATGTCAACCAGCATTTTTCATTAGAACATCAGTGTGGGCAGTGTATTTTTAATAGCATTCATTTCTCATCGGCGCCTGTTTGGTTCATCTTACCTTCCCACAATTAACTGAATTATCAGTTTCAGAGACTGAAGGGAATTTCTTCCATGTTCTTCCATTTTTCCTCAATTCATCACAACATTGGCAGGGATTCTTGAGGCATTTTGCTCTTATCTGTAATATGACACTTCAGCAAACTTTATTTAAGAGAATCCCTACCCTAGCATGTGGATACTGACCTTGTTGCCACCTAATCTCTTTTAATGGCTTGTTACTGTTGTGGCATTTGATCTCTTGCTCTTTATCTCATTAGCTAGGAGGCTCAGAGATGTGCTAGAAGGCCCATGGTATGAGGTGTGGTGTACAGCACACACTCAGTAGAAGAACACACTGGACTGCAGCAAGAGGGAACTGGCTTAGATGGCCAAACTGGTCTCTTCCCAAAAGAACTTCCCAAGGACCTCTCCCATCTTCCACTAGAGCTGATGCAACACCTCTGGCTTATTCCAGTAGGAGACATATCAATCCATGATTATGGCTTGTTCCAGTGGGAGTTGTACCAATCCAGGATTAAAGCACATCCTTCCTTCTTTCTTCCATTCATGCATGAAGAGGCACACGACCAATGGGAGCTCCTTCCCCAGAAACAGTAAAAGAAATCCTTCATTTTATTGTGCTTTCCCCCTCAACGCAGGTAGCTTCTCTTTTGCCTTTCTTAAGTCACTTGCCTTTTTGCAAAACAAGAGGACTCATCACAGCTTTTAAGTGGTCACAAGCACTGCAATACAAGGAAGTGTATTCCACGTTAAATCAACATTAGAGTGAGAATGAATACAATCTACCCAACAAATACTTTATCGTGAAAATTATTAAAATTCATAGCTTAGAGGTGTGAATGCTTCTTTAAGAAAGGTACTTATGTTATCCCCAAAATAGCACTAGTATCATGTGATGTTCCAGTTGCTATGGTTACCACAAATTTGTTATTTAATAGCAAAGAAAATAGATGCACAAAACATGCTAATTATAACTGGTACAAATTTTTCTAAATGTTTTATATGAATATGCATGCATGTTTTATGCATAAGGAATAGGAATGCCCTTTTTCAAATAATTCTTCAAGTTTTTAGAAGCATTTTAGTAACTGGCAGGGAAGTACATTGTGTTGTTCTCAGCAGCAAAGAAAAAGGAGTCTGAAAAATTGAAGATGGGCACTTGTCTAAAACCATGCAGTTTTGTATTCAAATAGCAGAAAAATCCTGAAAATGCAAAAGGTTTAAATTTTTTGAACCTTGTACTTTCCCAACTGAATTTGCTTTGTTTCTTCTTCACTGCAAAGAGACTGAATTGCCTGAGAAACAGTTGCAGGACCATTTGAAGTTGCATTTTATGGAATTGTAATGTTAATATAACCCTGATACAGAAACCAAAGCGCTCCAGTCACTGCCAGAATCAATACCGCTCGATACAACTACAGCCTCGCTCCGCCTGGAGCTCCCGGGCTCCCACCTGTGTGCAGCAGTGCTCCGGCTCCACGGGCTGGTCCCTGCTGCTCCTGGCTCACGGCAGGACGTGCCTCCATGTGCCCCACTGCTGCAGGCTCCTGCTGCAGGCCCGGGGGGCCCTCCATGGGCTGCCAGCTCAGGTGGCACTTGGCAGAAGCACAGGCTGTGAGCACAGCATGGAGAGATGCTGCTGTGGACTTGTATCTATTTGCAAGGAGAAGTACATGGGCTGGCTTTTGTTGTGCAGAGGGGAGATGGAAGGGATATGTATGCAAACAGATCTCGTATAATTCCCCTTTCCTTTCTGCTCTCCATCAGATGCTCCCAGAGGTAAGTCTGAGGGACACAACGCATGCAGTGCTTTAAGTGCTGAACTGTAAAACTCACCAGCCTGGCAGGGTCCTAGGGAGGAGCAAGAGAAATCTCATTGCTTTCCTTGCTAGTCTGTGGCCACAGCAAAAAGACTCTCCAGCCTAAAGCAAACAAAGATATGACTGTGAGTGGTGGGAAGAAAGTAACTGTCTCACGGCTGGTGCAGGAAAGCTGCGGGCAGCGGCTCCGTGCGCAGAGCCAGATGTTATTCAGGGCTCTGCTGGGTCGGTGCCTCACCACTCATCCAAATTCCCACCTCTTCCCAGAGAGAGGAGGGGGGTGCACATGCCTTTGGGGCAGCAGTATCATATGGCAGACTCTGCCGCACTCGGGGGTCGTTGCTGAAAATGTCACCACTGTCACTTGAAATCAAGCCCTTTCCTCTCATAGAGGCTTTTATCTCTTCCCTTACGAGGCCCCACCAGCCGTGGGCAGAATGAAAGTTGTGTGCGTGCATTGTGCTGCCAAATGGCCGTCCTTAATGGCACCGATACCGAAGGCACTCACCGAGGCTGCTGGTTGCTCCCTTTCACACCCAGAGCCCATGCTAGCTGGCTGCTCTATCAACATCTCAGATGTTGCAGTGTCAGTGATGCCGACTAAAAAATCTTCTCTGCGGCTTGCTGTCATGCAGTGATTGATATCAGCTGTAACAAGAAAAAATGTTATGGCACTGTAATTCTGCTTGATGCAAGGTAGTCTTTGATCTTTACCATTTCACAAAGATTATAATACACACTTAGTTTGATAAATAATACCCTTTCACCAGAGTCATGTAAAGTGGAAGAAAAATTGGCAACTAAACTTTTGAAACTTCTCTGGTGCAGGTGTTGATGTTTTCAAAGCAAAAGGTTAAATAATAGGATAAAACCCCCCTTGCCTACTTACAAGCAGACATGACTAGTAAGAACTTACTAGACTAGCTCTTTTGGGCTGGTTTCTGTGCTTGCATGTGCATCATAGCAGCCAGGAGCTCCTGGCAGAGGCACTGCAGCCAGGAGAGCAGTGAGGGAGCAAGGGGGCTGCTGGGCCAGCTGTGACTCCCAACCTCATACAGAAGCAGAGGGGAATATTTACTCTGGAATATTCTCTGTAGAGAAATTAATCCTGAGAAATTCAGAGCCATGGGACCCACACAAAAAACAATGCTAATTCACTCATCTGGTTATGGAATGGTCCCTCAGACAGGGATGGAGGCTCAGCTCTTCCCGCCCCCAACGACAAGCAACAGACAGCATATGACATCCCTAACATATTTTCTTCAAATTAGAGCTCTTTAGGTAAGTTGGTACTTAGGTTTCCAAGTGCTTTTCAAAAGATTCTAAATTGTACTGGGTTTTTTCTGCTTTTTAATTTGAATGGTTATTTGGATGAGGCAAAAATGAGCAAACCCCAGCACCATAGCCGTGAGAAAGTGTTCTCATCAGGTAATCATTTATTAAAACATTTTAACCAGCTGGTATGAATATGATTGTCAGTGGAAAATGACAGGGAAATATGTACTCCCATCTGCACTACCAAGCCAGGAAACATTCCAATGTAGGAGCTTTTCTTCATTATCATTGCTCTTCCATACCCAGAACAGTGCACCTGAGCATGAGCTCTCCTTTGGTGGGGCCTTGGGATGGGAGCAGGAGCCTGAAAGGGAAGATGCAGCCCCCTTGTCTGCCTTGTGGCTTTGCACTGCTCTGGGCTGCTCATCTCAAACCAAGACCCTCACACAGCCTGGGGGCCAGCACAGTTTTATTTCACCCAAAGGTGGACAGCCCTTCACGCAAATCTATTTACAGCTGAGCTCAGATTTCTGGAAGGGGGTTTGCCAGGGCTGTCTCAAAGGAATGGGCAAGTTGGCAATGGGATTTAGCATCCAATGGTACTCTGCCAAATCCATGAAAGATTTTGCATGGCAAGAACAGGGTGAAACTCCAAGGCCATGATTATTTTCCATGTAAATGTCTGTTTCAGTTTGTGCTTAAATGATTATCTGTCATTGATTTGTGTGCCTAACTACAACTGCTTCAAGCTGTTTTCAATTATTCTGTTCTCAATACGATGCGATCCCAAGGATTAGCCATACCGAGTGCCACAAACCACCTTGCAGCAACAGAGTCATAAACTGAAGAGGATAGAAAGGATTTTAATAGGAGATTAAAAGGAAGAAGTGACTCACTGGGTGAGAGAAAAGAGGGAGTGCGCAGGCTTTGACTGCAGGAGAGCTGCTTTGTGATGCCTCTGAGTGCACCGAGGACCCCAGGTTAATATAATAATTCTTCTTTCCTTATCATGCAGGTCTCGGGTAATGATTTCATAATTAGGGGTGTACTTAAAAACAGGTTTTAAATGCGGCATGTGTTCTGTCTTTGCACTAAGAAGAGGTGGCTAGTTGCAGGGTAACATTGCACACGGCTTGCTTCCTTGCCTGCTGAATTCTCTGCAAGTTTTACGCTTCTTTTTCTGTCTAATTGAAAATCTGCACTTTTGGAAAGAAACCGTATTTCTTCTTGGCAGTTTTCTCTTACACCAGGATTGATATTTTAAGAGTAAATAATGTTCATCTACATCAAATCCCGTATCCTCTGGAGAGGTAACCTGCACTTTCCCAGCCCTAGCACCTAGGTGACACACAACACTGCTGCCAACAGCAGCTCCAAGGTTTATCAGCTAGGACTGGGAACACACTCCTACAGCAATCAGGATCTCAGAGTGCTCCAGTGCTTCTCTTTACACATACTAGGAAGTCTTCACGTACCTGGGCTAAGATGCTAATTGTTGCTGAGTAATTAACTACCTACACTCCTGCGGTAGCCGTTTGTGACAGTATCCATCAGCTGGGAAAATGTAACTGTTATTGAATTTCTAAGAACAGCCATTAACAGTCTAACTTTCAACCAATTTAAGTATTTGAACTTTCTGAGTGCACAGTTGAGATGAATAACATGGAGAAGCACACTCAGATTAAATCCTCTATGGATTCTATCAATAGAGTGTAGAAAGAGAAGTTATTTGTCTGACATACAAATATATATATATATCTTTGTAGCAGATAAAATCAAATGTGTTATCACTATCTGCACTCTGCTATGTATATTTTAAAACATTATGAGTGGATAGGTACATATACAGCAGTAGTTTACAAGAGATAAGCATCATTAATTTCCACACAGCTATATGTTTTCATGGGCTTCTTAACCTTTTAATATTAAGTAAAATAGCAACTACAGCACTATTCTATATCCTTGGGAATATCACAGTTTTGAAAAAATTCTGTTTAAAATACAGAAAATGCCACTGCAGTAAAGATTTGGAAAGTGAGGTACATGGTGTAGGGAGCTGGGGATTGGATTCCCAGCTGATTTTCAGGACTTGCTTAATCTGAATTGATTGAAGCCCCAGAGGGAGGCACAGTTCCAGCAAGAAGACAGGTGCCTGCAGAGCAGGATTCTTGACCCAATGCCACCTGCCAGGCTGCCCTGGCAGAGGCTTCCTACCTGGCCAGAGTTTCTGGGCACTGGGAAATCTGGTGACAATGTGGAGTGATAATTCTTCTTCTGGAGACAGCTGTCTCACCTTGTATGAGAAACTATTTCATTTTTTAGGCCAACATTCAAAAAGCTGTCAGATCACTTTGATCTGTTGAAATTTGAGCAAATTCAAATAAAATATGCCAGTCTCCAAAGCAAAGCCAAACTCTAAATGCCCCAGTACTGAATCTATAAGATCAATAAAAACAACAGGGATGCCTACAGTAGCTTTTTCAGAACACAAACTGGTTGACTCTAAACAAAGCTTTTGTATAACTAGACATTTCCCATGGTACACCATATCCTTGGTAATCGGTCTTCAATCTCTTCTCTAACTTTCAATAATAATAAGATGCAATGAATTTTGCCCAAATGGACAAAAAAAAAAAAAAAAAGGATGCACAAAAGACCAATCATAATCATGGGGCAGTGGTGGAAAACAGTGTGAAACCAGATCTCTGATCTGATGCTCTCCTGTTGCAGTATCATAGGGGGAGTGAATGATTATTTTCCAAAAAAGAAAGGTAGCCAGCTGAATCTCAGTTTTCCTGGTGAGGTTCAACACATCACTACTTTAAAACTGAAAAGAAAAATGGTCTGAATAGAAACAATTAGTTGAAGGGGCATGGTAAATAGCTCAGGTACATGTTTGAAATCCACCTGCAGAAGTATTTTAGAACCTATCAAGCTATGCTCTTTGACCTTCCATGCAGCAGGATTGCATCATTTGTGTCTCAAAGCTCTCACTGACAATTGCCATTTAAAAGAAATCACCTCATTTTCACACAGTCTGAAGCGTACATTGGTAAAGAAGAATTTCCTGAATGCAGGCAAGTGAGCCCAGAGTTGTTTTGACATGACTCAAAGGCTGTTACAGATGTAATAAAAGGAGATGAAGAGATTTATCTTACCTTGTGACTTGTACTTGCTTATTAAGACACACAGTAGAAAATCCCAGAGGCATCGAGGTGCTGGGGGGCACAGCAGGCATCAGGGGGCAAACACACCATCATGGAAAGGGGATTAGAAACACCTCTCCAAATGACCCAGGGGTGTGTAGGTACAGTGAGTGAACCAAACCTCTGAGTACCCAGCTCACCTTTGCCCTGAGAGAAAGCTGCTGACACCAGAAAGTGACTAAACACTGATGAGAGACAGCAAGAAGGAATAGAAAGAGATGGGATGCTCCTGCTGCTGGGGGCAGCCCCAAGCTGCCTCAGCTGTGGCTCTTGCTTATGCAAAGCTTGCAAGATGTGATGAGGAGGCTGGTGGAAAGATGGGGAGGAGGGAGCATGTCTGTTTCCTACAGCACCTGAAGTGCACCGGTAAATACAGAAATGCTTCAGGAAAGACAGACGTAGGGCACAGCCTGCAGTTCAGCAACCTGAAATACCACTGTGAAGAGACAGCAAAAAAAGAATGGTCAAAGTACTATCACTCATCCGTGTTCTCCAAAGCAATGGCAATGTTTTGGGTAGTGCCAAGGTCTCCCCAGTAAATGCCCCTCAGGAGGCAGGAATACCAGCTGCCCTGGCAGGGCTGGCTCCTGCCCCTCCCACTGGGCCATCTTACCTGCCAGTGCACATCATTCTTAAATAACACAGCTATGGGAGTACTTTGAATTGTCATAAAAACACCAGAAATGGCTCAGACTGATGCCCAGATATATGTATTTCATGAGAATTGGGTCATTTGCTTGAGAAAATTCTTGAATTAAACAAGCAATTTTATAAAGTAAAACTGTCTTTTTTTTTTTTTTTTTTTTTTTTGACTGAGTACTTTGTCATTAGAAAGCAATAGAGAGCCCTCACCTTATCACAGAGCACCCCTTCAGTCACAGCCCTGGGGCTGCTAGATAGCTCATTCCTGTGATATACTTTAACGGGTGTCATTCCTTTTTAATATGTCCAAACAAAACAGTTAATAAATCCAAAGGGCTTCCTATCAGTCTATCTCTAATTCTTGGCTTTCACTTCCTCAGCAGCGCTGATCATCTTCTTGAAACTCATGGCATTCTCATAACTCTCTTGAAATAATGATCAGCGTTGCAGGCTTTGATTCAACACTGACGCGACTTTTCTGCATGTTTGGCTGCGCAGCGTCTGCCGCTGAGTCACATCTGATTTACACTTGAGATAAACGACATCATCCAGGGTAGCCTCTGACTCTGACAGGAGCACCCACTAATCCACATTGCCAACAGGGTTTTCTATCACCATCAGTCTGGAGCACGCCAGCCCGGCTTTGGTCTCCATGGAGATTGTTATGAAATATATTAATCCATCATCTGTTGGTTCCCAAAAGGATCTTTGGGAGTTTAGCACCTCCATGGACCTCACACTCCCTGAAAGAGGCACTATGGATTTCTCAGCAGGAGCAGGAAGGACTCTTTAAGAAGTGGTCACCTTTGCCACAGCTTGGGGGAAATCTCTGTGAGAAGATACCTCTTCCCTGTGTATGCAGTGAATTTATCTTTCACAGTATTTTTCCCCTCTTTTTTTTGTTGGCAGTCCTCAACACACTTCTCCTCCCGCTTTCTCGTGACATTGCAAAATATCCACACTAAAGTGCATTCTGTTAGCAAAGTAAAATGGCAAAATGGTGTACTTTAGGTGGAAGTGTAAATTATATACTTGCAAAACCCAGAACCTGAAAAACTGTTCATGGGAAAGGCAGCTATTTCACACCCACCGTAAATGAGAGCATTGTCAGGTATCAAAATGTGCCAGAATAGAAAGAATTTAATTAAAAAAAAACCTAAAAAAAGTCAGTTGAAATTTCACAGTGCAAACCTGAGATTTCCCAAAGAGGCTGTACTGTCATGCTAGCAGCAGCTGTGGCTTGCACTAGCTGGATCACAGAGAGCCCCTGTGATCACCACCAACTGCAGCATTGGCCTGACTGGACCCTTCCATCACAGGAAGCTCCCAGCAACCTCCTCTCAGCTCTAAATTCAAGTTTTGTTAGAGAGTTTGGTACTGAATTTTGAAACTCACAGCATCTGAGGGGGTAGGCCAGGGAGGCTTCTGACACACTTCACGTGATGAATAAGTTCCCCCAACGTATTCTGCAAATTATGCAATATAACAGCTGAACTTTACTGTGATTTCACTTTCTATTTACAATGTATCTTAAAGATGAAAAATTAATAGTTAAAATCCTATTCTCTAGATCAAAGCATCCCTTTGTTGTTTGTAATGAAACACTTTGACTCTTACCTAAGTTTTCTGTTCAGACTGTCCAAGAATTCAAGTGTTTCATTATAACAGAAGCGGGAGATGCTTTGATCTAGAGAATAGGAGGCTTCAGATACTTGCTTAATAGCTATCAAAGCTAATTATTCAAATAAAAATAATAATATAGAAGTAGAGGATAATAAAACAGTAGAATATTAAATAAGTAATAAAAGGGCTGGGGTTGATAAATACCATGCCATATTCTCACACTAATAATATTAATGAAGAGTAACTGCTTATATTATCATAATGTGTATTAGTATAATGGATTGTACCCCATGAGACCTGATTGTGGGCTGAACCTCAAACTATTAGGCAAAAGAGGAAGATGCTCCCAAAACCTTACAACATGAGGCAAGAGACAGAAGTGGGGAAATAAATGGTGTCATACACAGGGAAACAGGATGATAGTGAGCAATGAGACAGGCAGCAAAGAAGAGCTCAGCTCTAGTTAGGAAAAGAGGGCCTGGAGACTTTCACTGTGGGATGGGGAGGAGGATGCAAGGTGGCTGCTGGCAGGATTGGTCCCCTCAAAAGGGGGAGGAGCTGGGGGTGCAAGTCTGAGCCTCCGGCATGAGAGCAAAGGGAGCTGGCATCAGGGTCACCCCAGCTGGCAGTACTTAGCAGCTCTTCATAACTGGATCCATACTGTGATAGAGCATGAAAATGAGGACAAACAGGTAACTGAAAGGGGAGATGCTGGAAGAGGAGAGGGAAGAAGGCTGGACGTAAAAATGGGAGATTGATGGCTTAAGAAAATAGTACTTACAGTGTCATTTTAAGTGGGCACCTAAGGACCTATGTTGCATTTGTCAAGGTTGGATAAAAAAATGTGTTGTACTAATTGAGACACGGAAGATGCTAGACAAGGCCTCAGCCATGGGGATGGACGGGAAAGGCAACACCTTAGTGATGCTAAGAAGGAGCAGTCATTGGGATTATGCCATATCCTGGATGCGAGGACCTGAGAAAGGATCTGAGTCAAAGATGACACACAAATTATGGGCCTGAGTGACAAGCAGGGTGGTGAGGTTGTCTGTTGTGATCAAAGAGGGGACTAGCAGGGAAGACATGAACTGGGGAAGATTAAAAGTTCTGTCTCTTCCACATTGGGCTTGAGTTGACAGACTGTCGTCTACATGAAATGACAAGGAAACAAGCCCAGAGATGAGGCTGGACTGAGGAGACAGGTTGGGAGCACACAGGTGGATCTGCAAGTTAGTTGTACAAGGACTGCAGGTGATGGTATGTTTGCAGATGAAATTACCCAGAGATGCAGGAAGCTGCAGAAAGGGAAGGCAAATAGGAATAGGTTCTGTAAGATGAGCACAGAAAATGATAACGCTAGTGACATAGCATAAAATGACACTGAAACAATAAATACACATGAATAATTTAATTCCAAAAGTGCTTTTCGTTTTTATCTAATTTTTCCAAATAGAATTTTCCAAAAAGTTCATTTGAAAAATACTTTTTTTTGGAAGAAAATGTCATCAAAATTAACATGATTTCATTAATATGTCAATTTTGACAAAAATCTCATTTTTGCAGTGTAAAAATGTTTCAACAACAGAAAACCCCAAAATTCAGAGCCATTTGCTTTTAGCTCTAAACATAGATCCTACTACTGTCAAGTAACATCTTTCATTATCTTCTTTATGTCTCAAACCACATTAAAAAGAGTCTAGAGGTTTTGCTGATTCTGTTGTAATCAATCCTGTCACAGCTGTTATTGGATTTATCTCGGGATCTGAACACTGGCATTTTTCATTGTTGTTTTACATTTTCATTATGACTGTACAGCTATACAGTCAAGAGTATAAGAAAATCTAAAATATGCTAAACTTAACAAATATATTCAAGGACTATAAAATTATCTATAAGGCTTTCTTGGGTCCAAATAAATATCAGTAATTTATTTACTGGACTTTGATGAAATGCAGGTCAATCCAGGTATGAATTAATTTTAAAATTATATCCAAGTAAAGTGGGCTCATACTTACCTGGCTTCAAATAGAAGTTACTTTATGAAAATAAAAACACAGAAGTATGGCAGAGCCAAGTAACACCATGAATGAAATCAGGCAAGATTCTTACACTGCAGAAACACCCAACTAAACCCGCGTGTCACATGTGCCTCAGCCTTTCAGAGCTCTATATAAAACTGCTCAGCTGATGCACAGCACTGCTTATAAATCATGCATACATCTTGTAGGATTTAGTGCAGTAGGGACAATAAAAGGGAATTAAGATGTTTAATGAGGTGAGATCCTTCTGTAAACCGGTGTCCGTCTTTCCTTATTTCTCACATTCTTTAGGATGTAATTTTCTTTCTTTTTTTCCCCATCTTTCATCATTTTTCTGACTACCAAGCATCCCAGGTTTTCCTACCAAAGGATATGATTAGTTTCAGCATTAGGCATATACAAAAGATCCATCTTCCCATTTCAGGTAGTATATGTGCCCTTTCATAACATTACCAGCCTCCCTGTATGTGTTAGACAGGTTTGCATGGGCTGTCTCTACTACTGCTGTGCTATTTCCCCAAAGCATACACAGCTGGTTAAAATTCCCTGACCAAAGCCGCCCTCCCTGCATGCAGGGGACAGAAGCTGATGTGCCTGGCATTGCCTGTGGCCTCCTGCCCCCTCATTGCCCGTGTGCCATTAGATGGAGTCACATATAAGGTCATGTCAGTTGCGTCATTAATAAAATGACAAAATAAAACTTGAATTACCACTCTCGGATGTGGTTTACTGGAGCATTAATACATTTCTTGGGCTACTGAAGTCATTCAGCCTTTGCAGTCACGGCTCACAGTGCACCCGATGTATTATTAATGTCCCAGTAAAGCACACCCTGTTGTGCCTTAATGCTGTGGCATAAGATGCCTGGAAAAGTAAACAGCTATGTAAAGCAGAGAGTGATGGCTGTTAGGGAGATGAATGGGGGGACATTACGGCTTCGCTCACCGTGCCTCTGGCTCCGGCAGTCTCAGGGATGCCTCCGTAAGGTTTCACTGTGTAGATTCTACTGAAGGTTTCTCCCTGAGTGTTCCTAAACATCTATTATTTATAAACCACTGCTGCTCTGCATGATACTTCATGGGTAAGTAAGGGAAACATTTCCTGCCCTGAGGAGCTTACGCTGGCTGCTCTGGGTGCCGTGGCCATGCTTGGGGCCGGGCAGAGGCGCAGGCAGGACAGCTGTCTGTCTGTCTGTTTGCAGCCCCTGACCCCACTGTGCCCACCTCCCCGCACGGGCCATGCCCACATGCCCAGCCCAGCAGGGAAGAGCCTAAATAAACGGAGACAGCCGCATTGTTCTGGGCTGCTGGCATTTCCATACTGCTTATGCAGGGTCTACATCTGAGATAAGCTGTACCTCTCCGAAACAAGTGCTCAGATAATCTGTATCCTCATGCAATTCGCTGCTGTGCCTGCTGCCGCAGCTGCTGCTACACAATTTTCTCCCTCCAAAAACAGCTGTGGATCCAGCAAATTTCTCCAGTGTTGGAGGACAGAAGCAGCGGGTGGGAGGGAGGGAGCCAGGAGGCAGAGATGAAGGGGACAACCAAGGCACTGTGCAGAGAATGGGAGGGAAGAGCAGGGAGGAAGAAGGAGCCACTGTGGGGAGTGCACTGTGTGCACTACCTGATACACATACAACCCACATGCTGCCTGAATCAAAGCATCTTTTATAAATAACCCCTGGGAAGAAGGCCTCCACAACGACAGCCAAAAAGATTCCAAGCAAAACATACACGGCAAAGGCAATCACGTACCTGAATGTGAGAACTCCCTTTACTTGCTTGGTGATGATGTCCCCAGAATGACTCAGAGAAGCCTTTGGCAGAAGTTTGGAATCTGAGAGTCAGGAATTCATGAGAAACATGGACAACCTCTGAGGCTGCAGATTCCCAGAGCAGGAGGCAGACCACATCCCCATAGAAGCAGTGTAGCAAAGCCACTGAGAGAGTGTTAATACTTCTTGCACGCTTTTTTTTTTTTAATATTAGTGATTTTGGCCCAGTTTGTGAGTTGATGCACAGACCTTTCTTATTCTTAAAAAAAAAGGCAAAATGTGAGAAAGGAGTGGAAACAGATGACTATAGTTTGGGGGTCAGGCTGAGAAAGAAACAGTTAGTATGTACATTCATTACACTTCGTGTATGTCACCAGGGGCTCAACGAGTGAAGCTGGGAAACAACAAAAACTTGAATTCTGTGACTGAAAAAAGCCCATGGGTTTCTTTCAAATCAGATCAGTCAGTTGTCATCATTCAACTCCAGACAAAGTTTTGCTTCAAGTTTGGGGTTATTTTAATCCTTTCCATAATCTTTTCCCCTCTTTCAGTTCAGTTTGGAATGGAGAAAAGCATTTCAAAGCAAAGAGTCAACAGGCTTGGGTTCTTTAAATATCAGAGTGAATGGTCTCAAGGTTTTCAAAATTTCTTGCCACGTGCCACTTCCCAGGTATTTTTCTTTGGCTGTAAATGTGTTGAGTCTAACCCAAACCTATTTTGATTTCCCTGAAATGCTGTTTTCCAGAAAATTTACTGTTCACCATTAAAACAATTTTCAATCTACCCTTTCCCCTTCCTGTGGGCTGCTCAGTTCAGTCCTTCCATGCCTAAGGCTCTCTGCTGGCATTCCAGCACTCCTGGTACTAAAGCAAAGATTTGGGGAGGAGTAAAGCCAGTGATTTTACATGGAGGGAGTAGGAGCTATGATAGCCTGAAAAGGGAAAGGCCTGGAACACAGAGGGGTTATAAAGCAAAATACAGTAAAGATATGACCTGCTTGGTGAATAAAGTGCGTGGGAAGAAGACAGTCCCCACTCTGTGCTGTAAAAAATATTGTAAAAGAACTGCTGAATGAATGAAATTATTAAATCAATATATTCTTCTCCTACTTATAAAGCCTTTGCTTCCAGTAGTTTTTGAGTTCAATAATGTATGTGCTGTGAGAAATACAGAACAGTCAATATTAACAGCCCCCCTCCAGCTGCAGTTAAACTTATTTTAAAATAATCTTCACATTTTCATATATGAAGCAGATATTTAAAATTGATCAGAGTTCAACATATTTATATTAAAACAGATCCTTTTTTATCAGGGGGTTGGAGATTTTCTGATAGTTAGAGCCATGTCCTTTAGCTATCAATACATTTTGTCCTTTGATGAGTAACTGCCTTCTATGCAGAGTCTGCATGCAAAAAAGACTCTTCAGTCCCTTGATAGCCCTGTTTTAACCACTTGTGAAAGAGAAACAGCTCACAGACCTTCTGCATCCTGAACTCATGGAACAAAACGGCACAGTTCATCCATGTAAAGGGTGCTGGTCAGCCCTCATCCTGACCCTTTAATGAAATATTGCTTCCAAACAGAAAGGCACAGAATAAATGACATCTGTTAACCTTTGCAGCGTGTTTGTGTGCTGCTATAGCCTAATCTCTGAAAATCAAAAGGGTGTAATTTTTTCAAGTACCAATTTGGCAGGCCCTTACCCCCACTTAACTCCTCTCCATGCCGCCTGCCCAGGGCAAGATTTCAGCACTGTCCAGGAAATCTCAGTCTGCCACCACGGACGATGGGCAACCAACCGCCTGCAACTTCCAAGTTGCCAGGAGAAGTTGCAAAGATCACTAAACTCTGAGTGACAGGTGATCGATATGCTGAACAATTAGTATCAAATATACAGTAAATGATGCATAATATCATTGGTGAAAAATGTTCTATTTAGGCAGAATGCAGATTGATGTCAGAAAATGCTCTTTAGCGTGTGGAATAATCAAGTCAACTGCTTGATGGATGTACTATATAGTCTATTTACATAGCTTGGATTCAATACACTTACATGATATTTGCATCAGAAACATATCTATAGTCAACCAATGGGAAAGAATACATGATTTTAGCAACATGCTTATACATTAATAATATTACTTGGCAATCTGATGTTTCAAGACCCAGGGTGAATTACTTATTAAAAACCCATATACAGCTATCTGTCTTTATCTTTCTTTCTGTGTGAGCCATAATGGCCTTGATTGTTTTCAAAATTACATTTGGCCAGGATATGACTGTTACATGAAACCTCTTAAACCAATATCATTTCCCTCACTGATAAAATACATTATACTGCTGGGTGCATTGAGCCAAACCATTAACGAAGGAAGCTTAACCTAACCTTTGTGCTTCTGACCAGCCGTTCTAGCAAACTAACATTTCAGAAATTGTTTAAAAAGTGGAATTGACATGATTATAAATTTTTATATTAATTTCACTCATTTCTTGGAGCTTCTCCTATCACCTTCACTTTTAATGGTTTGAATTTTGCAGGAGACTTAGTTACTTGGGAAGATACAAAGAAACGTGCTCCATTTAACATTGTTTAGAAATGAAGGCACAAGATAAATTAGCTAGATAAGGTCAAATTAAGCAAGGTCCATTTTAAAATATGAATTCAGGATTCATGAGAAGAAGGAAATACATGCATTCAGTACAAATTGAGGAAAAAAATAAGATGCAATGGAAGTAATGGAAAAACCTGAAGTAAAATTCTTCATAATAATTATGGTGCTATTTTAATAAAGCATCTCAATCCATGCCTGGTTCTAAGAAGAGGTACATCTCCCCAGACCTGCAGACCAAGACAACAGAGCTCATCTGATAGGAAGCAAATGACAATGTCAGTGACAAAAGCTACTCTCACAAGCAGCTAATGAAGCCATTTTCCAAAGTTAATACTCAGCTAGATCCCAGTGCTTCTCCCTCTCTCCTCAGGTGTCCATCATGAGATCTCCTTGCAACAGACAGAGGAGACTGACCATCATTTTCATGCTCAACAAGAAGAACCACAGAACACAAGTAAAGGAAGGGCAAGGCCCACCTGTAAATACCAATAACACATAGCTCCTGCATGGCACTTTTTTCATTTGGGTGTCCAGTAGCTTTAAGAGCAAGGGCATGGTCTGTAAGATCTTGGGGTAAGGGCTCATCCATGACAAATACCAGCAGCAGAGACACAAGTGGACCATCTCAGGACCACTAAGCAGGAGAAGGCAGAACTGGGGATCCTGGAAGAAATGCTGTGCAGTTCATTGTACACGCAAACTGGCAGCCCCCACAGAGCAATGCAGTCTCGCCACAGGCATCTCAGCTCACCAGTCTGAACAATTTCCAAAGGAAAGCCATTTCAGAACTTGCTACTCCTAATTTTTTCTCTTCCCTTGTTTTTCCTATTTGTCTGCTCCATTGCCATTTCTGCAAACACTGAAAGCACCAAGTGTATTCCTGAAAGGAATATGTAGGCAGATGCAAGACAAAGCAACACACTGCTAATTGTAGGGCATGAAAAGGTATGCAGCGCTTGCCAGGACAGAACTAATTTTTGTCTGTACAGCTGCAGTTTTTATCAGAGCAGATAACCAGTTTACAGCAAGTAAAGCACTGTTTTCTTACTCTCTGCATGGGAATCTGCTATAGCAGGATGGCTCTGCAAGCATTTTGGGAGGCAAAGCCAGGGAAATGAGCTAAAGCATAGCAGTGCCATACAAACACATCTTTAACCTGGGTGCTCTAGAGGTGCTCAGTACACCATGCTGCACCGTGGTAGAAGAGGGGATGATCACACCCCCAGCAGGAGAAATCCCTGCTCCTGAGGAAGATTTCCTAACCTTTACAGCCACCATTTGTTCTTTTTCATGCTGCATCAGCCGTCTTTGAAGCTGGCAGAAAGAGGAAGGGCAGAGTGCTCTTCAGAGAGCTGCAGCTCCCCTCCCCTGTATCACCCCAGAGCACAGACACTGTGACACGGCTGGGCACCGTGTGGCGGTGCCCACGCCCAGCCATTGTCCCTGCGTGGTGGCACGCTGCAGCAGACAAGGACAGGGAGGTGGCAGGAAGCAGCAGCAGCAGGCACCCAGGGGAGCAGGGGGTCTCCACACAGCCGGGACACCACGTGTGGCTGCCTGGCAGGCTAGAAACCAGAGGCATTTCCCACACCACGTTTCCTTCCATGTTCAGAGGAATTCGCCTTCTTACAACACATCAGAGCAGCACCTGATCCCTCTTTGATCTCTTCCCTTGTCTGGAAATAATGCCTCGCATCTCAAATCTGGCTAACGGCTCCTGCCGAAATGGAGTGATGCTCTTAGTGCTCTAGTTAGTGCTGTCAAGCAATCTGAAATGGAAGCTGGCAGTTGTCCTTCCAAATGGCTATTGCTATGTGTAGCCCAGAAGTGGTAAGCTAAAAAATCTTTTTGTATTTGAACTCCTTCCAATTTCATTCAGCAGGATACTGGCAGGCCACTTTCTGTGTTAATTATTTCTGTCCTGATTGCCTGGCCACACAGAGCACTGGATCGACAGTATCACACTTCACCATTTGTTAATTCTTCCAGCTGAATGCAGAAAGAAATTGAAATAAAGAAATTTCACCTAGAGAAAAATCTCCAGAAGTCAGGAAATGGGAGAGAAGGTGCCAGTGGAGTCAGAAGATACATGTATCTCCCAGATCAACACCAATACCTCTGTGATTTTGGAAATCTTTAAGAGCAGAAGAGTGACACAGTATATTACTCATTGGAAAACACTTAATGGGTCTGATCCTGAAATGAATTACACTGGCTTAAATCTGGAATGTCTCCAACAAAGTCAGAGATTAATCAAGAAGAACTTTTAATGCTTGATTAGGAAAGACTGCCTCTGCATTGCTGGCAGGTACAAATGAGAGGACCTAGGCATAAAATTACCTCATTGCTCCCACAAATCAGTGAGCTAAATGGCTACATCTTGACATTCTCACCAGCAGTAAATTATTGTCAGGCACAAAAATCTTGCAACAATTAAATGTGGGTGCAAATCAGACTAAAAACCAGAGTGCATTTGAATCCTGTTAACACAAATATTACCTTCTAATGCTCTCCACAGTATCATGTCTTTGGGAGAGCACAATGAATGCAAGAGATGATGTTTTCTAAAAATACCACCCTGGAAAACTGCTTAGTAGAATTCGCACCAGAACTTTCCTGTCCTTGGCTTCTCAGTAAGACTACTGCAGTATTCCCAGCAAGGGAGAAGGAAATGGATATTTTCAGCCAGGGAAGCTGTCTCCATGAAGAGGAGTTTCTGTTTGTATGGCACTCAAGTGCAGGTTCTGACTGTACCTGCAGACCGAGGCCAGTCTGAGGACTGAATTCACACATGGCACAGGTCTGACATTTTTACTGACTATCCTACTGGCCATTGAGATAGATATTGCAAGACAAATTTATTTCTCACACACACCAGAACTGTCTGTCCTAAACCGAGCAAAATTATGTAAGGTTTGTGGTGCATGCCCTGCACAACAGCAAGCACAGAGAATACTGAGCACCCTGAGCACACAACCCGCACACTAAATCCAGATAGAAAAGAAACTGCTTCAAAAAGTGGAGTTCAATCAGCAGAATTCTGAAAAATAAAAAAAAATTAAAATAAGTGCAACTGGATATTTCAAAACAGAAAAAATAACAAATACTCTCAATAAATTTTAAAATTAACATTGAAAGAGTCTACATAAGATGACCCAGCCTCCCTCTGAAACACAAGCTTCTTGTTTTGACAATGTGTGAAACAAAGTGGTGGTGAAAAATTCATTAACCAGTTAGTTAAAGCAAACCCATAGCCCTCAGCTTCATTGCTGTTGGCTAAAATAGGATATTTTTTAAGAACACAACTCAGCGTCTTGAAAGAGACCAGTTTACACACAAGAAGTCATGAATATGTTCTGACAGAAGCCTGAAGAGTCTCTTTTGGAAAAATCTAATGGAAGTATGCCGCTGTGCTGTTGCATTAGGGCTGCTGACTTTCCACTCACAGCTACTGAGATGGTGCTGCTGTCGCAAGAGCACTCCAGAAGTTAATTGAGGAAGATAAAGAGCGTGGCAAAGCACCAGGAGCACGGCAGCGTGTGGCTTCCTCCCCCCACACCCACGCTGCCAACAGTGCCCTTTGAACCAGAGCTTCCTGAAGGACACTGCTCTCACAAAACCAGGAACTTTCCTTTTGGGGCCTCTTCTGCTCACCCAGTAATTCAGTTAAGACTGTTGAATTACTGTTGAAATAGTAGAATTCTGAGCGGTAATTAATCATGATTTCGTGCCAGTAAGGAGGCAAGGAACCCATGCTGCCCATGAGGCCCCATCTCCCACACAGCCGTGCTGTGTCTCTCCTCTACTCCCAACCCCAGTGGTCTCAGCATGGAAGATGAACAAACACTTGTGCTTAGCTAATAATAAATAGCAGAGGAAGGCAGGCTAGGCGGCAATGGCACTTACTGGAGTGGAATGAGTTTCCTGTGTCCTGCCACAGGCATCCCTGGCACACTGACGAGTCACCCAGCTTTCAGGTGTGCCACACCTCCCTGTGACACAGAGACTCTGGGTGCATGTGTTGGCCTGTCTGTGAGATGGAGATAAGCTCTTTAATGATCCTGTGGTGTCCATTTTGGTTCAGGACTGTTGTGGATACTGAGGTTAGAATTTCATCTCTTTTTCCTTCACGGATTTAATTAAATCTCACCCAGGATTTTGAAACATGCCAGGATTAGAGAAAAATCTCTTTAAACGTGAGCTTATTTCTGACACCAAAATTTCTCCAGCTGGGATCAGCAATAACAGTATCAGTTTTAAGGTCTCCATCTTTGTAGTAGTTGGTGTTACAGGGCATACAATCTGTGCCTTAGAAGCCTGGGCTTTGGCTGAATTTAGCTGAGCTCTGGGTGCTCGTTGTGGTGAAAGCCAGTGCTTAAATTGCCTCAACCTTCAATCCAGAAGTACAAACTGTGTAAGGAGAAACACCATCAACTAATTAGACTGTAAGCTCCCTTCCTCAGAAAATCTTTTTTTTTATCTCAAAGCTTAGGAGTTTGAATGTAGCATGGTTGGGTTGCTATCACTTAGCAAAGGGAGAGTGTGAGTAAAAAGTGGTTCCTTGTGGAAAACCTGTGTGCACAAACTTAAAAACACCTTTGAAAAATGTAGCCAGGATGATGTGCTGTCTGTTCAACTTAACCGTAGGAAAAATGCCTCACCCATCAGATGAAATGAAACCATAGTGAAAACCTCACTCATGGAACAGAAAAACAGTTGCAGCTTTACAGCTGCCAAACACAGGCTAGGAGGTGCAGGTTATTGGTTAATGGTTCACCTGTGCCTGGCAGCAATTGGCCTTTTGTCCCCTCTGGCTTCCAGCTACACAGCAACCCTCTCCTATCAGACTTCCTTGCAAGCACTGGCCAGTTGGCACAGAAGGGTTAAAAATTGCCGTGTCTTAGTGTGCCCAACAGACCCTGCTGTGCCCAGAGAAAACAGCCCTGGGCACCCAAGGCAAGGAGTGCCCAACAAGGTGGGGCCTCTTTCCATAAAAGTGGCACCTTCCAGTCCCTCGCTGTCCAGTCTCTCCGCACAAAAGCCTTTCTTTCCATTACCTCGCATCCTTGTTCTGTTCTGACTCCTCCAGGTCTTGGAGAAAAAAAGCTTTGGCCTGGCAGCTCCACACAGGAGGTCTGTGCTTCAGCCTGGGAGAAGAGGAGCAGGTAGGTAGTGCAGTGCATACTGAGCCACTGAAGTCTGGTTCAAACATACTTCAAAGCTTGTGGAAGCCAACAGGGGTCTTATGTATTGCTACTGATATTCACATCAATCTGGAGCACTTTGTCCAAGTCCACACAGTGGGATCTCTGCAGAGTTATAAATATTCCCCAACTCTCAGGACTCCCACTCCCCTGCTCTAAGTCCTCTTACCATTCCCTGGTTATATCTGACACTCCTGGATATTGTGTCTTACTTTTCCTCAGACTACAATTCCTCCTCTTGTTTGTACGGAAAAAGGAAAAATTCAGAGTTTTGCTTGGACACTGACTCACCTTTTCATCAAGCTTATCCTTCTTTCCATGGAGGAGAGAATCTCAGCAGAACAGGGCATTGCTCCTCTGAAATCTCATGGAAATTTGGTCACACTGGTACCTTCCCAACACTCTGTTGTTACCACAGGTTCAGCTCATGTCAGCCTCATACTGTCCCAGCTCCACACGTGGCCAAACCAGGCGTCTTTGTTGAAGGGCCCAAGATGGATCCTGTGCCTGGGTGCCCCAGAGTCTGTAGCAATGTTTCCACAGTTTTCAGTGAGATGAAGACAAAGCTCTGTGTTCTCATTATAACTGGAGCTAAGCATAAAGTCTAACAGCAGAAACAAAGAAAAAATATAGAGCAGCCAGTTTTATCCAAATTGTTATAGGCTTTTATGGAATCATAAAGATCAGTAAAATGGTCTTTGTGTAACATACCACAATTCCAAACATAATAAAACTAAAATCAATGAACGCTCTTTAAAATGAGTGAATACACCCACACAGTTCAAATTTCATTGTATTTAGACATGCAGTAGATGCTCTGATACATCAACTTTGATTTTGCCTTCCCCTCCTCCTAGATATTCTTTTTATCAGGTTGCCTGTACAAAACACATTGAACACCGTGGGGGGGAGGTGGGAAGCGGTGTTTGGTTTTAAGTATTCATTAAACATCTGTAGCAGTTAATACAAAGGAAGAGTCTTTGAATAAATCTGAAAATTAGGAAATTGTACTTCTGATCTTGACTTCATCCTCATGCATCAATGAACATATTTTAATTTTGTTCATCTTTATTGCATTTAAACCAAACACTGAAAACAACAACCCTCATCTGCCTGTTACATATCATTTCTAATGACAGGGTACCTTTTGTTCTAAATGCACATGTAAAAAGACTTTCACTTTAATATTCTATTTCCTTGCTTTTCAAGTTAAAATAGTGCTTTACAAGTGATCTCTACTGATAGTGACATACATTTATATTAGAATTCCAACCTGATTCTCTACCTTTCATAATCTACATATATCTTTTGTTTTGTTTCAGATTCTTTTCTTGCAGGTTATGTAGATTTGACTGCAGTAGATTTTTTCCCCCAAAGAATATCCAAAAATACACGTCTGCCTAGCACAAAGTTGGAAGAACTGTTTGTCACAGTCTGCTTAACAAAACAAGTTGTTTTTCTGTTTGCAGATTATCCCTGAGAAGGCATCCAAGTTTTACAAATGCATTCATTATTAGAAATCATTCTGTGAACTCCATAATTTAGGGCCAAAATGGACTATTAGTTCATTTAGTTTGACCTCTTGTACCATATAAATTACTACATTTCACCCGTGCTCTAAACGCAGAGACTTCATTAGAGTAAAACATTTCAAGTCCTAAGATTAAAATGTGCTTCACTGGTTGAGAACAAGACAGACAAAGCTGCCAGGAATATCTAAGCCCCCTGGAATAGCAAAGAATTATTTAGATGAGCTATGCCTGGATCATCCCAGCAGGTGAGGCTTAAGTTTAATGAGCAGTAGGACGGAAACACCTGAAGATCATCTTAGGAAAGATGATACTCTGCACCACAGCACTCACTCACTCTGGTCCCAGGACAATTACAGAAGGATTTGAGTTCCTAATCATGAATGTCTAGTGCCACTTGACACTTCACACGAGGTAGCCTGGTATGCCTGAAAGCAGGACAGCACTGCACCAGCAGGGACCCACAGCCCCAGGGGAGGGTAAGATATGTGAGCAGAGACCAGGGGGGCTCTGTCTCACAGCATACAGCCCCAAGGATAGCATTCAGTTCCACAAGCAGCCCCAGACTTTTTTTCAGTCCATAGGGCTTTACACCAGGCAGCAGAGGAACCCAGCAAGCTGCTCAGCACCCCCAAAGGCAGACACCCATGTTTGGTGAGCTGGCAGATTCCCTGGGCTCTCTCCTCTGATGAACATCTCTCTGTTGCACAGATCTCACCCTGATGGGCTCTAAGGCTTTAGAAGGATGTGAGGAAACAGCCCAGCAAGGTCTAGGCAGGGATGTGTGCACACAAAAACTGCCTTTGACTGAAAGCCTGACGGACAAGTTTTCATTGCACACACTGCCTTAACCCAGGAAGTGGAAATGCAAAGGTAATACTGACACCAATGCTAGCAACCCTCCCAAAGCCCATGACAGGGCCCAACCAACCTCCCCCCAGCCTGCTTCAGCCAATGCCTTCTGGTGTATTCCCACCACACCCTGGGTATCTCACTTGGGAGTCTGCCTGCCACAGGGCTGGGTGGGGAGGTCTTTTCCCCTCACTGTTTCCAGTGGCAAATAGAAATGTCAGATATTGCCAATCTCCTCATTATACACCCTCAGCCTCTACCTCAGGCACATGCAATGGGTCTTGGTCATTTTGACTCTGCCTATTATAGACTTTGACATTTCCTCTCCCTTTATGCTCTCAGGGTTTTGCAGGTCTGGCCTGGGAGAGCACAAGAGCATGCTTATTCCTGCTTAAGGAGACTGGTTTTTCATGGGAAACAGTCAAATTTCACATTGTCTGTGAAAGCCTAGATGTGAAAATAGTGTATTCTTGCACAGCTCTGCTCTCAGAAGTGCTAAGCAGCAAGCAGCTCCCCATAGCCCCACAGCTATGCATTTCCATAAAAAACAGGAATTGAGGCCTTACCAAGCATTGGAGTTCTTTAAATCGTAGGTAAAGCTAATCTGTATTCCAATTTGAAAAAAGTCTCTGAAAGGACAAAACATGCATGTTGATGGCAGAGAAAAAAAAATCATATGTCTGCTCATTGGGGAAAAAAATCCAAGAATATTTAATGTGTGAAAATAGGACTCCAGTTATGCTGTTAAGAATAATGAAATCTAGGGTGCTAAGTACTGTATGTGTCACTGTACAAGTTAAGCTGCCTGAGGCAGTTTTAATTTCTCTAGCCAGTTTTTCTTAAATTTTCTCTGAATTTACACACCCAAGTATTCATCACCTGTAGAGGAGGGGGCTGGATGGAGTAAGGGCAGCCAGAGATACTCAAGGCAGAGGCATGCCTGGGGTCCTGGCCACAGAGCAGCTGGGCACTGGGAGCAGGGCTTGCCAGGGAGCCCCAAAACCAGAGGAGACACATCCCAGCTCCTCTGAGATCTGTTGGGAGCTGCTCCATCTCTGGTGTGGTGGATTTTAGTCACAGGCTTAGCTATTCCCTCCAGCGAAAGAGAAAGGACTGGTCACAGCAGCCCATAAGGGAGAGCGTGTGCCCCTTACTGAAAGAAAGGGCCTTGGAGGCAAGTGGCAGAGCCCAGGGCTGGCACTGACACACATCAAAACTACAGTCCTCATAGTTACTTTCCTTGTCAATAGTAGGCTGATATTAATTTGTCAAAATTACTAAATTTGAGAGGGAAACATAATCCAAAATTGGATAGTCACAAACAAGTGCCATCAGCACTTTGTGTACACTTGTGGGACTACAGCAGACATTTGCATTTTACTGGTGAAATAAACATTTACTTCTGCAAATCACTGTAGTACCTGCTGTAATTTTACTTGCCAGGAGCCACTGAGTTTAAGGCAGAAGCCTGTCTGCAGCAGAGTCAGGTTTGCTCCAGCCTCAGCAGCACTTGTCCTGTCAGGGTTTGGGAAAGGGTCATCAGTCTCCTTTGGTACCCACCCCATATCCATAGCAGGAAAATTTTATTTTAGATTTGCAAAATATTCACTGTTTGTGATCTCCTATGGTGAGCTGTCACTGTCTGGGTGTGACTCAGAACACGGATTAAAGTGAAATAATTGCCAGAGAAACAGAGGCAGGTGCTGTGAGACAATCCACAGGTACGCCCTGGGCAGCGAGGGCTGGCAGTGCCATCCTTGCAGGGCGCTCCATGCTGACATCAGAGGCTCCCTGGCCAGGCAAGGCACAGGGATCAGTCAGTGTCCGTGACTTTGGACAAAGCCATGGCCCCTGCGTGCTGCTGCACACGGGTAAGGCGCCGAGCGCTGCAAAAGGGCCCTGGTGTGCACCGCAGCAGCGATGCTGAGGAGCCCCTCTGCCAGCACGTGGGGCTTTCGTGCCCAGCAAGCGAGGGACAGCTGAGCACAGCCTGCTCACCCCTCTGACACACATCTCGCCTGTCAGCAGCCACCCCTGACAGCACCTGGTGACCTCTCAGCCAGCTCTCCATATGTAACAGCTGCAAGCCAACAAACTATCAGCACAGTGACTGCACAGCCCTTCGTTCTCCCCCTTCCTTCTGTCTTTATGTTTCCCCAAACACGCAGTGCAGCCATTTCCACTGAGCTGCATTTCAGACATTATTTGGGTTACAGAGCAGTAGCTCTGCTTGCTTCAGTCACTAATCCAGCCTCAGGTGTGGAGATTAAGCCAGAGCCCATTTTTATCACATTCTCTAAAGAAAAGACTGTTTTTTCTGCACTGCAAAACAACGTCAGGGTCTGCACCATGTTCCTGGTTTGCAACAGCAAAATGCAGGCTGCACTGCTGGATGGATTGTCCACACAGAGTGCTTTCCTCCTGCCTTGGGCACAGCACTTGGAGGTAGATCCAGCTTCTTGATCATCCAGAGGGACAAAATGCACAACCAGCAAAGGCAAAAGCTGCTTGCCACCCACGCCTCAGCCTCAGGAATCCTCCTGTCCAAGGGGAAGGCTCCTCCCCAGGGGGAAGCCCTGGGCTGGAGATCCCACCTTGGACCCTGACCATAATGCTCCAGGTTGTTCCCTACCAGCCCCTACCTGCTGCCCAATGGAGGGAGGTGGCAGCAGGACAAGAGCCTAAAAAGGTGCAAAGCCAGGCCAGAGGACCTTGTGGAAGGCGTCTGTCCAGCTCTGGTTTTGTACTAGGGAAATTACAGGCATTTTGCCCTCAGAGGCAAATAAGTGCGGTATCTGTATCCTTCATCTCCAAGCATTACAATTTGCCCAAAAACTGTAGCTGAATTTATCATCTATATAGTGCTTGGGCACAATACCAGTGCAGAAGACCAGATCTGCCACTGGCATAGTTTGACTGTCATACCTTTTTAATTTTTCTTGCAGATGTATCCAAATGGCAGCAAAGATGGACCTCTTCCATGTCCTCATTTTTCAAACACAAAACTCGAGTGAAGTGGATTATGTGGGTTTTTTTCTCCCTTTCAGTGAAGATCCTCTCTTCTTCTCTGCTCCCATCAGCAACCAGAAAATATCCTCAAAACTCTGATGGAAAGACAAGACACGTGAGGTAGTATATTATTCTGAATGGAGTTTCTGGAGCAACTAAAGTTTTGAGCTCATCTGCTGCTCTCTCTCTAGCTTGATTCAGAATCTAATTTGTCCAAAATTTCAACCGTGATGAACTTTCCCAAAACAGAAGCAGCAAGCTGCTTCCCACCATCACATACTTGGCCTGTATCCCGCCTATCCATATGCAGCAGATGTAAATATAATTTACTGGCACAAGCAGCTTTCTGCAAATGGCATCTTTCTAAGTCTTCTTTAGTATCCATGTGAAGAAATAAATGATTTTATTGATGCACTTGGAGGCCCCAATAATGCTTCATAATGACCTACAAATGAAGGTCTTTCCTAATATGCATCGATCAATAACTCACATAATTACGTCTCGTACCGTTTCGCTGAATGGTTAACAATTCTAACCAAAGTTATAATGATTCCTTACAGACAACATAAGTCTTCCAGGAGCCACGTTTTGCTGCCTTCCATATATTGTAGACCTGCACAGATACAGATTTAGTGCAGGCACCAGTTGCATCAGCTAATTTGGGACACAGCCTCTTCTCTGGTGTGCCCAGTCACTGCAAGTGCAGCTTGCAAAGTCTCCTGCCACATCATGAGATGCCTTGGAGAACAGATTGGAGTAAATGCAGACAATTCCTTT
Organism: Fringilla coelebs; assembly: GCF_963513975.1. Taxonomy (NCBI): domain Eukaryota; kingdom Metazoa; phylum Chordata; class Aves; order Passeriformes; family Fringillidae; genus Fringilla; species Fringilla coelebs. Next base: position 18,578,188 of record NC_140067.1, read on the forward strand.
TTTTCCTAACATGTTGAAATAAAGTGGTTAGTAAGATGGTGCTTTAATCAGGGAGAAGACAACTATAAAGTCAGAATAAAATATTTTCAGTGGTGACAACCTGTCTGGTGGCAATGGGAAATCCTGCATGTCAGCACATTCATTCTTGGCTTTATCCTTGCTCACTGGATGTGACTCAAAGGAAATGCTGGGCTTCAGTTTCTTCATCAGCAAAATGGGGATAATATTTCCACTTATGCAAGTCACTTTAAGTGGAAAGCACTGCATTCATGCAAGATAGCTTTATCGTGCCAGTACACCACAGAGTTTTTCACTTTCTGCCTGGAACATTTCATAAAAATCCCTCCACATATGGAACAGAACAACTATTACAGACTTCCAAAAATGTAATTTTTAGGGAGCTGACAGTGCCACTTACATTTGTGCACTTTTGTGTTTCAAATAGAGTCATGTTTGGCAACGAAATTCACAATCATCTGGCAGTTTTCACAAAAAAGAGCTGACCATACTGCTCCAGGTTTTGCCAACCTTGTCACAATCCCCCTGTGCACCAGCCCTGGCTGCTGCCTGGGCAGCAGGATGTGGCTGGCAGGCTCTTGATCAAACCCCCAGCTTCACACATGGGTTTTGGAGCAGAGACACATTGTTTAGCACTTTAAATTCCCCTCGGCAGGACTGTGCTGCAGCATCAATTGTCATTTCAGCACCCACCTTTAGAGCACGGAGGAAAACCATGCTCCAGCACCTTGTTGCTTCACAAAAGTGGTGAGACCTGGGGCTTCAGGCAGGCTGCAGACACTGCCCCTCAGAGCCCCCCAGTCCCTCTGCACACTCTCAGCTCCCCATCCAAGACAAGGGGTGGTTTGCTGCTCCTGGCCCAGCACTGTGCTGCCAAGGAGGCACAGTTCTGCTCAGAAACTTGCTATCCCCTTCCCAGTGCAGGGCTTTATCAATGTCAGGAGACTGATAAATGCTTAAATAGTTCAACTTTGTGCTCTCCCTCCTTTATGAGCTTGGAACAAAACTGTAGACAAGTACCATACATGACGTAGCCATCAAAGAAAGAAGAATTATATTTTAATTACTGTATTTATCTCAGAGAACACAGTGATTGGATTCTCTGATGAAAATAAATGCAATGAAAGACTAACAGACTTTTGGTGGCAGAACCATTAAATCCTCCCTGTAAATATGGTCTGGATATCTGGGGTGCAATTAGGACAGCAGCACTGAGTGCTTCTCTGGGTAAGCGTACAGATGCACTCTAACCTGAATCTAATTCTGCTCAAAGGCCAAGGCAGAGCAATGCTATTTGTGCTGTAATGATTTAGTAGAAATGGGCACCATTATATTTCTAATGACTTTTGGTCAATGAGCACCTTGGACTTTCAGTGCCTGCTACTAAAGACCTGATTGCTTTTAGCAACTCTTTCACAGAGGATACACCAGCACAGCAAACGCAGAGCTCACCTGTGAAGAAATCAGACCCAAACAAAGCAGCGGGTATCAGGGCAATAGGACACGTGATATGAGAGCTGCTGTAGCAAACTTCAAAATTCAGACATCACTAGTAGGCATTACTTGTAAAAGCAGACCTGAACAAATAATTCAAAATGAATAATTTATTTGATTAATTTTGTTTCTCCTTGCTTGAGGAATATATATAAGCCAATCACACCATCTTGAATTTATTATTCAAATATATTCAGTGACTTTCTTTTCACTATATTTTTTTTACTCTATGGATTAATCAGAATATTTAAAATTAAAAATACACAGGTTTTCTGTGATTGGCCAGACATACCACATGACATTACTTTTCTTCTGGGAGCAAGTGAGTATGCCAGCACTTCTGGAGTAATCCTTATGCATGCAAAATTGAAAATTCAGTTTTGACAAATATTTGCATGTGCATCTTTGGAATTCACTTGCTGCCAAGAAAACTGTCAGTAAAATTCAGCACCTCTTAAATTTGTAAAATGTGAGAACTAAAACATGCATTTTAACATTTGCATTTAATTTTTTCTCTCTGTTTCATCTGGAAGTTTCAGAACATTGTTTTTTTCCCTGAATGGATGCAGCATTGCATAGCAGGACTGAGTTACAGTTTAGAGCCACTCAATATCACTTGACTCAGCCAATGGTCTGTTATCCTAAAAGCCTGTGCTTTTCTAAACAGGCAAATGCTGTGTGCATCACATGCAAGGCCTTCAAAAGCCAGGGTGGTTTTGCCGTGACAGATATGTGCATTATTCCTGTATCAAATAACCCCTCAATTACTGAATGACTCTAGTCCTCTTGTCAGGAGGAAGCAGATTTGAGAGCAACTCATTAAAAGCCTCAACTGTGCTGTTAGCATAAAGCAGAGCTGAAGGGGAAAGTTATTCCACCACAGAAAACTTCCATCTCATCTTTTTAATTAGTGAAGGGCACCTGCTAAAGGAGCCCTCACCTGTCTGGTGTGTGACTTTGTGCCACCCCCCACTTACAGGACAGAGCCTCAGTTAGGGATTCCAGAGAATCTTTTCTACCTCAGCCTTCAGCCCCATGTTTCTGAAAACATGCTCATGTGAATGTCTGCCTGAGCACCAATACAACTATCTACAGGATTTATGTGTTAATATATCCCTTGGTCTATCTTTAAAACAGCCTCCATATGCTCATATGCAGGGACATGAAAAAAATTTAGGGTCTGTCTAATCTTCAATTACATCTGACCCACTGGTGACTTGGGATGGGGATGAAACTGAATATATCCCTGATCGTGTTTGGCAGAAGTATTTAGGTGGAAACTCTGCCCACAGAGAGATATTTTTTAAGTCATCTGTAGCAATCAAAAGCAGAGCTTGACATAGCCACTGATGTCCTGGCTCTGCAGACTGCCCCCACATCCCGTCCTGTTCTGCTGAGGGGAGCCAGTCCTGCCTGGCCAAAGGAGCAGCCAACATACTTTGGGACACCATCAAATAGCAACAAACAAAGCCCAGCCCAGAGAGCAGGAGGGTTATCTGCTGGCAAAGATAAGCAGGAGGACAGCAGCTAGCTCTTTCAAGCCAGCAATGACCACAAGTGCAACTATAAAACTATGGTGGGAAATAGGGTATTAACTCAATGAACAAACAGAGCTGATGCTCCAGTTACCATGCAAGATGATTTAAATGGCTTAATTTACACTTCACAGCAAGCCTTTCCTACTGCAAATCAATAAATTTGCATAGGTTCTCAAAATAATCAGCAACATGCTCCTGCATATATTTTTTAAATAGGTACAAAATTCCTTAATGAAAGCCAGAATCGCATCATAAACTCAGTTTTTAGTTCACTTGCTAGCTGCACTGATGAGAGAATATGCATATATTAAGGGTTAGAGCTAAGCAGCAGCTTTGCAGCTCATTTCTGCAGATAGCAGGGCTGCAGGTTCCCATGGACCCAGGTGTACAGCCCCCTCCCACCGCCCCCAGGGGTGCAGGCAGAGCCTCCTGAACGCTTCTGGCCTCAGCAGAGGAAGAAATTCAGCTGAGATATTCTGTGTACCCCTCTGTGCCCACTTCTGTGGGGAGGACAGGCATGTGGAAGGGGGCCAGACAGATGCACAGAGGACAAGTTCCAATAGGACTAACCTTTCACCAGAGCCAGACATTTTTTCCATGTAATTTCTTATTTCTTGTTCTCCTCCTTACCTTTGGTCTGGCTGGGATCAGAAGTAGAAGCTCCAAAATGCCACCAGCATTTGGGCTGTGCTGGCACCAGAGGGGTGCACAGCTCCTGAGAAAGCCTGTTCCCATCAAGGTATCACTGTGAAATTGCCAGTTAAAGGTTAAAAATGTTTGCCAGAGGCATCCTGGCGTTCAGGGTCCCCCACTGAGTCAAGGCAAACTTCAGATGTTGCTGAATTATCCCTTGAAATATCCAGGCCAGCTGAAGACAAGGCTTTGCACTTGCTGGGCTGCTCTACTCCTCTCTCATTTTGGTGCCCCCGTGTACAGAGCCACAGCAAGGTCTGACCCTTCTGGGACTTGAGGAACCAGCCCAAACGAGTGAGGAAATAGCACAGCTTTACAGGATCCTGGAAAAACACTGTACTGATGGGGCATGCATGGGGTGGTCCCAGGGATGCTGCAGCAGTAGGGCCAGGTTTCAGCATTGCCTCTGTGCAGCCATGGTGAAGCTGGGTTTCTGACTTACCAGTCCAGTCTTTCTGTGCCCAGCTGTAAAAACAAAAACAAAACAACAAAAAACCCAAACAAAAACCCCAAAACAAATGAAAAACCAAAATCAAGATAAATGATTGAGAGGGAATATTTCTGTGCTTGTAGCTGTGCAATGACTAAGGGCTTTGAAGTTAATTTTTAAGCAGATCTTTTTACTCCTCTGCTACAACAAAAAGCAAGTTTTTTAAACAGAGCAACAAAATGAGTGCAGAGGATGGGAAAAAATATGGGTACTCCTGCCAAATGCAAGAGAAGTGTAGGCAGGGGCTTTGATGGTTTCACTGCTGGAACAGTGGCAGCCTCTTGCTCTTCAGGGCTAGGGGAATGAGTTGGCATGAGCTAGCCTCAGGTACTGACCAAAATCTGAACACTCAAGCTTGCTTCCTCCTGCTTCCCAAGTGTGGGTCATGTCACTGTGGGTCACCACCAGGCATCCGGGGGGCAATTCAAACAGCACCCAGGTGGAGTTCCAGACCTCTTCTGGATAGCAAGGACATCCTTTCTGCCCCGAGTCCTGCCCCAGCTCTGTCCAGGGAGCTGAGGAGCTGGACTCAGATGACTATCATCCCTCCCTGTTGCCTAGGGCAGGACTGTTGCCAGCCTCAAACCCTGGAGCAGACAGCCCTTGCTGAGCACCACTGCAGCAGCCCTGTCTTGGCTGGGACGGAGCTGCTGCAATTCCCATCAGCCTGTGCCCTGTGGGACTTGCCAGAGAGAAGGTCTGTGTGTGGAGGATCATGAAGGCACCTTTGAAGAAGAGCTCAACCCTTCACCTGACTCCCCTGCAGTCCCAACCCTGCCCCACACAGAAGCTGAGGGGCACAGTCTCCTCACTCAGACCACTGCTGCTGTCTCCCATGGTTGCAGATAATTGGTGGATATGGAAAAGGGATCCCTATTATGGTCACATTTCCTGGCAAGGTACTACTAGCCTGCTGTCCTTCATTTCTTTGCATGTCTCATACTTAATTTGTTTTTTATTTGATTGGGGATTTTTTTTGTACTTATTACTCATGGCAGAATGTTGGGTTATAGTGTGTCAAACTTGACAAAACTTCAAGCAGAGAGAATGATAAAAAGTATCTTGAAAATCATATTTGCCCCTTAATAATTTAATTCTGCAGAAAGGGAAATCAAAGCATCACAAATTGATTGCTGTGAAACAAATTACAATTATTTCCACACATCCAAATAAATCTACTAATTTTAGGCATCTGACTTGAGGCATTAGATGGAATATGCAAATGCACATGTTGAAATGATGGCCGTGTCTCTAGAGCTGCTCACTTGTTTCTCTGCTCTTACTGGATGCTCAGCAGTTTCAGACTGCTATTGAGACATGCAGTAAATTAGCTGCTCTTAAGCACTGCATGTTAAAAGTATTAGAAAGCATTTCTGTAAAGCACAGCTGACAGTCTCAGGCAACCAGCTCTGGCTTCTCCTTTCTAGAAATGCAGACTAACGTCCACTGTCACTTCCCCCAAATCTGCTTCCAGATGGGTCATACTGGTCAAGCTACCCTTGACTGAAGCCCTCTGCCCTGCTCTACTTTATAGAGAGTGCCATGACATGAAATGCCCCCCTTGAACACCGGTTTTCCACACACGTTTTACAAAGTGTACTTGTTTGGCTGTCACACAGCTAACATAAGAGACGCCATCTGATATTGTTGCTGACATACTAGTCTAGTGTGGCTTTTAATATTAGGCTTTTTATAACTCACAGGGATGGCAGAGCAATCTCAGGTAATCAAAATAAATGAAGACAGCCTGAATAATGCATTTGTTAAATCTAAATAACATACAGTGGACACCCTTTAAAGCGTTTTCCAGGAAAATGTGACTCAGGTGCAATATTGATTGAGAAGATAAAAAGACAGGTGTTTTCAATTCTTATATTATGGATGCAGTGAGGACTTTGATAATGTAACAATCATCTTTTGTTACTTTGCTGCAGTCCAATACAGCTAGAATCAATTTTTCATTGTACTCATTTACTGGAAAAAGGGATAATGGCAAGGACAACACAGCTTTAATAGAAAGAATAAGTCATGATTTAATTCAGATGTTGTACTACAGCTACAAGTTGAAAGATATATTTATATATACCAAAACATACAAAGGAGCCTGCATGCTTTTGAATAGAAGTCATGGCTCTGCATTTCTATTTATTGGTAGTTAGGTGGAATGATGCAGCATTATTATCCTGACAGCAATAAGAAGCAAGAACCTTTTAAAGTGCAAAAAGATAGCTGTAGGATTATGAGCAATCTTTATAGAAAAGCAAAATAAAGGGCAATAGCAAAAGGGCACGTTTAGGTCTTCATTAATATTTGTATTTAAGTAAAAATGACAAGCAGAAAAGCCCAAAGAAAGGCTAAGTTCACAATCAATGTAATGCTTTTCTGCACAACTGAGATATTTTTCAAAGATCTCAGGCATTTTTGATAAATTTTGTTCCTATGGAAAGTACGCAGAATGATGATAAAATAATGGTTTCTTTTTTTTCCCCTAGCAAAATAGATTGCTTCATGACTTCTTGAATGAAACACAAATCTAAGAGTGATAGTGTTTGGGGCTGGATTAGTCTCCTGGGGTTGCAGCCAGTGTATGAAATTTCATAGCTTTTCCAAGGAGTTCAATAGTGCTCTTCTCTGTAGCGAGACATTGCTGAATGACCCCTGAGAAAACACCCCACAGAATGTGCTTCAAAACGACCACCAGAAGCTGCCAGGAGTTAATTGAGCCTGGTATAGCCCAGAAATATTCTGCAAGGCGTATTTCTGAGCAGCACACATCACACCAGCTTAAATCTGAATTTTAGCAGACTTTGGAAAAAAACAGGATCCAAAGTCAAGCTTTAGAGTTGCTTTCTACCTGTCTAATAGGCCTGCTCTTGAAATTCAGACTCTCCTTTTAATGAGTATCTTCTACAGAAAAGCAGACAAAAGGAACAAAATCCTTCCCTGGAATCTCAGGCTTTTCTTTAAAAAGAGTCTGGTCTAGTCCTAACTCATTGTAAGCTGAGCCCACATTCCTCTCTGAGGAGCAAAGAGAAAAACTGAAGAGTAAAACAAACCAAAAAAGTAAAAAAAACCAAAAAACACACAGAAAAAAATTAACTCCTTTCTCAGCAGCAGCAACTTCTCACAAGCATTTCCAGTCTCCTCTTAAGCTGATGGATCACTCAGCTGCATCTCAGCTGAAGTGGCTCAGGAAGGCATTTCCAGCCTCCAGAGGACATCTGGGACTTAGACCAGTGACCCTGCACGGATTTTACAGAGCCTCTGAGATGCTGGGAAGCCTTGGCCAAGTCCCTTTTCCCCCTGCCAAATGAGGCACATGCTGGGTTATTAGCAGGCAAGGTGCAGGGAGGGGCAGGGCTCTGGTCACTGGACAACCAGGGCACTTCTGTAGGATACAGCAAACAGAAGTGCTCAGATGAAGCATAAAAGGTGCAGCAGGAGAACTTGGGAGAGTCACAGATGTCCTGGCAAGCAGGAGCAGGGACACCCCACCTCAGCACAGCTTGATACTAGGGGTCAGCAGGGGTCCTGCACTGCACATGTCTGGGATCCCAAACTTATTGAGGCTGGCCTTAGACCATAGTGAGTTTGCCCTAAAACTGCTAAGACTTATAAGCAATCTTAAAGAAAACATGGTTTTCTTTACACTGCCATTTCTCAGCCAGTTAGCTGAGACTTCGGAATTTCTTCCCCAAGTCCCAGGGCAGGTGCTGTGTGAACCTCTTGGATTCACTTGTACCCAGCTAGTCTGACCATGCAAGAACACTAGAATGGCAGGATCCTGGAGGAGGTGATGAAAGCTCTGAGCTGAGCACCACTGGCCGCAGCTCTGCTGACTCCAGAGGGAGCTCAGGATAATGGCATGAGCCTCATCCTCCTAGCCTTAGCCTGTGCTGCCACGGGAAGAGAAGCTATTTAATTAGGTTTCTTCTGAGCTGAGAAGGGATGAGTATGTCAACAGTCCTATACAAGAGAGCAAAAATGCAGTCTCAGTGCCTACCCTTGAACCAACAGGGCCTTCCACTCTGTTCATATAGCAATCCACATTGCTAGACAATGAAGAATGGTGACTCCCACCTTTTCCTTAGTCACCTTCACACACCCTATTCAAGGCCCTGAGGCATTTGGAAGAATGAGCTCTTGCTCACTGACTATCCCGCAGCTACAGTAACACCTGACAATGGTGAATGACTTTTTATATAGATGATATAATCCTTTTAAGGGAAAAGAAAAATCTGCTCTTCATCTTCATTAGAAAGGAAATCCCAGTATTCTCCATTTCCCCATCTTTACAGATAAAGCTGCCCTTATGGGTCAACTTTTCTCCTCTTCACCCCCTTCCCCCCGTTCTTCTTGATAAGGGTTTGTCAGTACTGACACCTGTTACTTATTTTAGATTTAGATGGTCCAGGTACAAATTCCCTGTAAAACCAGTTTTTTCTTGTTGGGGAGGAGTGGACATCCAGGTTAGCACTCACCAAATCACATGAATTCAAGTTACATTTTTCTCTTAGTCCTGTCTCAGTACAGAAGAAACATTGAACCAGCTCCAGTCTAGCAACTACCTGAGCATGGCAAAAGGCATGCCCTTCCAAATGCCACTTTATGACTCTTTATGACCCATATAACTGGAGTTAATTTTAAGAAGCAATTTAACTCTGCCATAGGAAGATGGGGTAAAAAATCCTTAACGCCAGCTTTTTCCACCTTGGTTCTGTGCCACTGTGAAGCATTCGAGTCTGGAGCATGTCAGCAGGCACACTTCTGGGCTCAAAAGGATCCAAGACTGAAACACCTATACATGCAAGGAAGACAATTTCCTGGAAAGAAAATAAAACTGATACAAAGCACACAAAGGACCCCAATATCAGCGAGAATGTCACCAGCAGTGCAATGCATTAAAGAAGATCATTGCAACAAATCAAGTTCCTAAGCGTGACTTTGCCTTTCACGTAGAGAATGGACTGATTCGTTCCCCAAACAATGGAAAACTTTGTGGAGGCTCTGGAACAGATTGCTCTTTTTGGTTCCATTACTCACAGATCAGCTTGCCACATTCAGCAACAAAGGCAAGGGCTAAAACTCATCTTATTTGTTGTCCCCAATTTATGAAAAAATAATCTAGCTCATAGGAAATGAGGTGCTTCAAGAATTTGCTGAAGTGAAAGCAATTCACTGTCAGCATGGAGTCAGCTTCAATATGACTCATCTGATCTGTGCACTACTATGTTATGCTACATTGATCCAGCTAGGAATAATGGTGAAGACTTTACCAGATTTTTTTACTACTAGGAAAAATGCACTGAACCTGTGCTGTGCTTTGACTTGAGTCACAGATGGCAGCAGGACACTGCCATGGCATTTTGTGGGCATGGGCAGGGCTGTTGTTTTACACATTACCCGCGCTTCAGTGACACTGAACAGCACTCCTGCGTCCTGAGAGGAAAGCAAGATTTCTGCACACATAGCAGTTTCCTCCATCCATGTCCATACCCATTTTTGATCACTTTTTGTCTGCCACCACTTGGCACTGGTAAAGCATCATCTAAGCATGTAAAAGCAAAGGAAACATATTGTATGTAACCCATTCAGAACTGTCAGCATCTAACACTAATGCTTTCTGACTAACAGCTTTAGAAATCCTTCAAGAGGTCAGCAAATGGCTCAGGGCTGTCTGAAACTCCAAGAGAAATCTCTCCAAAGCCCAGCATACACACATCCCACCGGGATCCACATTTGACTTCCTCCCACCATGGAACCCAGAGCCCCGTAGTGTGAACACGGCAGCCCGTGCTCTGCAAGGAGAGCCCACATCAGCTGTTCTGTGCACAAACTCCCACACAAAATGAGATTTGTTTTCACAACACCATTCAGAGTGGGAGATTTCAGGCTCCCAAAGACCAACCCAGTCTGCATATTGTTTCAATAGCACTGGAGAGACTAAAGGAAGATCACCTATAAGACATTGCCAATTGCTCTCTCCCCAAATGATTTTTAGTGACATTTTGTGCCTAGGAAAAGCTGTACATATAAAGAGATCATTTGTCAACCTGCTTGGGAAAAAGGCATAGAAAAATGGGATGTTCACTTTGATTAGAATAAGTCTTTCAGAGAAAAGTTCTGAGGCTCTTAGCATAATCCTAGCAAATATTCCATGGTAATCCATGTTTTTATTCAGAAGAACATTTTCATTGTTAATATATCAGATTTTGCTTTTATCTGACTTATGCTCAGTGATTATAACACAGACATAGTGTTTGCATATGAAAGAGTAATAAAGGACTGAGGGCTATAGTCTACAGAGAAAGACATGAGGATGGATGAATGTTTGCCTTGGTAAATAGTATTAGAAGTAATTATTTTTAAAAGTATTCAGGTGCATCTCATTTTGTTTCAGTGTAACTAAAAAGGAAGCAACTGATTTGCAACCTAGGATTTGAAAAAGCTGATAGAAAGCCAAAGAATAATTTTTGATTAAGTACTTGCTCAACAGCTGCAGCATCATCCAGTACCTATTGGGCAAGTGCCAGGCTACCTGCTCAATGTCTGGAAATTGATAACGGTTCAGAATTTGATGAATGACAGATTGAGAAAGTAGACAGGCCTAGGGATGATAGCCTTAAAATAAAAAAGTGCAAGTTTTCAGTTAATTAAGACTGTGATCATCAGTCTGCTGCATTACTTACTTGTTATTTTAAAGTTTCTCTGGGAAAAAAAAGGGTTCTAAAGGCATCCAGGCAAGCGCCCACTGATAGCTTTCCTGAAAAGAATTTGAATCCAGAGGACTAAAGTCTCAGCCCCTCTCAATTTTCCTACTGGAGAGCACCAGCACTATTTCATCAAACAAGCTTCTTGAATTTGCCAGTATTAACTCATTCTTTGCTTCCTTAATCTTTTTGTTTTCAGTATTGTCAAATAACATAGATGCAGAGAGAGAGGTAGGATTCTAAAAGCCAGTTTCCTCTGTTACAGCAAGTGTTATCCCTGGGGTCAAGGATTGTCTGAATCAATAACACACCAATCTCAGTAGCCCCATTTAAATGGTGAGTCAGTTCACATAATCCAGCCACATGTCAGATGAAAAAGAATGGTTTAGCAAACACTTTGCAGTCATCTGGTTTTTAGAACTTAGTAGTAAATTATTGTATATCAGTCTACTGTTGCAACTATATATCTTTACACAATAGCAATTTTTCTTGGAGTTTTCTACTGCTCAGCTGCTTATTCAGTATTTTTATATACCCTATATTTATTTTCAAATACCATTTTAAAATTCTCACTGGAATTTTTCCATCTACAGAAGTTTTAAGGGACTATGACAGTTCACAAGAGCACTTCCCAGGCAAGGAAAGCTGATACAAAGAGTTTTGCTGTCCCACTAATTCAGAGCACAAAATGACATCTCTGGACCAATTCTAATTTACAAACAGCCTTTTCTTCCCAAGACAACTGCATTCAACTAAGCTGTCCTAGACAGACATGCTTCTATTTAATACATACACTGGTTAAATTACACAGAACTAATATATCAACTATTTTCTATCAATTAGAAAAATAACCTGATTGTGTAATAACACCTTCTCAACACCAAGAGCAGCTGGTAAGACTGGCCACAGGGCACAAGGAGGAGCTGGAGCCCAGCAGCACTCCATGGAAGAACACCTGGGAACTGTCAGGAGGGGACCTTGCACTGGAGAGGTCCCCCCCAGAACATTCTAGCAGGGAAAAAGGGGCCAAGAGCACCCAGGCACAAACCTGAGTGGCCAAGCTCCCTGCCCCAGCTCTTGGACATGGCCACACTCACATAGCCCACAGTCACTAAAAGAAGCTTTATTGATGCTCAAGCTAGGGGTATATTAAAATTAGTAGCAGGTGGGGAAGGAAACAAACGGAGATATTTGACAGATAAACCTTTTTTCTAAAAAAGGCCAACCTCTTCCTAGTGGGCTAGGAGTCTTCTATACATAGCAAACAAAAAAAGTCACAAAAATATCTAAAGCAGAAAGAAAAAAGATTTCCTGATATCATGAAAGAGACATTATCTAAAGCTACTTGTATAACTTCCTCTTTCATGTTTTCTTTGGGATTACACAAAAAAGATTGCCAATACTTCATTTAGATATTTGTTGATTACACAAATCCAGAAGAGCAGTTGGTGAACAAAATGACAATAACAAACACTTTTTTGAGAGCATTCTATGTGGGGTATGGATTTTAAGACTTCCTCAGTGATCACTCTGAGAGCTACATATGAATTTGATGAACACTATCAATGCTCTAGGACAGAAACCCTTACACTTGCACCAGACCAACTTGGAATCAATAATCCCGGCCAACACACAGAGGTCAGGTTTGGCCTTGAGCAGCCAAGGTGCTGTACCTGCATTGCTGGCAAGCAGCAGGCAGGAAACCAGCTCAGGGGAGAGCAGCACCAGCACCGTGCTCAGGGCTGGGGGTGTTTGCTGCTGCCAAGGAGCCAAGGGTTGTGCAGGGAGTCAGCTCTGTGCCATGGCACATTCCGTGTGAGGGCAGGCTTTCAGTAGGTACCATACACATGACAGCACACTTTCTGCTTACCTTGTGGGGTGTAGGAAAACCAAATTGCTTCTTAGAATTGCAGAAATGTAGCCAGCCACCACAGAAGGGCTTTAAATGAAGGACAAATCCAAATCATCAGTGCTGGCTCTCAAAATGTGCATTGCAGCACACACCACACACACTGGACATCTGAAGGAGTGCTGCTTTTTACAGGGGTTGTCCTAGCAGTTTCATGGGGAAGAGCAAGCTAAAATGAATACTGGGCTTTTTTCTAAGCAGCTGATTTTACAGAAACATGAAACACCATGGGAAGCAGTCAATGAGTAAGTTACTGCTTCCCTGTTGAATCTGCCAGCAATGGAATATATTGTGGCACCCTGTCTCAAGTAGAGGGACACCAAAACTGAAATTAAATACAATGCAGGTGTTACTTCACCTAGTGATGAATACTAGGTGAAACACGGCACAAACATCAAACCATGAGATTTTTCAAAGTTGCCCAGGAGAGACAAAATTTGCTAAGAATCTTGTGTCTTTAGCATGGAGATCTGTGATTGTATGTGGTACTTGCTCTCCAGGTAGGTTGCTGCTGCCCTGATTTCCTGCTCATTTTCAGCATCTGTAAATCCTAGAGATTATGAGCTGCCTGGTAAAGCTATGCTCTTACCTCTCAATTGGCTGCTGTGGAAACAGCAATTACAAGTTAAATTTCATCATGCTTAAAAGTGATCCTCTTTTTCCCTCTGATCTAAGGTTGCCAGTCTTAAAAGAAGGCAGCAGACAATTAGAAATGAAGGGAAGCAAAGCTTCAGGCTGGGACTTACATACACACTCCACTCCTCCTGCCCAGGCACTGCTTCCTGGCTCCAATGGCACCAGTAGCAACTTTGCTGGTGGCAAGGGTGGATTCAGAGCTGAACTTCGAAAGTTTTCCATAACTGCCATACAGATCTGGACCTCCCTAATGGCCAGAAATGCTCAACAATGAAGTGAATTTTCTGAAAAAAAAAAATTAAAAAAATTAAAAATTAATGTCTCCATTGTCCTCCTGCAATAGCAGCCAAAAGAGCAGAGGCACTTGAAGGAAGTGCAGCTTGCCCAATGGCCCAAAGAGCTGAACTGCTCCAAACCCAAGCAGGCCTCAGACAGCTCTGCATGTGACATTGAGTTATGGTCTGCTGCATCATCTTTGGATTTTGTTTTCACGTTAATCTAATTTAAAAAACCAAACCAATTCTCTCCCTTCGCCCAGCTACGGGCAGCAAAAGTGAAGAGCACAAATGAGATCACTGCTTTGGTCTCTGGTCTTAGCAGGCTGAGGAGGCTCAGTTATGGCTTGAGATCTTGCAATTCTCTTCTGCTCTTCCAGACACTTTTCTTTCCTAAATCAACAAAAACCCCCAAAATTGTAAATAGCTTCAAAGAACAAAACCATTTTAAACTGTAACTTATGCTTGCATTTTGGTAAGTGCATGTAAGCCCATTGCTTTGTTAATAATATTTTATCTTTTATCATTTAAAGTTTTTGAAAAGGAATAGTAATTATTTTTTTCAGAAATACTTCTGTATGGAGCAGTCTGATGAAATACAGGGCTTCAGGCAGATATTCTGCATCCATCATGAAGAAATTTGAAGAAAGGAAGAATTTCATATATTTGGAATCAGATAATTGAAGGTGACTCCTTTTAGGAGCTTTTAGATGGAACTGCCTATTGCTACTTTGTTTTTTGCCTGCATCTTTGAAAGAGTACTTTAGAAAAAAAATGTGCATTACAGTTAAACCTTACTCTTTAAGGAAGAGAGCATGAGTGCTCTTTGGTCTGGTCCCAGAGAACAACAAAAATTTGAGAACAAAAACTCAAAAAGCACTTCAGGAGAAAATAATTCCAGCTCTTGAAAAGTAGGAGTGGTGATAATATTGTCATCTTATATTTAAAATAACAAATTACAAATCCTGGTCTTCAACACCCTGGCAGCCAAACTAAGAACTAATATCATCAGTGGGAATCCAAGCAGAAAGAATAAGTGCTTAGGCCGAGGTAAAAAAAGCAGAATGAGGAATGAAGCCTTGTGATTTTATGTTGGGTGCAAGATTGCAAGTCAGCTGTTTGGAATGATGTTTTCTTTTTCCCTCTCTGCTAAAAACTTCTATGTACAATGTAGAGTCATGGCATTCCTAATGGCTGGAATACTTTGGGCTTTTACAATATGAGAAAATTTTGCTTCCTTGTTTTATTCCTATGGCATGCTTAAATATTATAGTCTCAAAATTTAACTTTAAAACAAAAATATGAAGTTGCCTCAGTCCTAACAACTTCACTTCTTTACCAGATTGTTTCATTTAAAAATTTGCCCAGTAAAAGATAAAAAAGCATTCAAAATTATCCCCAATTCCACATGCTACAAATTATTGAACAAAATCTCCCTGCTTTATCAATAACAAGAACCAGTTTGAAGAACAGTACAGGAAGTGTATGAAATTCTCCCTTTACAGACTGTGTGGTACCACAATGTGCTATTGCTTTTCAGAAGCTACTCACATCCTTGAATCTCCACATCACCAGGAAAAAGACAATCTGATATTTGCTTATTTGTGCATCCTGGTTTGTTGACTCATTCTCTAGCTAGAAAAAAACCAAGGATGAGCACATTTCACATGTGAGTTTCATGCTCTGCAAGGAATGAAAGGTCAAAGGGTAGCAGTCAAAAGCTATTTGCCATTCAGTTCTAATTTCCCTCATAAATTATTAAACAATCCCTTATGCATTTCCATCTTTGATAGTCTTGTGGTATAAAGTGTAAGTCAATGGATAAGCTAATTGCAATAAGCAGAAGTGGTATTTAATGCACTGGACACTTTCAACAGCAAAGTAGTTCTAATTAGTGTTTCTAACTGATGTGACAGCAGTTTGTAGAGCACCAAAATAGTTCCTCATTTGTCAAGTGGGTCCGAAGCTTATGGCAGCTTTCTGATCATCTCCCTTGCCGCAGGACCTGAAAGCACCTTCAAAAAGCTTTCTCTCATTGATCTTTAGTCAGATGCTGACTGAAAGGCACACAGCTTTGCCAGAAAGAAGATAGATAGATAGATGCTGTAGCAGCATGAAAATGTCACTTACTTAATGAAAAAGGGTACCTGTTCCCAGCCCCTCTGAATGCGTGTATATGCACACACAAACATACACATGCCCAAACCCAGAGAGGCAGTGCAAAGGGACATTTCTATTAAGTTAAGCATGTGATGTGGGTGTAAAGTACTGTCTGCATAGACTGACCACGTCAGATCATATAAGGCATATCCTTATATACACACACAAATGATATCCCACAGTCTATGACTGAAATGCAGAGATTTTCAAAATTTCATTAAGCAAGCTCTTCCCTCTAGATTTTTCATTATTAGGCATGCAGTGCATCAAGTGAACTACATCATTAATTTCAAAATATCACAGTTTACTTTCCTTGTCTATGATTTCTTCTACTGTGTCAATAGTTCAGCTATCATGCTGTTCTCTGAGGGCTGAGGGAGTAAATGATGGCATGTCAGGTAAAGAGCAAGTATTTGCTGAGTACAGTGTCAAGAAAGTTCAGAACAGTTTTCTCTTTGTTGCACTTGTTTTATAGCCATCATTAAACTAAATATTGTTGTTAGTTATGGGATAAACTATGACATTTTCCTACGTAGCTCAGACAACATTTAAAAGAGCCCATAAAAGCATTTATGAGACTTTAAAAATAGTTTTTAAATTCACTGCCAAGCAGGTTTGTCAAAAGCCACTCTTTACTGAAACCCCTGCACTAGGTAGCAGGAGCTGTGCTGATCTGTTACAAGCAGCATTGTTTGATGGAGCCACGTGTGTACCACAGTCCTGGATGCCGGAGATGCAGCACTCCCTGTGATGCGTGTTCCAAACATCTCCCAGTTTCTCAGAATGAGGAGAGGATGCACAAAGAACTGTAACAACAGTTGATTGTGTGCACGTGCAGGCTGCCCACCTCTGCAGTGCCTGTACCTCGGGCTTCTGACCAGCTGCCTTGGGTTCTGGGGTTGTTCTGGCCATCAAACCTGTGGTGCAGCTGGTGCCCTGCTGTGTTCCACCAGAAGCCCTTCTTTGCTAGGTTTCTTGGGAAAAGTGCTGAAAAGCCAGCAGATATTTCAGGAGTGCCAAGCAGAACCTCTACCTGTTCATTCAGGGAGATTTAGAATTACTTTTGGCTCTGTGCCCTACTAAGGGATAGCCTTTTCCACTGCCTTTGTACTTCCTTAAACTAAAAGCTAAATTGAATATGCATTATTTGCACCACATAGGGGTTAAACCAGCAAGAAAGGAATATAATGGAAAAAGATTTTGTGGCTATTCTTTTCATTGAGGAAGAAAAGAGATCTTTGCTACATGTTTCAAATCCAGATTGAACCCTGAAAAGGCAACTACACCTTCCAGAGACAGAAGATTTGGTATCTAGAAATAGAGAACTAAAGAAACAAAAAAATCCTGCATTTTGTTTTAGCATGCCCAGTAGTTTTACTTCAGCATTTCCTCAGTCCCAAAGGCATGGTGGAATAAGGAACTATTTGGCTGATGTCAACACTCCTTTCTCTGCCAAGGCTTATACCCAGCTTGAAGAAAAGCAAAACAAAAAATCCAAACAAAATCCATTGCTGCTATGAAGGGCTTTGAAGCAAGCATGATAGATACACAAGGATGACCAGCTGACAATTAGGCCCACTGTTCTAGGAGGCGATCACTCCCTCCCTCTAAAGTCTCTCTGTAGATGTCCCATGGTTTTTAAATAACTCAGTTTGACCAGCTGAAGCAACAGTGTCATCTCAAGTCAATCATGGAGGCTGCTACTCACAAATCTTTCCTCTTGCAGGAGATCACAGCTCATAAAAATGTGTGGAAGGCGATACCACTTAGTGCAGCATAGGCAATTAGGAATATGGAAGGGACTGGGTCAGAACACAAGTCAGAAATAGAGAGCATGCACTAATTGGAGAAGCTTTTTATTTTATTAGTGCTTCCACATCAAATGAGTCAATTGTCTTGGGCACTTACTGAGTGGGTGAGCTATGAGTGCTGTGTGCCCAGCACAAAGCCACGTGCAGTCTCCAATCTCACTCCCTCTTCTCTGCTTTCTGGCCTCAGGACTCTGCCTCTTGTGCAGGGCCTGCCTGCATCAGCCTGGTCACCTTTCAAAGCAGATGACCTGGTTCACAAATGCAAAACAATATTTGACTAAGGCACTCCATGAGCCAAGTCTAAGGTACTGAACCCCACTGGCTTTACAGTATGGCCTCACTGCAATGCAAGGGAGACAATACATCCTGAAATCCAGAGTGCTGCAAAATCTGCCTATCCTCTGAACATTCTATGATAAGAGACAAAAATCAGTGAAATACTTGAATGAATGACAGCCCAATAGCCAAACTACAAGGCAAAAACCTGGTCTGAGCCAAGTGAGCATGGAACACCTAAACCACATCTCAGCTTCCCAGGAGAGGCAGAAGAGCTAAGTGCAGTCTGTGGTTTACCAACACAGAATTTGCATTTGCACTGGTTTGCCCTAATTTAAGGCATTTTCACACTGGCTTTCAGGCTAGACAGAGGATTATCAGTGCCCCTTCTTCCCTTTGAAATTCTCATACCAATTTTCTAAAAATGATCCAGAATACTACGCAGCTTTGTTTAGATTAAAAAACATTGCTGGAAAACTTGCTTTTGCATGGAAGTGCACTCTCTGCTGCTCCTGCTTTGAAAACTTTCCATTTCCACTGCTCTTGCTGATTTCCCAAAAGGCTTTGCATCACACAGACAGAAGGAGCCAAAGCATCATCGTTCTACCATAGTTTACAACACCATCTTGGAGAGACCCCTGTGTCACGGGGTCACTCATAGAAGCACTGCTACATAACTTCTGTCTTGAATGCTTTGAAAAGTGTTACTCACTTTATGTCTCTGACCTCTCTTACAAGTCC
Source organism: Fringilla coelebs (assembly GCF_963513975.1). NCBI lineage: Eukaryota > Metazoa > Chordata > Aves > Passeriformes > Fringillidae > Fringilla > Fringilla coelebs. The sequence goes on from NC_140067.1 coordinate 18,596,939, forward strand.
CTGTTCTAATTATTGCTCTTGTATTTTAATTTCTGTTATTTGATCCACTTATTGACTTTTTTCTCTGATGCCATTTTGTGCTGCCCTCACAAGCCTCCCTATCCTTTTATCAACTAATGTCCTATACTTTCACACTAATTTTTTACTAAAAAATAGCTCTCCAGTTTCTTTTGTAGGTCTAGATCTGTTATGAATATTAATAGCTTCTTGCAAGCTCTATTTGTGGGAGAGTGCTGGTCTTTGATCTGTGGCTTTTTCTTGAATACACTAGCATCTCTGCAATTGGGTTTTGGGTCGCTTTTATGTTTTCCTACCAGATTCCTTTCTTCGTTTCCATCTTTTGCTTTTATTGCAGAGTTGGAACCTGTGGAAGACCTTTAAGCATTTTTCTTTATTAAGTGAGCCCTCTCATACTGGCACAGTCTATGGTGATTTCAGCCCTCATTGTGGACTATTTCTGTACATTCCCTAAAGGCATCAAGCCATTCAGGTGGGAGCATGTAATTTGTTTTGTACTGTAGAATTCCTGCCATGCCTATATGTATTTAGACCACAGGCAAACCAATAAAGTTGTCATAGAAACAAAGCATTTCATGAATAAATCAATTCATAACAAACTTGTAAACTTCGAAGAATCCCCTGTGCTGTAACAGCACATCTATTGTATGGAGACACTAATCATGTTTGTAATGAATAACATACACATTCTACACGTGTCCATTTGTTTAGTCCTGTTGGGCATCTTATAAATATTAAGTCTTTCCTGTATGTTGTGCATGTCTCCACAGCAAGACAAGACTGAATTGGATGCTTGCATGATAATGTATCAGCAGGAATTTTTCTATTTCTTTTTTGATGTGTGAGGCAGAGGTTCAGTAAACTCTGAATGCCTTTTTTACATGTCAGTGAGGATTGAAAGTATCAGCGCAGTAATTCTTTTTCTAGTCACAGACAACTTAATAGGACTTCATCCACTCTTCATATAATTATAAAAAAGCCCAGACAATGAGAGCCTGATAAAAGAAGCAGATAATATTGCTGAGAGCTGATAATACAAGCATAAGTTCACAGGCTTAGAATATCCTACCTTCTTTTACTTTAGTTTGGTTTCACTGAAATACATGCATCTGTGGTGGAAATGCTGCTAGAATTGATCACAATACAGTATCAAAACTTCACTTTGCACATCATGCTTTTACTAGCACCTAGGTGAAATGGGTGCAAAATACTATCTGACTGACACAGCACTCTGCTTGCCTGCGTGGGAATGGCCAGGCCAAACAGGATAGAGATTTTTTTGGAGTCTCAGTCTAACACTCCCCTGGTTTCAAATGAATTGTCCTGCACTGAGGTAGTACTTGCTGTGAGTTGCACACGTGTTTGAACTCTCAGCTACCAATGCAAAGCCAATGGAGAGATTTTCAAGTACACCTATGAGAAACATGCCTACAAACAAGGTGAAGGAAAAGGAGCACATGATGCAGGGGATAAAAGAAATAACACATTATTAAAGAAAAAATTATTAGCATTCAAATTCAGAGGCTGAGCGTCTCCCCAGAAATAGATACACATGATTAAAACATGGTGCACACAAGGACAGCCTTAGGGGGCCCATCACAAGGGCTCCCAAAGGCCAGCAGGTCCCTCCCCAGCACCAGACTTTGTTTTCAGTCTCTGCAAAGGAAGGGCTGAGCTGCGGTTTCTGTTACAGTGAAACATCTTTCTGCCTTCTCCATGCAATAGCACTTGTGGAAAAAGAGATGGATAATGGTCTTACCTACCTATCCCAGAAAACACCTGCCTGAATAACAAATTGCTAATGCAAATTGGTAGCAAGATATGTCATACATGGCACATGAATCTGCCAGACACAGGGTGGAGTCTCATTTTACTGATCCCAGTAAATAAGCAGTAGGTGACTAGTTTAATATTGTTCTATAACCCATTAATATTATGTAAACTTGATCACAAATACCCTTCACTGCATCTCACTTCAAGGAGTTATTGTGAAACAGCAAGGGAAACAAATTGGAGCAATATATTTTATAGCTACAAGTTCAAAAATGTCTCCTTTCTTTGGAAGTAATGTAAGTGCCTTTTCCAGCTCTATAGAATATTCATTATTTGCTTTGCAGTTAAGAAAATTCCAAGTATTTATTTTATTATGTCTTGGATATTTACAGGAGACAAGCATTCTAAAAAGAAAACTTCACAACACATTTAGGGGGGCTGTTTCTCTACAGAATTTTCCCTTATTCACAACTGGAAGGCTGCAAATAAAGAACTTGGCTCGCAGACATATGCTGCAGGATGGGCAATGTTTGTTTGCCTATGCACAAGGCCAAAGCTCTCAGTGAGTTAGTGCTGTCCAGGAATATGCTATAGGAATCATATCTCAAAAGCAAAAATCTGCTTTCAAATTCACAGAGCTTTCCTTTAGCTACATATTTTACAGATATGTTATTTCCATAGAAAAATACATTACCCAGTAATTAGGTTCATTTATGGAATCAAATCAAGACCATCTACATTTCTTCTGGGTAATATTCTTCACAAACAATCCTCTCTCCTGGCTCCTCTGATTATTTTATGATTCCTCTTGCTTCTTGTCAGTACAGATTAAAGGTAACACATACAGCTGGGAACAAACATAATTTTCCAGCAATAGCATTTTGTTTTCCTTAATAATTAACAAGTGCTGCTGACTAACCTTCCAGTATAAAATGTGCACCTTATCGAAAGGGAGCGGACACAGGTTAGAACAGCTCACTTGGGATATCAAAATAAGAAGTGTGATTAAAGCATTAAAGATTTAGAGGCTGACATTAAAGGATGAAAGGTGGAATTACTGTAAATATAAAACTGTTCAGCATTAAATGGAATGTGTTACACTTGAAACAGTCTTTCAAAGTGCTAACATTTCGACATTAATTATTAATAGAAACTGACAGCTCATTTTTAATTTGAGCCTAATGACAAGGTTCCTTAAGAGATAAATACAACACACGGGCTCAGAGGGTTTGTGGATCTTTTGAAAGGCTCTCTAGGTTGTCTAGACATTAATCTGAAAATTCCTCAAAAAATAACAGTCTCTCCACAGAGGTAAAAGAAAAAACCCCAACAATTGAGTGAGTACAGCCTGCCCTCTCTTAGGGGACACCTGCTCCACATCAGCAGAGTGCCGCTGGCAGCACTGCCCCTCTCTGCTACACATCCAGATGGACATGGAGAAGGTCTCAAGGGTGCACCACCAGCCTTCCATTGCCCCCTTCCTCACCAGACAAGCTTTGGAAAACATGTGGTTAGTTTTCTGAGTGCTTTTCTTATGAGACCACAAACATGTTCACCCACCACTAATTACATAATGTCTTTAGAGTGACTACCCATCTCCTTTTCCTATTTGTCATAATTTTGAGTCATGCCATCAAAACAATGAGTTTTAGGACCCTGTTCTGATCCCAGCTCAGTCTCCATCACTCAGGGGTAGTCACTGCCATCAGTGATTAGGAGGACAAGACATCCACCAAAAACAAAGTACAGGACCACAGGTCAGGCCAGGCAGAAGGACCTTTGATAAAAACTGCTGTTTCTGCATCACCTCCATTGGCCCAAATAAACTTTTGAAGCATCAGCTAGCACTAAAAATACCATTATCATATTTCTGCTATTGAAACTTGAATTATGATAGTCAATGAACAAATGCATTTTACATCTGAAATAGGATCTATTCAACACTATATTACATAAAGCATATTACATCTTTTGTTACTAGAAATATTTGTAGTAGCACTCAGCTGCTCCTTTGGGACACTACAACTCTCCTAGGAGTGTGAAGTTCTAAATAATCCATCAGGATGAGGGTCAAACGTAGCTCATTAGCTTTGGCAGGTGTAAAGGCTCATGAGTGACAGTGCACTTCCTTCCAGCAAGGAGATTCAGTGAAGATACACTGCCAATGCATCCCTGCAGGGAAGGTGGGAAATGGGGGAGATGGAAAGAGAGTGGATGGAGCAAGTAGTAGGCAAAATAAAAAGCAAGAAAACAAACATCCCATGTTTTGGGATACAGCTGAGAAAAATTTCCAGAAGAAAGCAGAAATAACATTCTGAGAGTTTTATCTGCTCTTACTGACACATCCAGAATTCCTCAGGGGCTGGAAAAAAACGAGGCAGTTTGCAAGCTGGGCTTTCACTGTGCACAAGCCTGTCTCACAATATGATAGGAATTAACTTGTGTCTACAAAAAGGCAATATTTGGCAAAGAAGGGCACTGAGGCCAGGAGGCTGTCAAATGAAAGGACATTCAGAGAAGAAAAGCACTGGTATACTGATTTAATTCAAGCATCAGGATAAAGGAAGGGTAAATAAGGGTAATAAGGAGGAAGTAAGAGAAATCATTGCTTGAGAATACACTATGATTTCACTGCAAAGCCTGATGATGTGAATCTTTTTGGGCTTGGCTTTTCTGTTTGCTCTGTGCTTTTGTTTTGCTTCAAAGGAATTTGTGCTAGAAGCAGCATGTTAGGAGGATCAAAGTTACAAGATGACTTTTGGGAAAAACATTTATATAAAACACTCAGAACCTGACTTCTAGTGCTAACTTGGAGTTACTGTTCACTGAGCTGCTTTTTGGCACACACAGTTCCTATAGCTTACAAGAAATCTGATGAAATCAGATGTGTTCCCCATTAGAGTTAAACAATCTAACTCTACCTGTTCACAGTAACGTTCAAGTATTGTATCTGGAGTAATTAAAAATAACATTCGTAAAGCAAGAATTTTTGGTTTTGTTAAGCTGTTTTACAGAGATTTTGCATCATCTCTGTCAATACCTAAACACCTGTACTCTGGTAAGTGCAAAAGCTGAGCTAAGAAAAGCTGTTCAGTTTATACACAAAATAAAATTGCTAAATTCACCTAAATGAACCATTTAAAGCAAATTGCTTTCCCAGTACTACTCAGGACTATTTGCCATTTAGGAGTTGTTAGAGAAGTATGAAATATACCTAATGAAATACACAGCCATACAAAAGTCAAGGCTTTTTTATAAGTCATTCTTTAATGAAAGATGAGGCATTTTCTTGTAAAAGTGTTGCCAGTGTGTATATTTCTAAAGCATATTAAGAAATGTACAATCAGAAGCAGCATGCTGTTCTACCTTCTGCTCATTTCCTTGAAAAAGTTCCTGTCACAAATAGAAATGGTATCTGAAAAGACCCAGTGAGTGCATCTTTTCTAGGAAAAAGAAAAGATTTCCTCTTCATTTGAAGATTTGATTCCAGGGATGACAAGGCAGTTTGCAGTTTCAGCATGTCTCCTGATTTTTATAAAAGAGAGGAACAACAGCTTCAAAGGCCCAGCTCCCAAGTATGAAATCCTTTTGTAAATTTATCTCTTGGCTCCTAAATACCTGCTTTAATAAGCTGGTGCCAATACATACATTACACTTGTACATATGAGAGTCACATATAGGTCTGATTGTTGTCCTGACAGCCTCATCCCATTCCTGCTTTCCCAGAGCCTTTTGGGTTCCCCCCATCATGTTTTACAAAGACACACACCCCAATCACAAACCTGAATGCAGCTCCCTGCACCCCAGCACAAGGCAGCTCCCCTACAAAGGGGAGCACCCATGCTCTGTGCCATGGTTGGAGGCTGCTCATGCAACAGCATGTGTCAGTATTTTCACTACCTCCAAGACAGGATTTAATCTCTAGTTTGGCCACAACAGATGCACACCACACAGAAAAAGCTGTAATATGCTACCTACACGTGCTTCTTTGAGGCTGCACAGCTTTCTGCACCAAGTGTACACATCCCATTTTATGACATTTCAAATAAGGGCAGCAAGTGTCGATATTGCACATAACTTACAACATCAGAGCCCTGTGACATCCTCTTGAGGGCTTTTAAACTAGCAATGCATGCTGCACATGATCTGCCTTGCACACAGACTAGAAAGGGTTCCCTATTTCTCACCCTTCCTTCCTTCTTCCCAACCTCACAAACACCTCAGCTGAACACCTCTAGAAAACAATAAGGTGACTTCAAACAGACAAAAGTAATCACAAACTTTACTCTCAGTGATTGCAACAAACCTTGGCTTGCAGAGACTTGAGCTCCTTCCTGACTTCATCACCATCTAGGACAGATAACCACTAGCAAGTCTCATGTACACTTACAGGGTAATGCCTCATGCCAGGATTTTAGAAGACAGCAGCAGCTCTAAGCTCATGAACCAAAATCTTTTATTTTTCTAACAATATGTTCATCAATAAAACAAATGTGAAGGGTCATTCTAAAACCACAAACCATTGTGCCAAGATTTCTTATTATTTTTCAGTGAGATTCCCTCCTGTGTTTGTTTTTTGTTTTTTTTTCCCTGTGTCTGCAGTGGATTTCGAAAAGAGGTAAAAGGGCCTCAGTAACTATCCCCTGGCTTGCACTCCACAGTCCCCACTCAAGGCCAGCCCTTCAGCCAGCACAAACCTGAGCTACAGCCCCTGATGCCACTGGAGCTTTCCTGCTGGGCTGCAGAAGGCGACCTGGCTCCTGCAGTTCTGGGCTACATGACAGCCCTTTCCAGTACATGATGCTTTACTGAGGCAGCATTAATGCAAACACAACTCCTTGCTCTTTGAAAGGCAGACATCTCCTAGAATCTGACACCAACAATTTGTACATCTGATGGAACCATGCTGAAATGGCACCAGGAAATTAATTTATTATTGTTTCATCTTGTCAAGATTGGAAGACTAGAAGGTGTGCATTTGTGAAGTGGCACACAAAGGGTGGAGTAGTGGGAGTTTAGGAGGCTCTGCCAAGGAAGAAGAATGCAAACTGCATGTTTGGAGCACTTGGCAATAGGCCCTGCAAGTCTCTAGGAAGCAGCGAGACATGGGGAGGGAGGAGATGAAAGCAAAGCAAACAAGACAAATCTGAACCCTGAAGACAGGCAGGGAGGGGCACCAGGCATTAGCCTGGGAGGAAAGGCAAGAAGCTAAGGCCCAGCCTGCAGGGCTGAAGGACAAGGGAACATCAATAGGAGATGTCTTGGAGACAGCTGAAGAACTGAAATTTGGGGGTAAAAAATAAATTGGGATAGGTGCAGAGGTTAAATCACATAAGAGGAGCTGGTAGGGAGAGAAATGACCATTTTCTTGTAAACCACAAGAATCAATGAAACAGAGTTTAGGAGGAAAGATGCTGCTTATAGCAATGCTGACTGAAAAAAATTGAATGAGACAATGAAAACCAAGGTAGAGCAAAGTAAACGTGAATGCCTGCATAAATTGGAAATCCTAGTACATATCTTCTTGGAGAAGTGAGACAAAAGCCAGCTCAGCTGGTGTAAACTGGCACAGCTCCACTGAAAGCCAAGGGTGCTTTTCCCATCACTAAGTCTGCCAGTGATGCCTTTAGACTCCTCTAGGCTCCTTGTGCACTGTCCCCCAGGACTCTATTAACTAAATCACATATGTGCAGGCATACAAGGCTGACAGAGGGGTCTTCCCACCAACCTTAAGAAGTGCCCATAAATTTTATTTGAGATAGGTAGTAGAAGTGGCATAAAAATATGAATATTGACTTTTATCCATTGCTGACAGATGCTCCCATAAAGAAAAAACTAAGAAGGCTTACTGTGTAATTGTTCAACACAATGATTTACTGTGCAATCCTGCAAAGCTTATCATGCAACTCATTGTGAAACTCCCTGATTTACTGTGAACACTGCAGAGCTTATCACAATGTTTCTGTGGGAAAGACTTGGCACCAGCTTGGGATAGGGTTTCACAGACCATTAATGATGACTGACAGGTTCATTTCATATGAGTTATAAAAGTTCACTGTACAAAAGCATCATGCTTTGTGATATTCAGATATTTTAACTTCAGTGCTGTATAAATACTCCTTACCACCAAGAAATTACCAAACAAGTGCACATGAGACTGGCTTGTTTTACATTTCTCTTGTTTTATATATTGTCATTAGAGTCAACCTTCACCTTTTCATGGTCCATACATGAAAAATAGAAACACTTCACTTTTTCTTCAGACTGGACTGGATGAGATATGTACAACCCTTCAACCCAATTATGAAAAGCTAAATGCTCTCAGCTTCAGTAAAATATTTTCAAAATCATAAATCTGCATTTTTGAAGGCTGGTAGCCATGTTTTTAAAATACTAAGTGTGTCTGACATGTCAGATAAAGCCCAGCATAAAAATAATGTAAATGCCACTTAGCCAAATGTTTACCTGGTTTCCTTTTTGCTTGGCTGGGCACATTAAACTTGAACAAATGGGATAAATATCCGATTTTCATGGAATTCCTACGCTTGAGGCAGTCCTGATAAAACTGGAATCAGGTACTGACTGCTGCAGGTAAGCGGGGAGATGTTGTCATCTTATTGCAAGGGCTCCATACTGTTGTCTCCTTATCACAAAAGTTTCATACCTTGGTATTTCTCATGGGCAGCTCCCAGAGCACTGACTTTCTTCTTCACAAAGTGGCCCACTGACTCCAGTTCCCTTCTCACCCAGCCACCCCACTCTTTTATAGCACTCTTCTTCTCATTGCTTACAGATGTGGCCTGTTAAAGTCAGGCCTGTTCCTAATCTTTGATCATTGCCCCAGCTGCAACTCCTTAGGGGTAAGATTACCTTCTACACTACCTTTATTTTTTTTCTTATATTCTATCCCCCTACAGGGAGATACCATCAGGTTTGTGTGGCTCTGAACCAGTGCCATGCTAGAACCATGGCAAGTCTGCCTTTCTATACAAAGGGCTGAAAAGGAATGGATGAAAATACCACTTGAATTACATGGACAATATGTTGAAAGTTAAATGCAGAACTGAAGAGGTTATCCAGCAGGTACCACCAGCTCAGGCCAACTCACTGTCAAATCTTGCATACAGCACAGGACCAACTACTTGCTGAAACACTTTGCACAGGCCAACAGCAATTTTAAACATCCATTTTCCCCTTCCCCACTCTGTAAAGAGTAACCTGGGCTTTACAAAAGATCAAGTCTTCATCTCACATGGCCACACTACAAATTGCACATTATTCTACAGTGAAAAAGCTCAGGCATTAATCTTGTTATCATGAGTAAAGGGATGATCAGGAAATACCCAATGCCCAGTTAATTTACAACAGCCCAGTCCATGTCATTGTATAGCACAGCCAGGTGGTCTTTCCTTGTGTTGTTCAAACAGGTGAATGCCAAGGCTTGCCTTCCTTATACTGGACAAAAGCCAAACCTGCTGTAGCTCTTCAGAGGCTTTCAGCGCACACTGCACTGTGAAGGTGCCCAGCTCAGTCCCCAGTGTATCAGGGCAGGCTGCCTTTCCTGCTCCTGTCAGAGCTCAGAGCAGCCTTTAGGAAGCAAAACACAATCCTGAGAACAAATCAAATGTCCCCAACAAGATGGGCCTGTACACATCTCCCACTCTTAGACTATGTTCAGTGCTGAAAAAGATACAAGTGTAGCTCTGCTGCCATAGCTGCGACCATTCATATTCAGTGAGGTCTGGATTTGGTAAATGGATACAGGCTGTAAAAACTGCAGCTGAAAATGGCAGCTTGGATACATCTCCAACTATTCTGTGCTTCTCTAGAGGGGTTTGTTCAGGTAGCCCCATTAACAGCCCACAACTCTTCAGGCAGTGGAATGAGAGCAAGAGCAAAAGCACGCTTGTGGCATGGAGACTCACACAACCCCAGGACCATGGCAAAGAGCAAATTTCCTTTAGAAACAAGCTGAACTCGCTACTAAGGTGGTTTTGGATCACACGGTGTTAGCCACAATCACAAGAGGAGTCTTAAAGCAATCTGTTTCTAAAAAACCCACCCGGTTTTCATTGTTCCTGTTGCAAAAAAGCATTTAAACACATTTTTGCAGTTACAAGCAAAGAGCACTGAGCCAGCAGAGCCACAAAACTGCCTCAGCTTTCTTTTTTCAATGAATCAGTGATTTACTTCCATTATTTATACTGGAAAACAGCAGGATTTCCATCTCCTGTAATTAATTTTCAATACTGTAGAAGACTCAACACCTGATTCACTGACCACAAAGGGGACCAAAGCACATGTTTCAGTTTAAGCATGTGACAAACTGTTTCAAGTAATCAGGGCCAAGGAAGTGTGCAGCAGTATCTGCTGTAGGTGCTTCCACAACATCATTTTCCTCCTCATCTGCTAACATGAATCAGTGCTGTCTTGCCACTGGACTGGCTGACCTATTAAAAATGTATCTGGACATCCAGCTGTAGCCTGTGATATACAGTTAGCGCTGTTCCGTCAGATTGATTTAGAGAAAGGAATATGCTTATCTGGAAAGGTAAAAATCACAAGGCAGAAAAGGAACAGCTGGCAAGTCTTAAAGACAAAGGGGAGGCTCTCTTCAGACACTTTTCTTGTATAATTTATGCTGTAGACATTTTACTCTGTCTAATTGCCCCATTTCAATCTAATGTCAGTTAATCAATGACTTCTGCATAGCATGGAGGTGAACCCTGGATGCAGAACAAATGCATAAATTTGGTCTGCCTTTTTGCAGGCTCTACTTACAGAGCCTCATCTTTTGCATTTGCTTTCTGGAATTGAAATTTCTTCTCTTTTGACTCATCCCCAGCAAACACCCACGCTCTCCCTCTTTTGAGTCACAGTGTTTTTGTATTTTTAAATCATGATTACACTTCTGTAAAATGTAGATTTTTGAAGTACCTCACCACTGCTTTTTACTATTATTGTTTTATTATTCTGCTATTTTGATTTGGAAGGTCTGCTTCTCAAACCTCTCCAGGTGGTAAGATCCAAGATATACCATGAAACAAACATTGTGACTTTTTGCTTTGCTTCTGAAGTCTTGATTTCATGCCTTTCTTTCCCTTACTCAATATATTCAACCATAGTTTTAAAATGAGAATATATTATCCCAAGTACTTGGAGGGACCCACAGGGTTTTTTCATCTTCCAGGCTAATCTATGTAGAGCAGTTGGAAACAAAAAACATTCAGAGATTATGCCAATCAATCCCCACATGTAAAGGATCTGATTTGGCAGGTGCTCCAGTCTACAACTTTGTGGGATGAAGCCCATATTCTCCTAGTACCTTCACACTAATACTACATTTAAACAGACATATATCCAAATACACTGGTAGATATCCTGGAGGAGAACCCTGCACTTATCCCAGAGAAGCACACTCTTGCTTCTCCTTCAAACTTGCCCTATTGGAATCTGGCAAAATAAATAGAGAACTTTTTTTTTTTTTTTTTAAGGAAAACTGGAGAACCTGCCCAAGCAGTAGCTTAACTGAGTATAAGCCTTGAAATCTGTAGGTAGTTATCCTCTGTCCTCCTGGAGGCCACATAAGCCTTGTATGGAGTTAGACAAAAATCTAGGCAAGCAAAGTGACACTCTTTTCCATATTTTTTCTAAATGGTGGAGAAATGCAACATAAGGCGCTTTATTTATCCCATTTCTTTAAATGGCCTACATGTGTAAGTAAGTCATTCTGCTAAATGTATGAAACAGTGCCCCAGGTTTCTTAAGAGCTGGATGCTTATTGAGGAGGTATTTTGCAGAATTTTAACTTGATTCATTCTGCTGCAAATAACTGTAGTCCTTCTCTTGAAACAATGCATGCAATTTGGATCAACTCATTGTCTAACACTGTCCCAAAAAAAACAAACTAAGACAAACCCTCCAGCTTCTTCTCAACTCCCAACACCCCAAATCTTTTACCATGGCCTGCACAAAAACACAGATTCCAGGAGACTTATGTTTTGATTTACAAAATTCTTGAACAATAGCTCAGGCTTACACAGAATCAGTTGACACAAGATAAGGCAAGTGAGCAAGCACAGAAACCCTTTGGCTGCACAGGAGCACAGAGGAGAGCACAACCTCAGCTGCAGCTGTGTCAGCTTGGCTTCCACCAGCTGCATCCCTACAGGAGCTGTAGCCCCTGTCCCCATGTCTCTGAGGAAAAATCTGGAACACAAAAGCTATTGCAGAACAATTGCTCCAAGATCTTAAATCTAGATACTTTTTTAGTCTCCTAAGAAATCCTGCCTTTCTAATAAGAAATAGTTTACAGGGACATGGGACAGGCTAGGTTCCTTCAGGTTAAGTGAATTCTAATAAAGTATTTACTTACCTCAACAAACCATGTCCTCTCCCAGCAGGACAGGATCAGGAGCAGTCACAAAGCAGCTGGTGGAGAGAGCAGGGCAGCTTCAACCACAAGTCCCAACATTAGGCACATTCACAGCAACCACCTGGGGCCATGCTTAGGGGACAATCTGCAGGTCAGGGTCAAAGCCAGATACACTCTGCAGAGAGCCAGCCAGGTCCATCCTGACAGGACAGCTCTGTCACCAAGGCTGGAGGCCCACACAACAGACCAGGAGCTGGAGGCCAGCAGCACCACAGCACGGCTGAGAAACAAGGGGACACAAAGGGCTCAGCTTAAATCCTGAGTCCCTGGAGGGGGTGGGATGCCCCAGGTGAGGCTGGTCAGGGGCATTAATACCTATCAGCGCCTTGAGGCACCTGACACCTAATTTATTGTTTAATTAATCTCTGTGCACATTTACAGCAAAGTGGGGGATTAGACTGCATTATACCATGTGCTTAAAAAAAAAAAACAAAACCCCACCAAAGCAAACCCCAGGTACCCTAGTGAAAATATTGAGAGAGACCCCCTATTAAAAATACCAGCTGTGATATGAAGCCTCAGAGGGGATATGAGGTTTTATTCAATATTTCCTAGCTGAACTCAATACTCTGCTTGGGGAGCTACAATAGTGCACAATCAAAACCTTCTCTTATTTACCACAACAGTCTACTATATTGTGTCACATTGTTGCTGGTACAGAAGTTATTTAATATCATTTTTTTAGTTGGAAATTACAGCTCCAAAATTTTCCATATGCTATATTCAATATCCATTGAACTGTTATGTTAATTGCTCCAAAATAGGTAGAATTTGTCATCAAAGAAGAGATCAAGATCCCAGTAACTTAAAACAGCCTTTTTCTTCTGCCTGAAAAGAGTAGGACTACCTGGGGGTATTTTTTCATTTGCCAAGGGGGAGAACCAGACCGATGAGAGTTTGCTCATCAGGAAGATGTATAATGTATTTTATCTTCAGTTTTTGAGAAAACCCTGTGTCAGAAACGTGTATTGTAGGTGGAATAAATTCACTGCTGTACAAAATTAGAAATCATTCTGAGATCACATGTGAAACAAACATGGTCAACAATAAGGTTGCTTTAAAAGCTATTTGATTTATGGTAATATTTTTCTAATACACTATCATTAGTATTTTATTGATCTCAAAGTTCTTGGTATTTCAAAGGCCCCGATTAAAATTTTCTCCAAATATAAGAAAAAAATCTATTGTACCAATTATACGAGCAATCTGAAGTCTGTAGTATGTGTCGCTTTACAGGACAAAACACTAGCAAAAGGAAACAAAAGCCAGTGTCAATCTTCAATGAAATTAACACAATTTAAAGCTGCTCCAGGCAAAACAATGAAATCTGTAATTTATCAGCACTGGATAACATCACCAGGAGAATTATTTAATGATTAACTACAGTGGGCTGGAGCCTGAGGTGAGGCGTGTTGGCTTACGGCTGCTCTTGGAGTGTGCCCTGCCTCAGAGCTGAACCACCGGCCATTGCCACTGCAGAATAAAGCCCAGCAGGGCTGTCCTGCTGCCTGGGACACCACTGGGGCAACGGGAATATGGAGATGACCTCTTCACCAGCTTTGCAAGTGTAGGAGTGCCCTGGACTGGCAATGAAAGCGCTGATGCATTGGAACAGCTTAAAATGCAAAACCAATAAAACCACTCACCACAGGAAGGGCAGAAGCTCCTCTGTCACTGATGCAGATTTTATCACTGACCCTTGTAGAAACAAGATTTCACACCAAGTATTTTTTGCTATAAAGAACTGAAAAGAGGAAGGAACTTCATGTTAGTATTTAATATTGTAGCTTAAGTACTGGCAAATTACATTTCTGCGCTTCATGGAAGCAATCTGCCACTGTGACTAAACAGATTTTTGTGTCAGAGCTTAATGATGGGGCTCAGAGTGACCAGGGGAAGTCATGGGGAGAGGTGCCACATTTATCAGCCTCCCATGGGGTACAGAAACACAGACAGCATTCCAGAATGGGGAACCAACAACCTGGAAATAAGGAAAAGGGCACTAACTACCAAGCTACTGGAATCACAGAGAGGCCAAACTGATGTAACCAAGGGCAGACAGCCTTGGGAAGGACCCCTGGTTTGTGGGCACACGTGCACCTCTCACTCTTGCACGTGGCTCAGCTTTGGGCGCAGCTTTGGTGACCACTGCTGGTGCCTGTGGCCAGCGCCCTGCAGGGCCACCCGTGTCCTGCCCACCCCAGCACAGCCTTGCTGCTGCCTCGGGGCACAGCAGCCTCAGGTTCACACAGGGGCAGAGCTCAGCTGAGCAAGGCACAGAGGTCCACCCAGCAGTGCCACCCAGCCTCTGCTCCTGGGGGCAGCCACAAGATCCCTACAGACCTGAAAGGGATGAATTCTAAGCAGGATTTGGGAAAGTCAAAGAGCTGTTGGCTTTTCCATCTGGCTGAACAGCTCCCAGCTAAAGTCTGAGCTCCAGACTTGGCCCTGGCCCTGCCACTGTTGCTTGGCTCAGGGCTGCTGGCTTGGTCCTGGCACCTCCCAGCTTTAGGATGGGGATTTGGATTGTAGGTGTGTGAGAGACTCCACCAGGATGGAGCCAGAAAGGTTTGGAGCAAGTGCATTTCCTCTTCTGGGAGCAGCACTCTGTCTGTGAAGCTACGCCTCTGCATGGCTTTCTATAGCCCATGAGCAAGGAAGGCACCTAATTCCTTTTATTATATTTTGTTGCCTGAAGACAGTGAAAGTGTTGAGACAGAAATATCCTAGATCAACTTCTCCCTCATGGTAATTAAATAGTGCATGGACTGTTGATTTAATAATGCATTTTTTGCTATAGAGATGCTAAGAGTGTGTAAAGTATCTTCATTGCAACCCATTGGGACATTAGCTATGTGTTACCTTGGTCATTTTGTGTCTGGGTTCTTTCAAATTTGTCATTTTTATGCACCCTCCAAAATGTCTTCAGACTGCAGATCCTTCTTCATTATAACTTGTGGGATGAACATCAACAAAGTTCTCATTGCTACAATTAACAAAAGTAAGGCTGCGTCTTCAAAAGACGATTGCCAGTAATATCTATACACAGATTGTACTATTCTCCCTCTAAGTCTTGCTGCTGATTAACAGGGTGGGTTTTTTTCCTCAAGAATACGTTGTTTTTCTAGTTTCCTATTAGCCTCCACAAATGACTGTGTGATGCAGTTTTGTGTCTCCAAGCCTACAGTAAATGAGAAACATTTTGTAGAATTTTCTTTTGCTCTTGAATTTTTCAACATGCACATGGGATAAGAATGTAACAAGACTCCAATAGAATTTTATAATTGGATCAAAACACAGTTCACCCACATATGAGCTGGATTGGTTGTGATAGATGTCAGGAGAAATTCTAAGGCAATACTAAAATTCTTTTATTCCATAACTGCCAAATAAAATAGTACTAAAAGCCTGTGAGCAAAAGCCTCCTGGTTTGGCTGGGATTAAATAGGAAAAGAGTAATCAGATAGTGGATGAGGCATCAGTAAAATCAAATTATGTGAAACCAAATGATACGATTGCCGTACCGCCCTCCCTACCTCCATTTCTGTTTCAGTTCTGAACACATTAATCACGGCTAGATCATTCGCACCTTGGACCCAGAGCAGGTATCCCATCTTAGGGAATAACCGAAGGCTGAAACCCCCTCAGTGTGTGCAGTGCCTCCTTGCAGCTCCTCCGCTGCTGTTAAGACCTCACCGGACCTGGTCAGCGCCCAGATGGGGGTGGCCGGCCAGAGCGTGCGCGTCTTCCTGGGTTATTTACACTGAAGCTGAAATACTGACTCGCCTGCTTTCAGGAAAAGGCAGCGATGTTTCCCCAAGGGTCTACAGGCCGGTGCCCGGCCCCACCCGTCTGGGCTGAAGGATCCTCCTGGCCCCACACTGCAAAGCTGAAGTTTCCAGGGACCCCGTTCATCGGCCCTGCCCCACGGGCGGCTTGTGGCACAGCCCCAGCTGCTGCCTGCCCAGGAGGCTCCTGGCACCGGAGCTCGGCCTCTTTTCTCGGCGCCGTGTGTCCCCAGCCCTCGCAGAGCAGAGCTGTCCCACACACGCCGTGTGCTCCGAGCCGAGGAGCTCAGGTGGGCGAGCTCCCGCCGGAGCAGCCCTTCCTGCACCGCGAGCTGCGCACGGAGCTCTTCCCGGGCGCCGCAGGACCCAGCCCCGAGACACCGAACTCGGCTCTGAAAGCAGAGCAGGAGCCAGAGCCCCTGCCAAAAGGCTCCCGTTTCTTCACGGAAGGCGAGCGGAAGCTGTGCGGGAGCGCTCACGGTGTGCGCTGAAGCCCGCGGAGAGCGGGCTGGGGCCGGCCGGGCGGCGGGGCCGGGATGAGCTCGCCCTGCCCGGCGGCGCTCGCCGCCCCCCGGCCGAGATGGCGTCACCCCGACCTGCGCTGCCGAGCGGGGAGAACAAAAGCACCGAGGGCGAAGCAACCGCCAGCGCTCCGGTGCAGCCTTCCATTGTTGTGTGCAGTGCCTAGATTGTATGTCAGCGATGCAACATAATTAATTAGATTTAGATTAGATGAGAATACATTAGACACAGTGAGACGCTACCTTCCTGCCTGTCCATCCCTGGAAGAACTGGGCACAGTTTCTTTCCTTATGCATATTCCCTTAATAATATATTTGTCACAAGGATTCTTCCTACACCCATCTGGCATATAGATATTTTTCCAAATTTGTCATTTTTTATGTTCCAAAACCTATTTTATTTCACATGCTTTCATAATGAAGCAGCAAAAGCCTGCCATAGCTTGATATATGGAGCAGAAATCACATCTGTGCCAGGCTGTTTTCTAATCAGATAAAGCACTGAATACCTGCAGTGCTTTTTCTTCTGGCCTTTGAATAGATGCACCTGAGTGACTTTCAGTGCTTGTCTAGCTTTGCATTTACAATTACTACAAAATACCATTCCTACTTCTAGCTTTTAGCTAATTTCAGTGCTTTCAAAGTAAAAGAACCATTAGAATTGCCTAGTGGTCCCCCGCACAATGCAAACCATGGAAAGTCATTCTGCAACTTGGGCATCAGCCCAAACACTCGAGCTTGAACTAGAGTGTACTTTTCAGAAGGACATTTGCCCTCATTTCTTCTTTTAATGCTGTCAATCACACCATAGAATTTAGATATCTGTTACTAGTGAGGAGTGAAATGGGCAACTGAGTGGGGACTTCAGTGAGTTTGCTCTTACCAAATTTGGGCTCCAGACAGAAGGAGAAAAAGAGGCGTGATGTCCCATTTTCACCAGCAGCATAAGTCTATGGTGCAAAGAACTTCACTCAGCAGAGTCGTAGGAAGATGCTTCTACTTTTCACTGAGCCTTCACCTGCCCTGCTGTGGCCTGGCTCCTCACCACTGCCTGGCTCCTTTGCATGCACTCAAACAACAGGCAAGATGGATTCTGCAGGAGATAATTTCATCTGAAGCCACATTAACTCCCCAGACACACTGTCTGCTTCTCGTGGTACATCCCAGGAGAGGCTTCGTTGGCACAGCAGAGACAGGAAGGCTGATGGTTTGTGGCACTCCCCTATGCCAAATCCCGGGAGAGACTTCCTCCTACTTTGAATTTCCTCTGTTCATATAAAGCAAAAGGACAATCTGAGGCATTGCTCTCAGTATAGTTCAAAACACAGTTTGAAGTGTGAATTTTTCAATATTTGAAGCATTGGCTTTTATGATTTATTTATTGATATTCCAGGACAAGCATCACAGAGTGAGGCTGGCGCCTAGTCCAAATATAACAACAATCATTGAATGAATAGCAATATTTTCATAGACATTTTGTCCATTACTATTCAGATAAATTTTGTCTCTGTTTAATAACACAAAGATATCAAGATGATAAGATCAAGCATATTGGAGAAATGCTACAAAAACTGTACTCTGAACTGGAACAGTTCATATTGTTTCATTTCTGACAACAGCATGCACTTTATGAAGAGAGCCTGGCTTTATAGTGGGTGTGACTCAGGCATAGGAGGTGTGCAGGGTTTGCTCTTTTATCCCTTGAGTCCACCTTGCAATATTGCTGGTATCCGTGTGTAACAGATAGTGTTGTGCACTGGGCTGGAAGATAATAAATAGATGTGAGCTGATGATTTACAGGAGGGTGCTTGGAACTCCTTGAACCACTGGGGAAGGGAAACTGTGCCGGTACAAGGTTGTGCTGTCAACCTCGCAATAGTTTTTCCTCTCTCCTGAGGGCAATTTCTCCGAGATGTAACTTGCTTCCTGCCTCATCATCTGGAAATTCACAAATCAGAGGAATTGTGGTTAATTACTAAAATGGCTGATCCATAGATCCTTAGCTGTCAGAGCCTGGGGGGAGGGGTTTAATTGTTGTTTTCCTCTGAAAAGATTTCTCCTAAAGTGATGAAATAACTCACATTAATGAAGATTGCAAATAGAAGACTTCTGTGATTATTTCCAATTGTTGCAAGAATTGCTTATTTAAAATGCATTGCTTTCTTAAGTGAAGAAACAGATATTTCTCCAAACATCCAGAATAAATTTAGCCCTAAAACATTCATAACGAAGGATGAATGCATATCCAGGCTACCACTGCATGTGATCTCTGATCATACAGTAGTTAAGTTTTACAATCACAGTGATTTATGGTACTAAACTGTGGAGCCTCATATCTGCAGGGGTGTGGGTAAAGGGGTGGAACTCTCATCAATCAAAAGACTATACTTGTTCAGCATTTGGATAATTAAGGCAGACAGTTAAAAAGCATGAAATAATATTTTTAAAAATGAAATCAGAATATCTATTTGCATAGTGTTATTAAGCAATACAGTGCTGAGACACCTTTTTAAAAAGCTTGCCTAGAAATCCACTTGTTATCTTGTAGCACTTGATATATGTGTTCTTCAAATTCACACTGAGGGTATTTGTAGAGTTGTTGTATAATAGACATACTGTCCTCAACTTAAAAAAACAGGATTACAACAGGCTGTCCTTTCAGTTTATTCCAAGACACTAGCAAAACAAAAAGAAAAAAAAATTTAAAAGCACATGCAATTTTAAAGTGCAAAATTCTGAAATCTCACTCATCCTATTGATAGTGCTTTTATTTCAATTCACCAATCCCAGGTAGTCAGGCATAATGAGGGGCTAGCACAGGGGAACTGTATTAATCAAACAATGTTCAAAAAAAAAGTTTAATTAACTGCATATTTTGTAAAAGCCACATTTCATTACTGTTTGTTAGGAAGATGGAAGCATGCACTGGAAACACTAATTCTAATTATTACTTGAAGTGGGAGTTTTTGGCAGAAGGTCAAGGAATAATAGAAGAATGTGTGAATCTGTGCTACAGCATAGCAGTAAGACTAATCATTTGAATACAGCCAGTTGCTTTTTCTTGGACTGTCTGTGTGCTGTTCAATGTTCTGGATGAATCTAACACAATCAGCCTGTTCTCTGGTGTATATCCACTTCCTGCTGACTCAGGGCAGCTTGCCTCTTCTGCCATTTATTAAAATGAAACATTCCTATTAAAACACAATTTTTCAGAGAGATGACCAAAGAGATATTAGTAATGACATTATTAAAACTATTTTGTTTAAAATGAACTGTCACACTTGTGTGTTGCAAAGCAACACAAACAAATCTATTTCATTTAGTGAGAGATTGCTTTGAAAAGCCGGATTTCTTTCTTTCTATTAGAAGGTATTGCAGAGGGGTTGTGATGTGTGCTCCAGGAAACCTCCAGCTTTTATAACTATTAGAAAGGAGGAATATTGTTTCTAGTACCCTCCATAGCAAATAATGTATAATTCATGGATTTGATTAACATGCAAATATGATCCATGGTCTCCAATGTTTATATCTCCTAATAATCTATTAATGGTTTTAAAAGTAAAGGGTAATAGAAACATTTTGTATGAATAACATTTACTCATGGCTGTCTGTGTTTTTCTCTAATTGTATAGTATAAGCATGTATAGAATTAAAACAGAAACAATGAAAATTAATTAACCTATGATTCTCAAATAAATAATTATTGAATATAAGGTCACATGGCCAATAATTGGAGATTTGCTAGTGAAAGACCCTATTATCATCAGATGAAAACATGCCTTAGAAAAATTGTGCTAGAGAATGGAATGGTACCTGTTCTATAACTATTGCTTGAAATGACCCCTTGATTTGAAATATAGGATTTGTATTGAGATTTCAGCTCCCCCATCAAACATGGAGGGGACAAGAAACAAAGAAATTTAACATACACCTCAAAGACTTGGATTTTTTCAGTTCTCTTCTTAACAGCAGTAGATAGATGAGAGTTCATGGGGGTACAACCTTGTTTTAGGATCAGCTACTCTCCATTTCCATGCTCTATCTGAAAAGTTAGAGTTGTCAGTCTGAAAAAACACCAAAACCCACTTCTTGCTTTGTCAGAGCAAACATACAGCAATAGCATGCAGATAATTCCAGATTTTAGGGGTTTCTTCTACTCTGAGCACTTGCTGCTTAACTTGTTTTCATGTTTTGCCTCCGCCTTTCTGCAGTGCTATTGCACAACCCGCCCCAGCTGGTACCCCAGCCCATTGCTGAGCCCCTCACCTGTGCTTCTCCCTCTCCACAGGAGGATCTGCCAAGGTAGTGATTCACTTCTGTATCAGACACCACAGAAAGAGAAACAGTGCAAGACATGGCCACATCTGCTCTTTGTTAAAAAATACATTTAAAGTAACAATGCTGTAGGCAACAATAAACCATTTTAATCAACTAATGGAAAGAAACATCCTGTCAAGGACAGTTTTGATGATTTTCATTTTATAACCCATAAGCACTGGACAGTATTTTAGACCAGAGTTGAGGACTTTTTCTCTGAGTCTGAAGAGTTTGTCTGAGGATAAGGAAAAAAAAATAATATGTCAATCTCCACAGCATCTCTCTATATTTCTAATAAAAATATTCCTCATATCACTTTAATAAGAGAGGAATGATGGACTTCTGAACATTTATTAGCAAATAAATATAGGGCCTTTTTTAAAACAAATGCATATATGATGTCAAAGCCTTTTATTGTATGAGCTGTTGCCTTCCTAGAATGCTGATTTCTCAGAGAAATGAGAACAAATTATGTAAGGTTGGGAAACACAAACAGGACTTTGAATCAGCACCTTAGTTCATCCCTTTGTGGGTGACTTTGTGGCATGCTGACCATAAGCTTGTGCCAGTGCTTTAATCGTCAAGTGTGACTAAAAAGTCAGTCTCTTATCCCCACTCTTGTATGTTATACCTCTATTATATCTTCCTCCCCTTTGAGGCATGGAAGAACACTCATAACCCTTCCAGAAATGAGAATTGCCTGAAAGCTACTGCTGTGTGAATTTGGGAGGCTGGGTGATGGCTACAAGAGAGGCAGTTCAGAAAACAGTTTATATGCTATTCATATTGGCCCATATGTGTAGAAAAAAAACCTGATTTCTTTAGTTGAGGCTACCCGTCAGTATAAACAATCACAATCGCATTCACAAGAAAAATACACCAATTTTGCACGACAAAAAAGCCTGTTGGTACTTAGACTTCACAGTTCGCTACAGATTTCCTTAATTAAATGAATGTAACAAGTTGATTAGACTTGAGAAGCTCTGAGAAAAGTCAGATCCATTTATACTGAAAAGTAGGACTCAGAAATAAATTATTCACAGTTGATTAGACTAAGACAAGCATTTCTCAAACATTTCTCAATACTTCAGAAAAAGCGACATATTGAACTCTATTTTACTGTGAGGCTCAAAATGGCAATTAACAGTCCTAAGCTGCATATAAAAACCAGTATGAACCACGTTTACAAGAACATTGTGTGTGAATCAAATTACTTTATCTTTGGTTTGAAGAACTTGGAAATAATTGCCAATAAGTATTCATGTATAGGACCAGTTTTTTGAAACAAGTTATTTTAATTACTACTAGTGTCAGGAGTACGGGTAGGCAATTTTATTAGATTTAATGTGTTTAGTGAAGCTCCCTGAACTGTAGCTGGTTTATTTCTGTAGAGGATGAAATATTTAATATAACTTTATTATTCTTACTTTATAATATTGTATTTATTTCTAAATGAAATCCCAGCATTTGATATTTTCTTTGCATTCACAGAGAATACCAGGATGAAACATAGCGATGTATTTATCCTCCTGAACATCTGAACATCATGTAGACATGGCGTTCTATAGACTCCAGTTGTAACAGACATTCCTTTCAAGCTGCAATGTATTTAGAGCCTTTTCCATTTGTACCCATACCTAGACCATAACACAATGATGAGCAGAAGCTCTTCCATGAAAAAACGTGAATCTGAAAAAAAAATAGAGAGGGAAGGTCCCTAAGATGTGAACATCACGGTCCTGAAAAATGATATAAATCCTTGATGATTTTCATTTAGCAGCACTTTCACTTCTAGCAACATTTTTCTCAAACATGGAGTTCCTTGAAGTTTCCACATCCAAATTACTAAGAAAATTAACAAACAAATTATATCAGCAAGTCTGTCTGTAAATAATGCTAAGAAGGCAATTCCAAGATATCCATACAGGTGAATGATAAAATCTTAGCACATGTCTAACAGCCTTTCAAGTGATATGATTTGTGGATTTGCTTGCTATTCTGTTTTCCTTACCCACTGAGGCCGTACACCCAGGCCATTTCCAAGACTGCAGTGGCAGTCCAGCTGCCCAGAGAAGCCTGCAGAGCTCAGGACACTCCACTGCATCTGTCACAGCTGAGGGATGGACAAGGCACAGCCTGCCTGGCACAGGAACAGGCACTGAGGAGTCACAGGCACAGAAAGAGGCACTGAGGGGTCACAGGAACTGGCACTGAGGCGACACAATGCCACTGGCTCCTCCCTCCTCCAAGAGCAGACTCAGACAGCTCTACACCATCAGGAGGGTTGAAGATATAAGATAACAAAGGTAAAACAATGTGGCACTTCACCATCATCCATATTCTTCATCACCCAATTCCAAAGGTAATATCCAAAGGTATTATCTTGATCATGTCAGTCCCATGCAAAGGTTTACAGACATCTGCAAACATTCATACTTCAAGGAACACAACAGTTATGCACTTTGCTGGTATGATATAAATTAGCAGTTTCCCACTCTTCCTTGCCACAATAAATCGACACAGAAAGAATTGCTGGTATATACAACAACATCAAAGAGCCTGGAATAGAAATGGTGAATTGCAGTTATAAAAATAAATTCCTATAAAGAAGAGAGAAGTGAAAAGGAGATGAATGTTCTAATCTTACCTTCATCATAATCTTATTAGCATTTCTCAGTGAGTAGTTCAAGTATCAGTCTATACTCTTATGAATCTGTCTCATAAATATGTCAAGTGCAAAGTATAGTTATTTTAATAGTCTGTGTTGGTGGGCTATCATGGATTTAATTAAGAGACAACTAGTGTATGAAATATGACACAAAAGCACCAAACTAAATGGAGAAATGTTTTACTGCAGATTTAAATCAGGGACACAGAAGTAATGATGATGTGGCCTTACAAACCTACCTACATTTAATTAATGCAGACCAGCGCAGACCTGTTCATATAGGAAAAAAAAGAAGAGACATTAAAAATAATGATTTAAGCTATAATATGTTATTTATAAAGACATTTGCATTATCTCCAACAGCATTATGTTATTCATAAATGTGTGTTTTCTTGTGGCTCTTAAATTAATTTTCAAAAGCCAAAAATGCACCTCCAATGAAAATTAGTAAAATACTACTTTCAGCTATCCGTTTTTCCAAAATGAATCCTTTATTAAGCTTTCTGCCTTCCTCTGAAGGGTCTCAGAACATACAAATCATTCTGTTACAAAATTGCCTATATTCTTCTAAGGTTGCAATGAAAACTGTTATTTTCTACCCAAATCTGCTCTTTCTCCATCTTTCTCCATCTTTCCCCATCTATTCAAAAAAATGAGGGCATGGTCAGCACTGTCAGTATGGAGGATTAGCTGTTTGAGCACTGCACAATCCTTCCTGCTATCATTTTGGGGCGCTGCTTTGACTCGATAGGAGATTTGGCAAGATCCACTAGTTTTGAGAAGCAGTGCAAGTGCATATATTTTCACGTTTAAATTCCTTAAATTCATACTTATGAGTTTAACACTATTTTAGAAAGAAAGAATCCAATAATTCCCTGAAAGCATTCCAGTATCTTGAACTGATCTTGCAAAATCATTGACTGCCAACAACATCAGCTGCACTGAAGTTGAAAGTAAGGCTTACTATTGATTTGTAAGTGCACAGAAGCAGACTCTGACAATAAACAGTTAAGAATATGCCTGTCTGGCTGTAAGAATTGATACCTAGGTCAACTACAGGAACCATATTTATACATGATTTTCATGTCTAAGACTTTGCTTTTTATTAACCTAATACAACAGGTACTAGCTATTTCATGTTAACTTTTATCAATTCAAGTAGCTTCCAGTCATTTAGAGAAGAATAACCTTTAATTGGTTGGTTGATCTAACAGGCAGCTAAAGTATTCAGAGATTTTATTAACCTTTTATTACTAGAGAAGAAAAAAGACAGCCAGAAAGCCAGAAAGCATCATTAAGTGAATTTAGTCCTTATTTTTATAAAACTTAGAGCACTAGACTCTAGGTGCTCTCCAAACACCATAATTTGGACCACCAAGAATGTAATAAAAACTGTAAAATGACACAAAAATGAAAGTACTTGGAAGAAATAAGTTCATAACTAATTTTATTTTTTTGGTGAAGAAAACATCAAAGGTTTGCAAACTCAGCCTGGAAGGCAAAATGGATAAAAGGATAGAGCCTATAGTTTCAAAATATTTTTCTCTTTAATGAACAGTTGAAAATATCCATAAATCTCTTCCATTATCACAGTATTTAAAAAGCAGTCAAGTCTTTTGTGCCTGACATGTTTACAGTAGATCTATAATCATCTGTCATGTTTGCATAAATTGTCCAAAAGTTCATCCTGTCTTGGCTGTCTTTCACTATTCATTAGTACTGAAGTAATTTTTAGAGTAAATGAAGGGAAAAATGCCCAGAAATTGAGACAATGCATAGAAAGAATGAGACTTCATATAACTAACAGGAACAAACAGAGCTTTTTTCAGCTAAATTCACAGAAATTTGATATTTTTTATTGAACTAATCAGTACATAAGTGTGTAATAAATAACCACAGACAATCAGGATGAAATTCTAAATAATATATGATAAGGTAGCAATATAGTCCCAAATAGGTATTTATATGGACACCTAACTTATCAAATGGCTCTTGTCACAGGTCTGCTGTGAGCCATCACCTCAATTTACCATACCTTTACACCTTCTCTGATAGTAAGAATTACAGTGCTGAAACACAATGTGAGTCTTCTACCTGCTTCCTCAATTAAGAAGGCAAATACAGCAAAAATGGAGAAAATAACACTGAAAAAGAGCTGCCATGGGGGTACAGCCTGAAACACAGGGCTGGCTGAAGCTCCTGTCTGAGAGGAGGCACTGCTCAGCTGAGGGCCCCTGCCTTCTCAAGGGAAAGAGGATTTGGGTGCCTCCAGCCTCCAGAGTGTGTCCTGGCTTAGCCATTTGCTTCATCCGGGATGTCCCCAGTGTGTCCTGGCTTAGCCAGCCCCTCCATCCAGGATATTCCTCAGTGTGTCCTGGCTTAGCCATCCCCTCCATCCGGGATGTTTCTCAGTGTGTCCTGGCTTAGCCATCCCCTCCATCCAGGATGTTCCTCAGTGTCCTGGCTTAGCCATCCACTCCACCCAGCATGTCCCCAGCACCCATGCCCCGCCTGTTTCCTCTCCCAGCCTCAGCACTGGAGGTGTCCCCATGCCCTGCCTTGCAGTGCTTGGCTGTGCTGTGGGTGTTTGCAGGAGGCAGCACAAGCACGGCCCGCTTCCCATCAGGGAGGAAGGAACAAAAACAAAGCTCTCAGCTTCTCAACAAACACTACCAGATTCAGGAGCTTCCTCTCAGGAATAATTAGAGGCACTTTGGGTGGCAAAGTGCTATTCTAACTGGAGCATCTAAACACCTTTTAGGTTCCTTGTAGCACAAGGAAGTGACTTGATAAAAAGGGCTGAAAATCAAGGACATAATCTTGCTAAGTTACTCAAGTAATAAAGAGGTGAATAAGTAAAAAATAGCTGTATTGCTTCACTGCAACCAAAGGAACAAGGAAACCCAGGGCTTTGTAGTCTAGACTCCCATGGAATCAAACCTGAAGATGTGCAGGAAGAAATTTACCCTGGTCTACACTCCATACAATGTGTTCATTAGATTTTAAAATAATAGGACACTATATCTCTTTGCCTCAGGGCACAGTTGCTTGTGATTTCCATTAAAAGTCTTGTTGACAGCAGGGTTTGTTCAATGAAGTGTGAACATAACAATGGTTTTACAGAGTTTTACAAAGTAACTTACATTCACAGAAAGCTCCCCACACCTCTGTATCAAAAACAATTTGTAGAATTAAATATTTAACAAACAAGTTTGAGATCTGCAGTGATTAAATTAGTGAGATAATTAGCAAGATATTTAAGGTTAATGTTTACAAGTAGGTTAATTATATCCTTTCCCAAATCTCTTGTTTTCATTTCATTTGACACATGTTGCAATAACAGTGAAAGTGAGGCCACACTTGCAGAGGTGGCAGGAAAGGCAGCATGTGTCACCAAAGGTGACTAAATGCACACTTCTGAGGGAACTTTTCTCCAATATACAGTCTTAAAGCCTTATGTTCTTCACGTCCCAGCAATTCTCCATCTTTTAGGGTGAATTTTTTCGACTAACACTTCAGATCTGTATAAAGAAATGTTTTCTACAGGACTTAAGGGATTTCATAGCTTCAAGGCTTCATATAGCTCTCTAATGTTAATTACAAAAGTGACGGCGTTTAATGCTCTGTACTGAATTTAGTCTACTTGAACAGCTCCTGTGTACAAGATTGTAGACCCAAGGCAATGCAGAGAGCTGAAATTCCTTCTGATTGGATGTCAATGAGGCTACTTCATGTTTATTGTAATGAAATTAAGAACAGAATCTGCTACAATGATCAGCAGGATGGTTGTAGAGAATCAAGAAGGGAATCGTGCTTCAATAAAGTTAAAAAAAAACTAT
This sequence comes from Fringilla coelebs, assembly GCF_963513975.1. Classification (NCBI taxonomy): domain Eukaryota; kingdom Metazoa; phylum Chordata; class Aves; order Passeriformes; family Fringillidae; genus Fringilla; species Fringilla coelebs. The sequence continues at coordinate 18,624,298 of NC_140067.1, forward strand.
TTAGCAGGTATTTGTGCAGAGACAACAGGACATGCCATCTGGATTAACTTACATAAAGCTCTTCTGAAAACATGTCAAGTCACTGCGGCCATGGGCTCTGAGAATCCAGCGAGCACAGCCATGCATGCAGTGAGCTCAGCTACAAGCTGATGCTGTTGAAGGCAAAGGTGTTGGAGCCTTCCAGTAGCAGTAGAAACAGTTTTCAAGCATTTGACCACTGTTCCCTCTTCTTCCTGACAGTCTGAAGTTGTCTTCTCAGCACACCCGAACCCAGGACCTAACTTTTCAAACTTTGATGGGACTAAAATCCCATATATGGGGATGAGCCTCAAAATTTTCACCTCTAAAACAAGATAAGTTGGGAACCAGATATTGTCAAACATTACAACATTTGATATTGAGATCTTAGTTAGACAGCACATGGGATTTGTAACCACCACATCTGCCCCTGCAGATTTTACAAGGTTTCCTCCTTGGTAAACATACAACTTGTAGTCTGCTGAAGGCCTCTCCAGTCCAGCCGCCCTCCTCCAGCCACTGGCAACCTCAGAAAAAGTTCATTTTTCATTCATTGCCAATTTTTGAGTCTTCCATCTGGAAAGACAGTTGCCTCTCCCATAGGGTCAGGGCTGCTGGGGGACCTGTCTCATGAGCCATGGGATCCTGTCCTGCCCAGTCCCTCAGAGTGAGCGCTGTCACTGCACAGCAAGGGGGGCTCTTGGAGAGGCTGTGCTACGTCTCATTCAACACAATTCCAGTGCTCCCATCCCCTGGAATCAGGCCCATTCCTCCCCAGGAAGAGGGTGCTTTCTGGCTGTTAATGACACCTGCTTTCCCTCATGTGGGCTCATGGCCCAGCCTGTCCCTGGGAGAAGCAGAGGCCAGGCTGCCAGGCCTAGCCTGCCCAGCTCCTCCATCCCTCCCCTCCACTGGGGGGTCATAAAGCTGTTACCGGGAAAGCAAAGCACACTCGCCATGCCCCAGGGGAGGAGGGAAGCCAGGACGGTGGGGGACAACTGGATAAAATGGTTTGTGTAAAACTTTCTCCAGCTACCATTTTACTGAGCAAAAGAATGGATCTGAAAGTCTTATCCCTGTCTAGGGAGGATGTGTTTTTCTATACCTCTGCAGCTATAGGAACCAACCTTCTGAGCAAAAGGAGTCACCTTTTAAACTAGAGTGAGCCACAGCAGTTGGTTCTTGGGTTCTGCATTCTAAGAAACTCACTGCACTGTGTTGAAACTTTAATTGTTTTCTGAATTTTTTAAGCTGCAAAATTTTACTCAGTGTGGTTTTATTGTGTTTTAATTTTTTTTTGTTATGGTGTTGTTATTTGATATATTATTTGATCATTTTGCCATACCATTATAAAACATTAACATGCCCGTGCCTGCTGGACACTGCTGATAAGGAGGCTCACAAGACAGTAGCTGGTGCAAATCAGTCTCTGTCCTTTTGAAAAATTAGTTGAAGTAATTTTACATTTTTACTTTCCCAAAGAGACACTGCAGCTATTTCTCTCCCTTTCTTATTTATGGTTCAAATCACTGCAATGTAAACATATACCTCTCTATCCTACATCCCTACTTCCAGAGACAGGTCCTCACCTGCAGTATTTCAGGGGCAAGCACAGAGGTGGGGATGCTCTGGTCTGCACTGCATTTTCACAAGTGACTACTGTGAGTGTACACACAAGTAAAGCAACTGATTTTAGAAAGGCAGTTAGATACCCAGCTAGTAATTGTGTGCACAATTACTGTGATTACACATGTAATCATGGTCATTGTGCTTTTAAATGATGCATGTGCTATTCTAAAAATTCACTGCTGTATTACTAAAATTAATGGGAGCTTTGCTATCAATTTAAACTGATGGAGGATCAAACACTATGCATTGTGGCAATATCCAAGATATATCAAAGAGCAAATGCAATTTTTGCAACACAAATGCTAAATCCTCAGTATATTGAAACAGTAAAAGAGGGATGGAGACAGTTTTTTAGCATGTGTAGGTATATATTCATTATGCATTCATTAATAAAGTATCATTTTTGAATAGAGTTCTGGATTTGATTCAAACTACACTGACATTAAGAGAAAACCACAGCTCTGGATCAAGGCTTCTTCCTCTAATGTTTCCAATTAGCTCAGGTTATAGAGCTGTGCATGCATTTGTTCATGACAAAATCATTGGCTGTTGACTACCTTGTCTTTCAAGAGTTAAATGGGATTTTGCAGTGAAGATGCTGTGCAATACAGTAGGTATAGTGATATGTAGTATTTCACATCTAGTCTTTGTCCATGTTCTAAAAATGTGCATTAAATGTGCTACTATTGTCTCTTTTTCCGATTAGTTTACAGCCCTGTAGTTCCAGCTGTTTTATTCTGAAACTCTAAAACCCTGTCACTAGGGAGTTCTGTGTAATTGCCCATAATATGCACCACATTATCCATTTCAGGAACTGTGCTGAAAGACAGCAGCAATAAGGGGTTTTCTAAAGGCAGTCTGGTTTACACTAATGGATCTAACAGGAAGGAAATGCAATTTGAAAGAAGCTGATGCATATGTTCTATTGTTGAATATAATGTTTGATTTAATTATTAACTGTCTGTGATGGAAAGTCAGATCCTGCTCAGTTCTGCTTACAGTTTGGTACTCTGCTACCAGCAAAACCAGACGAGATTCAGTGTTAGGATTTAAGAGTTCTTTGTAAAGTACTGACATTTAATTGTGCTTTTATGAAATATCAGCTGAGAAACTTCAATTGCACACTTCTTCCATGCAGACTGGCTTCCTTTTATCAAGCTAAATATACAATATAGAAGCCAACTCTCTTTCATTTTCCCTTGCATAAATCAGGAGATTCTCAAAGTTAACAATCTGCTGTAATTATTTAAATAAATATGATCCAAATTGAGTTCATATTCACTGCTGTTCATGACCTATTCATTTTTATTTTATTTTACTTTCATGTCAGACACATAGCACTGCAGTCAATCTACTGTATCACCGAGGATGTTCACAATGGACCCAAGTGAATTTTTAGGAAGGAGTTAAAATGTGCTGGCATGACTATACCTATCCTTTTTTTATCAGGAACAGAGGATTTGGCAGCTCGTTTCAGTCCAATTCTATAATTGGTGTTTTGTGATGTCTAGTAAATTGTTGCATTGTGTTACAAAGGTCCCTAATTCCATGGGTGGGTGTTAACATGCTGTAAGGAATGAATTCATTATGGAGAACTCTTACCTGAAATTCCATTATCCTTTCCTCACCATGGTGACTCCTATCAAACTCATTCATATAACGTAATCTGGAAAGAAATAGGTACAGATGCTAAAGCTGTATTTTCAGAGGAGCTTAAAGGTAAAAAAAATCACAGCTCTTCTGCATGATTCAGACAAAAACAGTGGTTTAACACCACTAGTAAACAAAATAATTGAGCAACGTAATTTCAGTTTTGTATTTTCTATCTGTCTGGTGAGATTATTATCTTTGAAACTATCTTAAACAGATGCTGAACTGCAGCTGAAATTAAACAATAGTAATGATATTTGGAGTGCATCCAGATGCAGCTTTTGTTAAACATACCTTTCTACAAGTAGTGCACACAGTCTTAGCTGTGTGGGATGCGCCTTACTTTGCAAGCTCCAAAGAGATTGGTTAGTTTTGTCAGGAGGGTAATAGAAAGAAATTAAGTTACTAGGAAATACACCACCATGCCTCAGATCCCTAACTGATTTTGACAGCTTAAGAAGAAGTAGAGACCCTGTCCCTGGCATATTTGCGTTCTTGGCGTCAGTCAGTAAACTTCAGGCAAAGAGTATGAAAGAGACATTAGAGCAAAATCCATCTCACATTTATCTGGAGGGTTTTCCTTGTAATCTGTTTTCTGTTGTAAAGATCTGAGAAGATTTTCTGAAAATCTCAAACATTTTGAATTTTTTTTTTTAGAGAAATATCTAAGAGCTTAGATCAAAATATATCCAGACACCTTTAGCCCATGGCTCCTATAGAGCAGATTTCTGCTGGATCTTTCCTGGGTCAAGAACATCATAAAACCATTCATAGGCTGTTGCAGGACTCCTGAAAAGGACTTCTGAAAAGCCTTGCCCAAAACCAAAAAATACCAAGGTGTGCAGCCTCTTTCAAAAAGCTAACAACAAACCCGCAAACAGGTATGAGCTGAGGTCTGCTCTCGTTTGCCTAAAGTTTTCTCTCAGTTTCACTGTTACTCCTACTCCCAATTAAAAGTTTATTGAAGCACTTTGCATACTCTAGTGTATTGAAGAAGCAATTGTTGGAGTGAAAAGGAAAACTGTCAGTTCTGAAAATAGCTTCAACTACTCATGTGTCATTCTCAGTGTATACTGAAATATCCAGAAAAACGTGGCTCACACTGCGGATTGCATCAGATACCGACACATGTATAAGCAACTCTCTCCTCACTTTCTCCTCCTGAGGCTCATTTTTACAAAACACATGGTTTGAACTAAGCTGTGCTTTCTGCCATTGGAGTAAACTACAATGAAGCAGAGCACAAAGGAAATTCATTCCCCATGTGTGTGTAGGATCTGCCTGTAGAGCGCAGTGTGAGAATTAACGGCAGACACGTGTAACCAGCACACTGCAGGGGAGGGGGGAGACAGCCTGCTTCATTCTCTTCAATCTCATGACCAGACCTCAGGTGAAACTCTGTATGTGCTGAGTGTCAGATCATTTGCAGATGACAAAGACAAGGCTCTTGCACAGGTCCTGGGAGCTCATCCTCCTATCTCAGCCACGCCAGAACCCATCTGGCTTGAGCATCCCCAATGCGCCCCAAATGCACCTGTGTGACCAATCCACCTACTCAATCCCTTCTTTCCTTCTCAGCATGCTGCACCCTGCACTGTTCGTGCTTTTTCTCCATCCCAAAGTACCTCTCTGTGTTGGCTGGCTTAGGCATGTCCAAGAGGGGATTGAAAAAGGGTCTCAGTGGCTACACAGAACAGCAATGAAATAAGGGTGGAAATCATATTCACTGGGAGACAGAACTGAACTCACGCAGGTGTTCCTCCATGTCTGCTGTGACTCCTTTAGGCAGCAAAACAGGTGAATTTGCTGCATGCTAATCAGGAAAAAACCATCTGAAATATGCATCTGCACATGAGCATCTGTGCAGAGTTTCTCCAAACCAGTTCTCAAGTGCATTTTCTCCCTGTATGGGCCTCTTTTGTACTTTGTTGTGCCAAGAGGCTTATTTTGTATAGGTGGAGAGACCCCTACCCACCAGTCATCAGGGAGCGCTATTAATATGCAACATCTTGAATGCATGAGCTGAATGACAAGCTGGCAGTGTTTGAGAATGTGTGGTCCAAGTTTATGTCTCTCCCTGAAGAGGCGAAAAGCCCCTTCCCGAACTCTCTGCCAAACTGTGCAAGAGATGAAAGAAAAGAGAACGGGCAACCTATTTTTTTTGCTTCTCTCTTCCTAATACTTTGACACTACAGTTTCCTTCCTGTGGCCACAGTTACTGTGAATGGCCAATTTCAAATAGTTTGCTACTACTTTCAATATTGAAACAGAACAGGACAGCATAGTTGTTATTTTTTTTTTCTTAAATGCTTGTGGAAGAAATTGGAAACATTTATTAGTCTTTTTATACAAAAATTGTCTTTTGGATTCATATGTCATTATCCATTCTGAAATGTCCCAACAAAAGTGAGCTAAATTGATGTCCTGAATTTTAGACAGTTTTGCACTTCGCTTTTGGTCACGCAGTGTCACTATGCAAGGCTCAGCTCAGTGAGGTTTTAATCCTGGAAAAACTTGTTGAGTGTTTTATGTGCCTAAGTAGCAAGAAAGGATACCAGCATGTCTCATTATGGATTAGCTACAGTTTGATCTAGGAAGAAAAAATGGGTGTTTCTTGTACTTCTCACCAAAAAGATGGGAAAGGATGCAGAGGGAAGAGGATGAATCCGACAGTCACAATTCCTGGCCTCTAAACCAGCCTGTGGCTGTTCCCAGACATTCTGTGAGGCTCAGGAGCTGGATTCTGCTTGTGCAATTTAGCTACATCTACTGAGATGTTCAGATAGGTCCTCCTGCACAAGAAATGGGCTGAATGCTGTTATGACATGACGTAACAGAACCATGCTGTGTTTTGTTTGCAGCACTGGTGCCTTAAACACATATCTTTGGCCTTCACCAGCTGTACAGTTTTGCAGTGATCAGAAAGAATGAGAGAAACAAAGGCCCGTGGATTAAAACTTTGCTTTCAAGTCTTGTGACAGAAGACCCAGAAGTACCCAGACATGCCCACATGTATCCAGGTAGTCTAGGAGCAATGTCTACCGTGCAAGGAGAACTGAAACAAGCCCACCCCAGAGACCTTTCCTTGGTACAGTCACTCCCACTGAGTCCATGTGGTCAAGCAAGAAGCTGGTTTTACAATTCTCTCTGGCAGTGTGGAGTTAGGACCTGGTTTTGCCATACTCGATCCCAGCTGGCTGGGGCCTCCCAAGCCACGAGTTCCAGACCAGCATCTCCCCAGCAGTATCCTGCCTTGAGCCTGGCCTGATCAGCAGAGGCCTCCACCCCAGCCTTCATGCAGAGCAGTAAGGGGAACAGCAAACTGGGCTTTTCAGATGCCAGCTGTTTGCCTGGCATGGCTGCCTCCCTCTCTGCATGTGCCTTTGTCATTCCCTGAATCTCTGCCCACTGCATAACTCTTGGAATCATGACTTTAACATGACTTTCGGGATGTTTTCCTCTTGCCTTAAAGGATCATGCTTTGTTTTTCCCTCAGTCACAGCAGAACATAGAAAATGGTCTACATGGAAAACGTGAAAGATGGTTTCTATGCAAATGGAAGTAATGTCAGCCAAATTAACTTGTTCATTCAATGTCTATAAATAATTTTGTATTCTGCATTTACAAATTTATATTATTTCTTATAGGGAATCTATTTTCTGCATATTCAATTCATTTTTTAACTGCTCCAACCATTTCTCACCATTCCATAAAGCAGGTTCATTTACAAATTATGCTTATCAATCACAAGGGAAATTACCTCTTTTATTCCTTGTTATGAGATTGAAGTTCTATCCCTTTTTGGGGAAGATTTTGTAGTATCTTACCAAAAATTCTTTTTGATTCAGGGAGCGGGGAAAAGTAGGGAAGGTCAGACAAATGCTGCCAAAGTCTAGCTACAATTATCAGCTTGAGAAAAAACAGCTACAGTTTGTAGAGTCATGTGGAACAAGTAAAAATACATACTTTTATAATGTTATGACCTTCCTTAAAATTCATTTATGCAAATTGGTTAAAATTTAGGTGAGTTATTAAGAACCCTATAAAATAGACAATCTATTAATGCAGAAGGAACTAGCATCATTGATACTTTAAATCTAGGAAATATGGATTTTTATCAGCTTGCTCTCAGAATGAGTGAAGAGATTTTCCAGGATAAGAGACACCTGAGTGATTTAGACTTTCAGGCTGATATAGCTCTGTTGTTGAGTGCACGTAACCTCCCCAAGATCACAGACAGGTGCTAGCACAGGTCTTCTACAGAAGAGAAGATCAAAGCTTTGAATAATACATTCAAGGGCTTCTTACTGAGAGAGAAGTGAAATAATTTTAAACAAAATTCTGGATATTGAATAAACACCACAGCAGAATGGATGGTGACAGCAGAAGCTGCAAGAGTACCTGGGCTGTTCCCCAGCACTGACCCTGGCTTTGCATAGTGCTGTGTCTGGGATCTGGGCAGCTGTGCCAGAGCAGGTGTGGGAGTGTCCCCATAAGCAGATGGATGAGCCACCTCCTGTGTGGGCAGCACCAACCTCTGCCCACTAGAGAGGCCATGCCTGCAGCATCAAGCATCCTTTCTTTAGGCACACTGTGGTGTTTTCCAGTTACAACCAGTAGGGCCAGTATCCTTACAAACATCCTGTTCCTTCTGTGAGCCACAGTGGCTTTACACCAGCAGGCAGCAGTGTAAAGAAAACATCTGAGTTAAAATGCACCATCTCAGCCTCTTGCTCTACTGAAAATACCACACACATTCAGGCTAGGGGCTATTTTAATGACACCAGATAGACTCCACTTACCCTGCTGAGCATATCTTCTGATGCCACTACAGTGAGGAATAACTTCTCCCTACACTGTCTGCAGGACAAATGTGGATTTCTTCAAAATAATAGAGATCTGAAAATAAAAGGATATTGATTTAGGCCATGTTGTCAATCATAGGAAAGAACTGTCCAATGGGTATAGCATAAAGGGAGTTTGTAACAAAATGTGATTTTGTTTCTGAAGACCAGCAGATATTCGTGGTTTTAATGTTAGTTGGATGGACTATAAACTTCCAAGCATTTCCTCTGAGACAAAGTATTTTGCGGGAGACAAGCAAGACCAGGAGAATTTCCACTGGACCAAAAAAAATTATTCAACTAACAACTTCATTAGCACCTTAGAAGGGCAGCAGCAGGAAAATCTGAGCAATGTGCTGTGCAGCTGAACTTGGCTAGCATCTGGTAAATCTCACCTTGTGCAGATCCCTCAGCCACTGCTGGCACTCATGTATTGCCTGGGTTCCTGATACTTGGTTGTCTTGAGGTGCTACTGACACAAAAGCCTTCACCATTTGGATCTTGCTGTGTTCTCCCTCATTCCCAGCAGGAGGGATGCTGCCAGCCTCGGGCAGGCTGCTCCATGCTGCAAGTAACCCAGATCCTATGGCCAGCAGGCATTTGCTATTAAAATGCACAGGGAGGCAGCCCAGGGTCTCACTGCACAGGCCTGCACAAACAGACCCATGGCATGGGACACTACATAGCCTTTATATTAAACAGAGCTTCAAAGCTGCAAAAATATTAACAGACACCAGAAAATAGAAGCATAAAGGTCCTTTAATAGCCCTATGCTGATCTTGCCATGAGCTCAAGCGCTTAGTGAGGAAGTGACCTTTACAAAATTATTGTTTATGATCTCTCTGTGTGTGCCAGTATAGGCACAAAGAGTATTCCAATTTATTTAAAAGGTTACATATCAAAACTGAATATGCAGTACAACTGTGTTATCACACTGTATAGCTTTTACATGGGAAATCCAATCCTTGAGTGTGACTTCTAGGCACTGGGGCCAGATTCTCTCTCACTATTCAAACTAGAGATGAAGATGCAATATAACAAAATAATTTATTCATCCCGCATTTCTTGTTTTTAAATTATCTAAAAATCACTCAGAAATTTCCCCAAATAATTCCTGGCTTTTAATTACTCAAAAATTTCTACCAACAGTATTTTAGCTTGCATAATATTTGAGCATGGAATTCAAGGGACTCAATATCCTGGCAAGCCAAGGCTGGTCATGCTGAAAAATTTGGTTGTCTCAGTTTCAGAACCTGATTCGATTTCTTTTGAGTTGTATGGTATCTCTCATGGTACCTTATGCATCATAAACAATCTCTCCCTCCCCTGCTGCTTGTTAGAGGCACCGGCTGTGCCTGATGAGGGAGACTGACCCAGCACTGCCTGTTACCTGCCTTCAAGCTGGCTCCAGTAGCTCCAGGTGGGAAACCACTGTCCTGCTCCAAGGGAATCCTTGTGTGTGTATATTTCCTTGCTCCACCAGTAAGAAAGTGCCTTGGATCAGCCATAGGGAATACGCCGTTCAGCTGCCAAGGTGAAAGATGAAATCAGGACACATTTAGTCCAGCAAAATAAGTGGCTACACTCCCGTGCACAACAAGGGATGAACTCACAAAATAAAAACTTAACTGAAATTTAAAAGTGCATTCCCAGACTGCCGTTATCGATCAGGAGGTCTCCTCCCCTGTGAGATTAGTAGCTCAGGGGCTGCTAAGGCCAGGTGCAAGCCTCACTCAGGCTGCTCTCCCTGAGCAGCCCCTTGCCCTTGTTCGAGCTGGGTGAGCTCTTCCTGGGCTGCCAGCAGCCACATATCACAGCTCTGGCCAGAACTGCATCCTACTGCATTCATGGAGGGGTCAAGCATCCTTCCTGCTTCTCCTTGTTTCTAGGAACACAAAAATACCTGTGCCAAGCAGGCCCACACCCCATCCTCTCATCCCACTTGCTGGGGTTGGTTTCTCCTCCTGATATGGAAGATTTGCCAAACTATCATTTCTCTTGTGTCCCTTAGTAAGAATATTGTTTTCACCTTCAGTTCTTCCTGCAAGTTACTGGGTTCTAGATAGTGTTTAAACTGCATACACCATGAGAGCAGATCTATACAAACACCTTATTAGATCTAGGACTTCTTTCGTGAAGCTTCCAATTGAAACCACACATCCCATGTTGGAGCTCCAATGACAGTCATTGCATGCATATCACTTTTTCTAAGCTACCCTAAACTATCAGCCATTGCAATCTATCATGATTCTTGTCTTCAATGGTTAAAAATCCAAACAACCACTTCCTTAAAATTATTCTGCTTGGACATAGTTACTGAACTTGGCCATGATCATGGCCTGACAGCACAAATGAGGAGAAATTGGCCTCTAAGATTTACTTCATGCTGAAATACAATGTTCAATACATTTTTTAAAAAGTCCTCAATTGGAAATTTGCACAGTATCTTATTTTCTTGTATATTCTCATTTGTTTCTGCTTCTTGATGAATCCTGTAATTCATAAGGCAAAGGTTTTCCAAAGTGTTCTATCCAGCTAAAACCTTCCTGGACGCCTTCAAATATGCAGTCCCACAGAACAGACCACAGATATCAGGCAGCATGATGAAAAATCCAAATCTCACAATTAAATATATCACTGAAAAATTTTTTTTTGCAAGTATATGAAATATCTAATTGAAAATTTGCTTTTTCAAATATTCATGAAAGGTAATTTCAAGTGCATGTATGCTTGTAGGAAGCAAATTCACAAAGTCATAGGCTTGATCAATTTGGAGTTAATTTTTGAATTTAAATGAATATTCATAGACATTTTCAACTATTCGTTTAACTTCAATACAGACTCATCAGCACTCATTTGCACCTAGTTTTTATTAGTGAAAATCAGGATTAAAAACACTGAAATCAAAAGTTGAGCATGTCTGAAAAATCCTTAAAAATCACAATTAAAACAGCCTTTCTTATCTTCAGAATGGAATAAATCTAGCTTTCTTTTTCTAGCTTCCTTTCTATCAAAATTTGAGAATGATTTGTTAACTTTTGAAGTTATTGTTCTGCTGTCAGCTAAAGCTATTTATATGCTTTGATACTAAACATTCCTTTACATAATGGTGTCTCTTCCTCCCAATTCCTTAAAAATTACTCATCTGCAATATTTTTTTCCACATTTCCTAGGATTCAGTTTAAATGAAGTTCATAAAACTCTCATAAAATTTTCTATTTCAAGCTGATTTCAAATGCTACCAAGTTGAATATTAAAAGTTCTTCCACTTACAAAAAAAATTGACAATATCAAGAAAAAGGAGGATTATATGTTAGGCAGTAAACCTAAGCAATGGGAGGTCAATGAATTATTGCACAATTTTCCTAAAGAGCAGCAACAGTCATGCTTAGCTTACTTACATGCTTTGTGTTTTCATGTGAAAGAATTAGTGGGATATGATAATGAAGTAAAATTGCATTGTTTGAAAAGCTTTAGTCATGAAACTTTTTTTTCGCATCTCATTATTTATTTTTCAGTTTGATGAAAACTCAGCAGTTCCTTATTTTATATGTCTTCAATTTTATCTGGAAATGCTGGGATGACCCTGAAGCTGTTTAGAAAGACGGGACTATATTAAAGGTCATATTTTCAAAGATATTCTAGGTGAGTTAGAAGTGTAAAGGTCTATGCTCCTATAGGATTCAAAATGTCCTAGTCACTTCTAGAAAGGGCATAAATCTGTGACTATTTGGCTCTTTTGACTGTCTCCCTAACATGACTTGATCAGAGCAATGCACAATGACACACACTGAGTTGCATCACAAAAGCAAACAAATTACATTAGAGCTAATCAAGTTTGTGCTCTATGATATCAAACATAAGCCTTTTCAGAAAATCCAACAATGAACCTGATGCCCATCATTCTTGAAGACTAACCAATCTTTTCTTCCTCCTTTCCCCTGGAAAGATGAAGAACAGATGTAGAACAACATCTCTTAAGAATGTCATGGCACTTACTGGATGTCACAAATGCAATATTTGCAGTTATTGTTTGCATTTATATGGAGCTAATTACTTCACTACAAAATAATTTTCTGGGAAGTACTTGCAACAAATGACAAATCTAAAAAAAAAAAAAAGAAAAGAAAAAAGAAAAGAAAAGAAAAAAGGGTTCCCCCCCCCCCCTTTTATTTTTGAACCATTTTTCTTATATTATCCTAACATCTAAAATCAATATTTTTCCTTCTACTTATTTTCTTCAGAATCCAGCTTCTGGGCATGTTTTATACAAGGCAAAGTGAAAGGCTTAGCTTTGAAGTCACAGAAAATTCACTGGCCAAGTGTATGAGCAATTCATGGAAATACATGTGAAGGCATAGAGCAGAGAACTGGTACAGATCAGAGAAACTACCCAAGCTGCTGTATCAGTTCAGCTTCATTTATTAAAAGGAACTGACAAGATACTCTGTATTGGAGTCTTGGATATATTACTTACAGAACAACAGGTCAAACTTTATGAGAAATTTCTGTTGCTGCCTTTTGAGGATGCAAAGGTCTTACTGCAGGAGGATCATTTAACTCCCCTGAGACAAGACATTCTTGTTCCATCCTCTTCACCTTTATTTCTTAGAGGATATTCACTCTTCTGCAATAATCAGGAATTATCTACAGTTCTGAAAATACAAACAAAACATGACATTTCCTTAAATCCTTTCCTATTATTAGAATACTGAGACAGTCAATGCTAATTGATTAGCTAAGACATGTCCTAGTGAAGGAAACTGGTTTAACACAGGTTTTCATTTCAATTGCAGAATTCTGCAGTATTCTTCCATTCAGCAAAAAGAATCTTCATCCTTATCCTCTTTGCTTTCTTATTCACCCCACAGTCATTTATTCAACTCTGTGGTTGTGAAGATTGCAGTAGCTGTTAGTCTACATGAAGAAACTGTTACAGGCACACCAAATAGATGATATGCAAATATACCATTGTAATTCATATGTTTCTTTAGGCTAATTTATATTTTAATGAATTTGGTCATTGGGAATTGAAGTACTTTAGCTTCAGAAATAGAGCTTATTGAAAACCTTTCACTGAAATACATACATTTCAAGCATGTTTTCAGCCAGCTCAAATCATTGTTGAGATCCTTTATTTAGTGAACCAACACTTCAATAAATAAGACAGAGATACAACTTTTGTATAATAATCCATAATTTGATATATGAGAGATAGGGATAGCAGAGAAAGCCATGCCCACTGGGACAAGCTATTTCTGAGGTACAACACAGTTATAAACCACAATCTGAAAATTACTCTAAAATCACTCCGCCACTGTTTTGTTGCAGGAGTGGCTTCTTTCAGGAGATAATGCAAAGTAATTTGAAAGATGCCATCAGGATTGAATAGACAAGTTCTAGTCATAATTGGGAAACACAGGAGTGGCTTATGTGTCAGAGACAGGCAGGAATAGGCTGATGGGAGCACTCACAAGGTGGAAGTGGTCAGTGTTGCAGCCTTGTGTCACTAGAGCTGATCTGAGGAAGATTGCCCATACCAAAACTCCCACAGATCTGAAAGAACTGTAAAACCAGCAAAGTTCTGACGTTAGCGTGCAACACAGAATTTTGGTGGGAAAATCCAGAACTCAGGTTGTTGAAGAGAATTCAGACATTAATGAAACTGCTTTGGGAAAGGGTGTAAGCCTTAACCACACGGGCTGTCACAATGACTGCCTTCTGAATTCATTTTGAAGCTTTAAGGCATGCATTTTCCCCGCAAAAAAGCACTGAATTTGAATTTTACCTAGGCTGGATACAGTCCAACATCTGAAAAATCTAGACTTCCATTGTCAACACTCAGCTACAGGAAATCTGAGCTTTTAAAGAAGTCCCTTGCACAACGGACATTTTGGAGCTCTGGCTCATTAGCTGTGGATTACTGAGCTCACTGCTGCTGGAAAGCCTGTGCTATCATGGCCAAGCCAGAGTCATCCGTGGTGGCCACTGTTGGCTCTTTAAATATATTACTTCAGTTTGGATGGAAAGAACATGCAGATCTAAGATCACAATCAGGAGGATGGGGAAAGACAGAATGAGATTAAGAGAGATATCACTAGAAAACCTCACACACTGAAAACAATGGCAGTAAAATCACAATGACAGAACAATCATTTATGTCATACCAGTTTGAGAGAACATCGATTTAAAAGGTGTAATCAGATCCATTTATTGCATGAACTAAAAAAATATGGAAACTGTGAAAGTGAATACAAATACATCCTTTACTGTATTTTAAACCAGTAGCTTTACCCAATTAGAATGAAATCCATCTTATAAGAAATATCTAATTAGATATGGTAAACTTATTTTATTTTAAAAGAAAGACATTGATGACTCCTAATTATACACATACATGTTCTCCAAGCAAATTACTCATTGTCTAAGGCATTACGCCCAACATGGCCTTATACAACAGTGGCATCTAGTGGCCAGCGGCCAGGCTCTGCTCCACCTGGAAGGGGGAGACGGTCGAACGCAGGAGTGATGATAAACACCACCGGGTTTTTTGTTTGTTTAATAGATCGCATTATTTCAGATAACGAAATACTTCACGGATTATTATGCTCATGTTAATTACAGGCCTTTTAGCATCCTAGCAGAAAGTACGAACCGATTGATACTTGGACACGGGGAGAGGAAAGGGAAAGCCCATCCACTGCCAGTCCAATGGAAACCAGGGCTGTGCCAGGTGCTTTCTGCCGTGCTAGCAACATCGACACATGTCGCCTCTTTCTGTACCTCCAGACTTGTTCCCTGTAGTCCATTTGGTCCAGGTTTATCATTCAAATTGGGAGAATTTCTGCCGTCAACTGGGCGTTGAGCAGGGAGCTGATGCGGCGGCCCCACAGCCGCGCCGCGCCGGCAGCACCGGCAAGAGGAGCCCCGGCCGCCCCCGGCAGCACCGCGCAGCCCGGAGCCACGCGGGCACTCCTCGCATCGAGCTGCTCTGCTCCATGCCCCACACCTCGACTGGAGTCGGGAAAGCCTCTTGCAAGCCCCTTTGCTTCCTGTTAGCCACCCAACGGCACACCGGTGAGAATACGGCAGCATGTGCTGCCTCTGATTGCAGCACTAGAGATAAAACACCCAGTGGAATAAATAATTACATTTTACAGACCTGCATCCTGGAAGTATCTGTAATTAACGAGAAACAGAAAAAAATTATGTGATGACAACATGCCCTAAAAGCAATGCATCACCATGACCCTGACTAACTTGCCATCAGCTGAGCGCTGCATTTATCAGTAAACCTCATTTTATGAAAATTAAGAACTTTATATTCTAGAAGTGGCTGTATGTTCTGGATAACAACATTGTGAGTATACACTCTTGCTATAGATGACAACCACAGGCATCAGTGAAAGCCGTGTTTTAAAAAGTATATGCCTCCAAGATCCAATACTGATCTTATTGGTCAGACACGCAAACCCAAATAGTACTTCTCAGCTCCTCGTTGTAACAGGCTACTCCTATTCCCAGAAAAGCCTTGGGGCTTGATACCCCAAGAAGTTCTTTTTTCAGAAGTCCTGAAAAATCAGACATCATTGAATTGTCAGATTGGCAAGCTGTGATCTTGGTTATCTGTGATAACCAAATAAAATTCAGATTCCACCTCAACTCACAGGAATGTAGTACTATTTCTGAGAGTCTATGAACTCAAACATATTCCTGGCACATTTGAGCCCTTATTTCTTAATAAATAAATTTCATAATTGAGATCATTAATTAAATTTGGAAGGTCTTTTTTTGTGTGTTGTCAAAAAAATACATATATCACAATACATTAAACAGGGATTTTCAGTATCATCCATTTATTACAACTAGTATTGTCTTATATTTAATTTCTCCTGATCAATGACATTATGGAAAGACAGAATATCTTGTAGAAATCAGCTGCTTTGTCCAGTTTTTTTGGAGGTAAAAGACAAGTCAAGGATTTCATGCACCAAACCTGATCTCTAACTAGTCTGGGATTTTCCCAATTCCCTGCTGCTGGGTCCCACTTACCCGGCTTTTTCTCTCAATCCAGCCATCCTGCGAAGGGCTGCACTAAGTCAGCATTCTTCGACTGGATTGTTCCAGTGATCAATAGAGAAAGGACAATGATTTATTTATAAAGCAGCAATGCAGCACTGCAAGAATTAGTTCTCTTCTGGAAACGTTTCCCATTTTACACATTTCCTACATAAAAGAATGCACAATAAACTTCAGCATGAATTGCAGTGCAAACCACATTTTAACTGTACTCCTTCATTTGCTTCTTTTTAGGAAGTATTGTGTGGTTTTGTTGTTTGGCTGTTGGGGTTTTTTTTTGGAGGGGTGGCGTAGGAGCGTGTATTTATTTATTTATTGATTTATTTAAAGCTTGTTGTGTATTGATTTAGCAAGGAACAGGTAATAGCCATATCAATTTTCTCACAGTGAGATGTATTGGTAGAAAAACAATTTTATAACTAAACAGAAATGACTGATCTATTGGCTAGTATGAGCTGTTCTATTATACATAGATTATAGAGCTGATTTATATAAATAACTTAGGCGAGGTCTGTATTTTAGATATGCTTCAGCTAACATAGGCAGTATTGTTAAAAGCAAACGGGCCACATCAGCAGTATAACATACACCAGAAGCTGATATTTTGCATAGGAAATGGGATATATGTCTCTGAGTTCCTTATTATGTTGATTATTACATTTGGGAGAAATAACATTGAGTATTATTATGGCAGCTTGAGAAATAACAATATATCTGAATCTGCAAAAAATGCAGCTTGTAATAATCTGGGCACACACTCAGTGTTTCAGAAAAAGTAAATGTGATAGAAAGTATGTTTTACATCTTCAAGAAGAGATTTCCCCCCGCCCCCCTTTTGGGTTGTATGCTTCTTCATAATCATCATTTTGCAATCTAATGTCAGAATGAAGCACAAAAGAGAAATTTTTTCCAACAATTGGAATTGCCATGGCAACACCCCAGATCTCAGATAAAGTTTCGTCCTATACTGATAGTCACATTAGCATTTGTTTTTGTGCTAAGTGCAATACTGCATGTGAAAAGCACCTCAGTCTCTCTAGCTATGTATAAGAAGATGTAATTTGATTATTTCAGAAATGTGAAATACAAAATTTTGACAGCACCACAGAAAGCTTCATGATTAAAATCATGTTTTTGAAATTACCCAAATCATCAGAAGAAAATTAGGTACAGCTAACAATATTAAATGCAGTTGTTTGCATCTCTAGTCTCACTTATGCTGAATCTGAGTAACTGTCCACTGTCCCCTTTCCAGCAGCTCTTAAGTTTCCCAATCATATTGATCTTCAGTCTTTGAATTCACATACATATATAAAGAAACTGATGAATTTGAGCAACACCTACTAAAGAATCAAAGGAGACTATTTTTACCAGACATATTTATAATTGCCTTACACTACTGCAAAAGATCAGTTGATGATAAAGACAGACATTTCTTTTCTGACACATAAAAATCCTATCCAAACTATAAGGCAACTAAAAACCTTGAAATTGCAAATATTCTATGCTGGCAAATCCACATATCTATAAAATATATACATGTCAAAACATTTAGGATGTATTCGGGAGGCTTTTATTCTGTATCATTAATCTGTAGGTTTGTAGAACAAGCTACCAGAAACAAAATACAGACGGACAACCATGACCATTTGAGCTGAAAACTGATTCCTCCCCAAGCAGAAAACAAAACCAGGATATACTTTCTATCATGGTAGCATACAGTTCAGACTGCAATCACTGTTTTTTTTAATACTGTAGAGCCAAATGCTGTGTTTCAAAAAAACATGATGGAAATATCTAGGAGATAACCATAATCATTTCCAATTAAACTGCCTAACAAATAGAGAGAGTGACAAATAATTGAATTTTAACACTTACGATGACAAAATAAATAGTAGAGAATGCAAGATGAGACTGAAATTCTGTTGCAAAAATAAGCATTGAGTGTAAATCATTGGGCAAATGTAATGAACAATTTTTAAAAAAAGCGATTCAAGTATGTGGTCTTGGTATACTCAAGCAGGTACCACATACTCTGTAATAAATACAGTAAAGAATGTACTACACAATGTTTCCAGCTGGAGAGAGTAACTCAAATGCAAGATCTGTGTCTCCTTTCTCTTTAAGGGACAGATAGGTAAACAGCATTGGCTAGGAAAGGATTGTTCAGAAGCCTGACATTAAACAAAGCAGTCATGGCTGTCACTGGAAAGATCCTAAATTCTAACATCTTGAGTATACAGGGTCTGCCTGAAATACATGCTGATATTTGAATGTTAGTATTCTCCCGTTCATATTACAGATACAACTTCATAGATTCAGGATGACGAGCTTAACTCCTCAAATTAAAAACCTGACAACTGTATTTAAGGGCAGAATAAGCTAATGACCAAAGCTATGAAAATAAAAAAGCCTAGGACCAGATACTGCTGGCTGTTGTGGGGCTCAGTTTCTAAGCACTCAGAAGAACTTTTAAATCCCTCTTTACTTGCCCCAAGAAGTGTACATTATTCTTCACTGGGTATCTCAATACCTTCACACAACAGCATCCTACCCTAACACAAAAGCCCTTAGAGCTAGGTTAAGAGTCCTGCACCACTTTTGAGATCAAAAACCTCCACTGTTGCAAAATCCTTGGCAGATAAATTCTGCATGTCCTGGATGAGGTCCTGAGAAGCCAGGAACGTATGCTGCAAAAAAGTCAACTTATATGTGATTCCTTTTTAATATTTACTGTGGGATACTAGGGAAGAGAAAGGAACATTATGCTACAATTCCTCAACATCTGTTAATTTTTTTCTTTATCCTATTAGTTTCTATCCTGCAGAACAGGCTGAGAACTTTACAATCATCATTTGGGTTTACGCCTGTTTTAATGCACAAATTCTTAATTAAGAGACCTTTGTTATGGAAAAGGCAAAGCATTCTGTTAATGCACATCATATTGCACTATCCCAAGCAAAATGTTTACTTTGTGCAGGTAAAAACTGGGACCTTGTTGAAGGCACAGGCATACTTTGAATCAGCTTTTCCATATTTGACATTGTTAGGCATTCTCTGTGATGTGAGGCAAAAAATAAGTTGAGCAATGAAAACTCAGTATTTTGGAGATCATAAGCTGAAACAGAAAGCTGGGAGGGAGATGGGAAGACAGACAGCAGTAAGACTACATCACTAAGCATCTGTTTTTTCACACATTTCCTTGCTGCCCTACAATTTTTCTAGTAGCTCTTCTTTGAAGGGAGTAACACATAGGTAGCTGTGTCACTGGCAGCTCTATCTGCAAGCATGCAGCTGTGATTTGCTTATGCAGTGCTGTGTTTTAGCAGCCATTTGAAAGCATGACTGAAATATCCCATTGCACATTACTATGACTCTTGCAGCAGTAACTAAAGATGTAGTCCCCAGGAAGTGCCATTTGTGTCAGTGGAGCACAGCTGCTCTGGAGGAAAAAGCCTGGGGCACCTGCAGCAGCCATAGGGTAGCAAAGAGAACCAGCAGCTTTGCTCTGATTCGAAACAGGATTCGCCTCCTTTAAAGTATTTATTTGCAAACACCTTGCCCAACATTTTTAGAGGAGTCTCCATTTTTTCTATTCTTAATTGTTAATTTCTTCAGGTGTTTTGATTATTTTGCTAATCTTTCTCCATGCAAATATATCTATTCCTTTTTAAAAAGTCTATCAGTTCTTTTTTTAGCATCCAGTATGTTTATACATGGAATTTACACATTGAAAAACATATGCCCCTTTTCAACTTGTTCTTGAGCTCTAATGGAGGAAAACCAGAAGCCTTTGAAATGTCTTTCTTTCTATGAAAAAAAGTTAATTTTCTTTTTTTTTTCCATTTTAGAAAAACATTACAGAATAACAATTGGAAGCAGTAGTTTCTGAAAACGTTTCAAACAGGTTTACAACAGCCACCGTATATAGTTATAATTATTTTGGTAGAGAGGCACAAAGAGGACAAAAATAAAATTCAAGACAATTCCAAACTCCTCACCTTTTCCTAATAATCAGGGCTACATTTCTGATGACTCCTTATTTAGTAGGCTGGGCTAGGAATCTGCTTCTCATGCTGTCAAACTTGTGTGTTGTGATATGGAACAGGTCACTCTATCTGTATCTGCTGCTCTCCTTCTCCCTTCCTTAACTGTCTAATTTATACAGTGAAATATCAGGACAGACTACAACACTGCTGCCGACACAGCACATAGAAAAATGAGGCATGATCTTTTAAATATAGTATTCATTATAACACTGGCACTGGAAACACTTTACTCTTTTACAATGCAAATAAGCACATCTTAGTTATGGAGGTTACATATACAGATGTCACAAAAGCACATTTAAAGACAGACAAATATATGAAAAATCCCAGAAGAATCTGAATGAAGATTAAATTTCATGGGGTAGAACTCTGATCCTGAAGGACACTTTCTGCACATTGCGTAATGGATGGTACAGTGTATTCTTTTTATATTCCTCAAATGTGTACATTTTCAGTGTGTACAGTTTCAGTAATTAGAAAAGAAATTTGGATGTTGGAGTTTACATAAAGAACAAAAACCATCAAGATGCCTTTTTCTTGTGATTTTTTTTTCTTTTTATCTGCTTTATAATTTTTAATTTCCTCTATACAATCTCAAGATATTAAAGTCCAAAGCACCTAGCTATATCACTGGCAAAATAAGTCATATGTCATGCTCAATTTTAGAGTCATTAGCTATCTGTAGACACTGTCTTATGCAGTGGAGTTTAAAAACCTAAAGAGAGAAAGACTGAATATATCTGAGGGTAAAAAGCCTTTGTGGGTGTTGATGGGAGTATATTGAAGAAACCAGCAAGAACAGTGGATAATGGAAGATTGCTAGTGCAGGTAGTGGGCTTATCTATATGACAAATTGATGAAGAATGAGGAGGAAAACTATGTTGATTTAATGCTGGCAATTTGAAGCATAGGCTGCACAGCTGTTTCAGACAGAAATACTAAGATAAATTCAGAAGCAACCCCTGCTCTGACAGATTAATAAAAGACCAGGAATTATTTGAGCTTCTTAGAGGAAGGGATCACTAAAGAGCCCTTCAAATACCCAAGATATTGCACATAAGAATAAAAGAACAGCTCATCCAGCCCTTGCCTGTCTGTTATCAAGAACACGCTTTAAACTGAGAGTCAAGCTTTTCTAGCAGACATGAAAAAATACATACTACAAGTGAAAAAGTAAAGAACAAAGTGAACACTTGCTACTGATACAATTTTAGGAAAAAATGTCATTGGTAGAGCCTTCAAACAGGCTACCTAAAAAAAGACTTACCTAACATAAATTTTTTAAAAAGCTGTACTGGGTCTTCTGTTTCAACTTCTTTCTTAAAATCATTGCTTTTTTATCCAGGTGAAGTGAAGATACAGACCTTTTACACTTCAAAAGTCAGACAAACCAACTCCATGTAAACATTTCACCAGTGCTTTAAACACACCTGTGGTCACTGAGCCCTCCATGCTCTGGTCAAACACAAAAGGGCTCCTTTCCCTGGTTCTGCCAGGAATGCACTATGTGTCCTGCATGCTCACTGCTGGCAATGTAAGCATACACAGTCATTTCAAACATATTTTAGCACATTTTACTAAACAGCCAGCCATGCTTGTTAGCTGAATTTCTGAAAGTTTGATTTACTGGGATTACTGTCCAGCTCCAGACAACCCAGCACCATCAGAAAGGTTATGCAGCATCAGCAGCTTTCCACTGCTCTGAGCCAGAACTCTTTGGAAAAATTATATGGATTAATTCACAAACCAAAGGATCAAAACTGAGAGTTAGCTCTATGTCAGGAGAGAAGGTTCCTATGGAAGAATACTTCAGAAGTGCTAAGACTGCAAGGTAGCATTTAAAAAAGAAAAAAAAAAAAAAAAAAAACCAAACAAAAAAACAAACCAAAAAACCAAACAACCAAACCAAAATAAGCAGCTTTGGTATCCCTCCCCTGCTCCCTCAAAAGAAGGAAATACTTCAGAGTGATGGCTCACTAATGAATTATTCACAGAAAGGTAGGGCTTTCTTTCCCAGAGGTTACAGCAATGTCAAGTGAAAACATGTCAGTCTGCCAAGAAACACCAATGGTGTGGAATATTTCAACAGAAGGTGACACAATCACCCCGCTAATGATGTGAGCTCTTTTGGTGAGTGTATCTGAATTACATTCCTACAAAGGATGCCAGGCATTACCAATGATTTGATATTTAATTTTGGGAAAATTTAAAGATTAACAAGCTCCTCTGAGCAAATTCTAAAGCCAGGTTTTATTTTTAATTTATCAGCATTGCCTAAGCTTATTATTCATCACACAGTCCTCTTCCAGCACTCTTCATAGAGAATAAGCACTCTAAGTAATAATTTTAATACTAAAATTACCTATGTTGTAAAAATGCCCACCATCATCTCATCTCAGTTGTGGAAAGAACTTCTCAAACTTCAGTTCAACAGGCAGTCCTAAACTGTGGGGGAGACCACAGGTCACAAAATGCGACTTTTTCCCTGATATTTGTGTTAAGCCTGTTTTTCTTACAGTCCCTGTAGATATAGTAGAGCAAATGTGGTATTTAGGATGCTTTTTGTCAAGCTGTTGGTGCTGATGGTCAAGAAGAAAATTCCTTTGTCAGGATACCTACTGGTAAAAGGGTCTTTTCACCTCTTAAATACAATTTAGAAATAAATTTAATTTTTCTGAACAGATTGCAATTCACAATTTATGCCTAGTGCTATTTAGAGGTCTAAAATTTGAAATTCATCCAGTGGACTTGATTCTTATGGGAAAATATTTGTAGACTCAAGTGTGTCCTTCACAATCTCTCATCCTCAAGAAGAAAGCTAAGATCATTTCACAGAGTTCACTGCACTCATAAGTCAGGAGAGGAATCTAACAAAAACTCCACAATCTCTGTTCTGCACCTATATTAAGTTTTGGTGCATTGTATGAGACAATTTTAGCCTATAACTGAAATTCATGTTTATGCAAATTTTGATCTGCCCAGAATGCACAAAAATTAAGTTACAGGCAAGGAATTAAGAATAATTTCTAGACTGAGCCATGTTCAGAAACTTAAAAAAAAAAAAAAAAGGTCTAATACTACTTAAAGATCCAAATTGCACAGAAATGTTCCAGCCCAACGCTGGGGTAAAGTGGCCCCTAAGAACACATGGTGTCTGAGGAGGTGTGAGTGTGTGTGCACCGCCTGCAGCGCTGCCAACACCGGCCGTCCTGTGACAGCACACACTCAGAACCAAAGCTGGAATCAGTTAAGCATTTATCTGCAGGTACAGGAAGGATTTCCTTTAAAAGTTGTTCTCAAGCCTCAAGGTAGGACTAACGCTCCCATAACCAGTTGGGTCATTATTCCTGCTCCCTAATCACTGTGTATTTGCTGTCATATGGTCAGATATAAAACTTCTTGAGCCAGTAGCTTTCTGGCCAAGGAACTGTTGGTTGCCACCCGTCACCAAACTGCTTGGATCTCAGTTGCAATGATTTGCATTAAGCTTGTGGACTAATTCCTACTAGGCAACCTCCATTTCTCACCACAATTGGCATCAATGCCTTTAATAAAGACAGAATAAAACATTTCATTTTTTTAGGGCAATAGATTTTATCCCTGAATAGTGATTACATGATGTTTTTAGTAGTTTGTTTCTGAAACTGCTCACTTAAGGTTGAGTAATTTTATCATGTTTAATATCAAGTGCAAGGTCTAGCTCTGCTTGACTTGAATTCACCTTACTCCTATCCTTCTTTAACTCTTTTGCATACATTTCTCTGTCTGTCAGTCATTTCTGCAATCTTTTTACATTCTGCTAATTTACTTTTAATTATGTGGCTATTGATCCAACTATATTATTTCTACAATGCTTCTTTCTTTTTTCCAGGTATTAATGCCAGAGAGTGTTAAAGATTTTGAATAAGGAAGTTCCAGACATTTTCCATATTTAAGTTTCAGGGCTTCTTTGGTAGATTGATTCACATCTGTAGAGTACTGAGCTTTGAAATCCTCAGTTACATACAGATTCCTTTTCCACTTGTCATTTAATTTAATCCGAATCACACATCATACATTCCTCAATCAGCTCATCTAGAATATCTTCATTACTTAAATGAAACCTTATTGATGAAGTGAAAAAACTGTCAGCTATTATCAGCAGAAATAACCAGTACTATCAGCATTTGTTCTCCAAGCTATTCTGAAGAAGTTAAATACTTCCATATGCAGGGCTGCCCACCCATCTGGTTACAACTCCTAGTAGTCCTTAAAAGATTTAACCATGCACAGAATGTTAAAACATAAAATGCTTTAAAAAGATCCCTTTTAATATGCAAATTCAACCCTACAATATCCTACAGACTCACAAAACTAATATAATTTTTCTATCATTCTCTGATTTTGAGGTGTTTTTAAGTCAAAAGACACAGCTACACTAGAGCTATTGACAAGAATGTGTGCAATTCTACCTTTTGTGATTACCAGATCAGATTTCTCACCTGTTGTTCCACTACATGCCTGCAACCCATCTAACACAGAATCATTAAGGTTGGGAAAAACCTCCAAGATCATCGAGTCCAACCTTTGACCTAATGCACCATGCCCACTAAAGCCTATCCCCTCACTTTTTAAACTGTTTCTGCTCACTGTCAGCTCCATCATCATTGGAAAACACTCAAACTGACTTTTTCTTTTAACAGGAGGTAAGTTGGGCAGTTCAAAACTCGATCTTACCCTGTTTCTTGGCTTCAGACTCATTTTGTCCATCATGCCAACCTCAGCCCCCGAGGCAGATTACTGAAGCTATTTCCTATTTCCAGCTTCTTCAGTATGCAGCAGTACATACTGCATTATCTACCAGATAATTTGTATCCATTCCACTCTGCATTGTGGTTACCTAAAAACTGACTGACTCATTTTTTAAACAGATATAATTTTGTTTAAAAATCATTTGCATTTCAGGCCATACTTTTACTGGAGACTCATTCCTCCAGCTTCCATGCTGATCTGCATGTTACTACATTACCTGGCTTTTTTGTACTAAAAATGATGAGCAAAAAATGATTAATTAATTAGATTATACTTTTAAATAAATTGCATAAATGGGATTGTCGAAACCTTTTTTCATGTGGGTTTAAATTCATAACTTCCATGTTTGCTTTTATTGTTGCCTTTCACCTCCTTTCCTTACTCCTATCAGGCATGTTTCTGTGTACCAGTATGCATGTAAAATTAAAGCTAAAGCATCCTAAAACCAGTAGCATATTTTCATGGAAACCTTCAGCTAATTTGCTGTCTTGTGAATAATCTGAATTGGTTCTGCGAAAGCACAGAAATTAGGAATCTTCTTGGGGGATGCTCCTAAAGCCCTCAAAAGGCACAGAGATATCAAAGGAGATTTGCTCCAATCTACTCAAAGACTCCTTTTAGCAGAGGGAATAGCTGGAGGCAAGAATGGCTGCAGCACTATATCCAAAACACTTCCGTATTGCTGTATCGGCATAGGGCTTCAAACAGAATCCATACAGCTTATAGAAAATCATATGAGATATTTTTGGTGGAGTAGGAGCCAAATATAAGTCTTCCAAGCCTTGTATCATTCCTCCTGGTGGCTTGAAGGGCTTTCTGAAACACAGAGATACAAATTTACATGAAGGCACTCTTAAAGTATTCCAGCTTGCTAAAGAGCAGGAGTAATTCCCAGCTGGTTCAAAACCAGATGAGTTTACCACTAAGGCCCTTCCCCCGACACTCAGCTATTGAGTCTGGCCTCAACAGAGTTTGCCCATCTAAGATATAGTCTCGAGGGTTCTAGAATGGTTAAACTGGAATGTCTCTTGAGCAAAACCAAAGGTGCTTTCAGAGATGTTGCACATGGAAAATGTACTCTTTCCAATAGCTGTGCTCTGTTCATTGCTTTTTTTCCTCATGTGTATCACATGAGAACAGAAAAATCTAAAATTCTAGTCTGTTTCAATAGTTTCATATATAGTTTAGAAATGTGAACAATTTGGTAGCATAAACCATTAAGTCAGTTTGAAGAGAAATTTTTACAGAACACCGTAACAACTATTATAGTATATGTGGCCACAGGCTGAGAAATGCAATCTAGCAGATGGTCATTTGCTGTCTTAAGTGATATGGCATATAGAAAAGAAAATATTATTCTGTTAATGCTTCAGAAGCTCAACAAAGCCAAAAACAGCATGCAACTTTGCTTCATGGATTTAAAAAAAGCACAATTACATACTTATGGCAGTAGGAACTGACCTCTCTGATTTCTGAACTTTTTCAGAGTATGGAATAGGTTAAGTGTAAATATTGTAGTAAATGCCTCTTAAGTTTTCATATATTCCTTCCTATAGTCTTCCTTTTTGAAGTCTACAGCATCCTTCTAGCAATTGCTTATCAGAAAGATGAATAAAGAAGAGAAATTTAATGTATTTAAGCTTTCATGTAATATGATAGGGATTAATTCCTAGGAGCTGAGGAGGTACACCTACTCTCCCCTGCAGTTTCATCTTGCCTAACAGCTTTTCTCTTTCTCTCAGTGGTAAACAAGTACCAATGCTAGCTACAGAGCTCACTGCAACTCACCAGAACACAATATTTCAATGCCACAGTCTCTCCACCAACTTCATTTTAAACAGAAGTTCTCTTGCAAATCCACAGGGTCTCCACCAACTTCATTTTAAACAGAAGTTCTCTTGCAAATCCACAGGGTCAACATCATCAGTGCCTTGCTATCACATCATCCCTAAGTGAAAAATCTACTGCATATAATAATGACCAAATTAATCCCATTGTTTTCCCTCTAAGACACAGACCAATCTGGTCTCTTTCATTTTCTCACAAAAGAGAAAACTGCAGGAAGCAAATGACTGCTTGTGTTGCCACTGTAAATCACATATGCTGGAATACTTCCTTCCCATCTGATCTAGAGCTCTTGCAGCTGCATCTGACCATACTGTCCAAAGTCACTCTATTCTTGGACTACATCATGGTATAAAGTCTTGAAATTTGTTTCCCCTGCTATTCTTTTCTAGAATTTGGCAATAGTTCTTAGTATCTGAAGACAAATATTTCTCAGTTTTCAAGACACAGAGCCTCCAAAATTGTACACAATGCAAACACACTAAGACATGCTAAGAGGAAATTAAAAAAACTCCAGTCTACAAAATTACTAAAGTCTGTTCCCTTGTGCATTTGTGCTCATGCACACATTTGCTATATAGCATTCCCACCAGATACACCACAAACCTTAGACAATCCAAGTCATGCAGTGGTGAGGGAACAGACAGTAGCTGGTTTGTTGCTTTTTATGTGTTCTGAGCAATGGGAAATACTCTGTCCCTTTACTGTCCACCAGAAGCAACATATATTTTTAAATCATGAAGACATTTGAAGGGCTTAAATATAAAATTAGGGCACATTAGTAGAACAGTTGTCTACTATACTGCCAGTTTTATATGTATGTATCCTGACAGGAAAATTTTGAGGTTTCCTGCAAAGTTTTACCTAAGGAGTAAGAGATTTACCTAAGGCACAGTGTAAAAAACATTAATTATCCTATAAAGCTATCTCAGCTCTTTTTGAGATTTAGGCATCTATTTTAATGGTGTTGAAACTATTTTGAGGTATTTAGCAACTTCATAACAAATAAAGTTAGGAGAGGAAGGGGATGTCAAAGTGAAGAAGAATCTTAGATCAATTGCCAGGTTTTCCCACAAGGGCTTTTCCACATATTAATCTTTGATAAGAAAACTGTCCTCAAATGGTGTGAGCACAGCTCATCCCATTTTAAGCTTGACATCTTCTATACTGGGTAAGCTCAGTCCTCACAAAGGACCCCAATATTACTCCTTTGTATTTTTAGATAATTCATATGCCTGCTTCCCTGATCAATCAGATTGTCTGATAAGATACATTGTTCTTTGGTCACTTCGGAGTCTCACCAGTTTCCAGATTTTTTAAACAACCCCCACTATTGCATAATTTCTTTGCCAGGACCTAAAAACAGCTCTTCATACAGTGAGAACAGTTTTTCCCTTATAGATTACAAAAAATAAAAACCAAAAAACCAACAAACTGTTACAGTCTGTGCAAATGACAAGAAAGCTATCCATGAAGTAAATTCAGAATTTATACCTGAAGACACTTCAGGCACCCCATCAGGCTGTGTGGATTTTCTTCCAGCTCTGGCAGAGTGTAATTGTTTACTTAACCTGGATATTGATTGTAGTTAGACTGCTGGCTCACTTCCTTCAGCTGCAATTCTCATTTTGGCAGTATCACATACATCACTTAAAATTCCTCTCTGTGGCCATGCTGTTCACATTCTTTCCTCTGGGTCATAATCTAGTAACATGACCATACTTTTATTTCTGCATTATGATGATGGGGCTTTTAAAAAATTTTCTGATCTTTGTAGAACAAAAAGTGGAAGCTTTTAGCAAGAATGTCCTTGAGTCACTGTCCTTTACAATTAGTATTATACTATAGAGTTTTATGGAAGAACTCAGATAAAAGGGAGAGATTCTCCAGCAGTGTAGCTGCAATATGAATTTTCTATATGTTTTATTAATACCTATATACATGTCACTTTCTTTCAATTAGTACTAAATTGTTAATCAGGTTGCATGCTGTTTGAAATTTTATGTCAATAGTTCAGATGTGAATTTGAGGACTAAAAAAAAAAAATCCCTTATATAAAACTTTCTTAGTAGTCATCCTGGTAGCAATAAACTAAGGCAAAAGGCACACAAATTTGCTATCTAAAAAATAAATCTATTAAAACGTCATGAATATGGAGTGTTAATTCAACCACAATGTGTCTTCTGTATTGTTTAAGTACTCTCACCTACTACAAACATACTTAGGCTCACCTACTAAAAAGTTTGAGGGTCACAAAAAGCATGTGCAAACATTAAAGGCTGCTAAATCCATACAAAGCAATTCTGTAAGAGCTAATCTTGAAATAGTGGCAAAACCTGTGCCTAAAGGTCAAAAAATGATCACCAGTTTGCACAGTGTTTTCAGAGCCATTACACTGTACCAGCTGAAATACATAATTCTTCAGTTGAAATGGATTATAACAGACACTTGTAAAGAAATAACATTCATATTAACCACTGTCATTTTTTTTATTTTTTTAATAAGCAGGATTACACCTGGTCATTGATAAACAGAAAAATTGAGGTCCAGTATTAATCTGTTTCTCTTTGCCTAGAGTTCCAAACTAGGCATGAGAAAAATTAAAACCAGAGAGAATTCCAACTCCTGTATCAAATTACTTCAGTAAGCCTTGATATGTATTTAATGTATGAATATTTTTGCATACTTTCTGACTAGGAGATACTCTAGTATTTCATGCCATACAGTACAGATTGCTAAATAAACAGTTCCTCAAAAAACTAGGACAGCAGCATTTATTTGAAAACAGGAAACCATTTTTTCAGCAGAAAAGACAATGCTGTATTAGAACAGAGAGACTCTATTTCACATAATGCAAAGTATTACATCCCCTCACCCCACCCCCCCCCCAAAAATGATGCTTTCATATCTAATGAAGCCTGACAACTGGTTTTAGATATTGTAAAATATGTGGGACCAAATAGGGCTTCACCTGGAATATTTTCAAGTCTAAAATTTGACAGTAACATAACTTAAAAGGATGGCACCTCTCCAGATATTGATCAAGGGTTTGTACAGCTGCAATGCCATAAAAATCATCTGCAGCTATAAAAGAGATAACATGATTATGAGTACACTACATTGTAATTTCCTTTGGGCAGTCAGAAAGGAAAAACAGTCTGATAGACTCTGAAAAAAATAAGCTTGCAGGATATCAACCATCTGACAGATGAATCATTTTACAATATTCCAATTAAAGAATCTTCCAAATTTAAATTAACAACCACAAAAATAATACAATAACTAAACAATTACCTTTCAACCACAAAACAAGAGGCAGCTGAAAAGCTAAGCAGCTCACAATGTAGAGAGTTTTAATGTTCCAACTTCCTTGTGATTTCAGGCATGGAACATAAATAGTTAACCTTATTCTAAGCCATTAAATGGAGCTTACTAAAAAGCTTGCTCTAATAAATGGTATGATATGAAGGTCAGCCCTTAATTCACCATCAAAATATCTTCTGGGTGTAAACATAATGACTTCTGCTTATGCACTACACAACCCTGACAAGAATGCTACTTGACAATCCATTTCAGACCTAGAAAAACGTTCTCATTTGCGTCAAGGTGCTGAATGTCAGCAGATTCACTAACACGCTTATTTGCACTGCAGTGGTGGAACAGAGTAAAACACCAGGAGCCCTCCATGCCCCGCTGCTGCCTGGCTAGGGAGATGGTGAAATAAAACAAGATTTAATCCTGTCCATATCACTGTGCAGTTGGTGAAACTTGACAAGTCAACATTAAGTATTCAACGTGGTATTGTGGCCTAAAGGGATCATATGCAGCCTGCACATAAGAGCAAAGGAATAGCTTGGTTCTGCTTCGGTGTTTGTAAATTTAATTTGTTCAAGGAAAAGCAACTCTGGAAGGGATTACTAGCTAAGATTTACACTCTTACCAAAGAAAAAGAGAAAATGCAAGTAGGAATAATATTGACGTTTTTGTAATACAAAATAGCTTTTTGGGTTTAAGTGAATAAATAAAATTTGGAGGCGATTACAGCTCAACCCCAGTATATGAGAATATTCCACTTAGTGCTCCTGAGTAGGAGGTCCTGGGAAGCTAGAGTATTTCATGAAAATTGATAGGAATTTAGAAAAAAAACATATTTTGCGAAATGTTACAATTCATTTAGCAAAATATTGTCAAGTATTGTTTCAGTGCTATACCTATTTCTTTAAATAAGTGGGGCAACAATATTCATGGTACAACATCTAATATATTGACTTAATTATTGCCAAGCTCTCATTCCACAGGTTCACTAAAGGTTATCTGCAGTAAAATATGTAAATCCCTGGTGCTCAGGAAGCATGGAGCCTGTGAATATACACACA
Organism: Fringilla coelebs; assembly: GCF_963513975.1. NCBI lineage: Eukaryota > Metazoa > Chordata > Aves > Passeriformes > Fringillidae > Fringilla > Fringilla coelebs. The sequence goes on from NC_140067.1 coordinate 18,655,579, forward strand.
TAGAAATAATGAAAAACCAAGATTTCCAGCAATGCAATTCTGAAATAAAAGTTCAAGAGAAACCTGCAAATCTCCTTTTGCTAAGTGTAGCTCTGTATTTACACTATCTGCAATATCTTTGAACAATTAAGCAACTATTTTAAGTCATCTCTTGTCCTATAGCAGGAAATGAGTACAAAATTCCTGAGTCTGTAAAATGCTCTTTTTGCTAAACAATGCAGGGGAGAGGTGCTGGCAACCCCCCTGGGACTCAGCATGGGTGGGAAGGTGTCCTGAAGATGCATTTGCTTACTCAGCCCTTTTAACAGAAATTAGGAACAACTGGCATAGAGGGTGGGGAGGACAGCTGAAAGTAATCACAGAACAGCCTCCCATTTTGTTTTAGCAGGGGTCCTTTTGATGATTAAACCTCCAAATGACTGTTAAATGCAATGCATATTTTTCTAGAGTGAAGGACAATGAATACCTTTTCCTTACAGATTGATACTTCAAATATAAAGCACAGAAAGATAAGCACTGCCAGCAAGGAATCTAAAAATATGTCTTCTTAAGCTTGATTAATGAGCTAATAAAAAGCTATAATAAGAAAAAATCCAATTAAAGCATCTTGTAATATTTCTCTCAAACAAATAAAAAAATCCAAGAGCACAGTAAAACTATGGAATATTAGTATGATTCAGACAACAGCCCTAATATTCAAGCCTACAGTACATCAATTTTATAGTTTCTTTGACTAGCTGTCCTTTATTTATTATCTCTGATGTGTATTGTCTGAAATTGTGGTCCTTGATGAGTTTTAATTTGTTATTGCATCATATCATCTGAATTTAAATAGACATATTAAAAACTTGGGCATTATACAGGTTGCAAGTACTTATTCTATTCAGAAAACCTGTAGGCCTCTAGCGGAACATGTGGAAATAAGGGCAAAGCCACTGGAAACAATACTATCAGCTATACCTAAAGTCAGGAAACAAACTAGCTACACTTCTCACTGATGGACAAAGGACAGAGTAGAAAATTTATATTGTAAAAGCCACTTTTCATCAGTCTTTGGTACCGGAAGGTAATCAGAGGGGACAGGTGCAGTGACGACACTGGAAAGGAGCCGTAAAAGACACGGAGGTAGGAAGAGCTGGAGATTTGACTCCGGACGAGAAGCACCTGCACCAGAAGGAGCCCCAGCGCGGCCCGTGCAGCACCTGGAGGCGAGCAGCACTCACCTGGAGGCGAGCAGCACTCGGCCCAGGGCCCGTGGCAGGTTGCGAGGAAGGCAGCGCACCAAAGAGCCCCGGGCCCCTCAGAGGCGCAGAGCGGAGGCACAGCAAAGAGCAGTAGGGCAGGGACAGTCTACACAGGGTCGGAAAGAAAAGAAGCCCGGGCATCTCGTACCAGGGTCAGTTGTTATTTTAATACTACAGGAACTGTTTATCTGCACTTACTGAAAGGTCCTCAGGCATCGGCGGGTGTCCGAGGCTCCAGGACAGGCGCATCCCACCTCCCTCTGCCGGCGGCTCCGGGCGAGACCCCCTGCAGCAAACGCCGCTGGCACCTGAGGCGTGGAGCGGGCCACTGCCCCCGGCTCCTCGTGAATTTTGGGGTATTTTTTAAACAAAAATTAAAATGTCTCAGTAAACACTCTCTCATTAGGCAGCCGTAGTCTTTGTCTCTTTGCACAGTTCAGTGAACATTTGGTGTTTTTTATTTAATCCCTTAATTTCAAGTTGTGGTTCAAGGCTTCGCCGAAAACCATGAAATATCAAATGTATTTCCTCATCAGCTGCCTGCAGCGCTTCACGAAGGAATACTTTTCAAAATACTTTCGTTTGATTACGGGGTTTGCCTTTTCTAATTTGACAGCAAGAGAATAAAGATACACAAAGACAATGTTGTATCTGCCTGTTTAAGAACCCGCCCACGACTCCTGAAATTTACATTAACAACAAAGTTGACTTCAGCTATTTCAGGCGGCGCCTGGAGAGACATGCCCTGTTCCACACTGAGCAAACGCGGGCCTGGCCCCGCAGGGGCGCTCCCGGCTCCGGCCCACAGTCGGTGCCAGGGAAGCGCCGAAGCCCAGGGCAGGTCAGAGCTGCCTTCCCCTCCCGCCGCCTCCGTGCTCGCCCCTGGCTCCGGCAACGAACGGCGCCGGCCATTACTTCCAGTTCAATACTGGCAACTTCGAAATCCCACAATTCCGATGGTTTTACTTTTAAAAACACAGCTTTGCGCTTTTAAATGTTTGGTGTCTCTCTCCCGCTGCTTTTCTGATGTAATGTGCTGTCACTTTGTTCTCACAAGCACATTTCTGACACCAAAGAGTCCCTGGCCTCTGCTGCCCCGGTGGCGGCACCTGAGTGCCTGCCACGAGGGAAGAAAGACCGACCCGGAGAGCGCAGGAAAGCAAGCCTGGTTACGCCCCTGCCGGCCCGGGGGCTGCCGAGGACAGAGCGAGCGGCTGCCTGGGAGCTCACAGAGCTCTCCCGACCGAGACTGCACACACTTTCCAGCGCCTGCAGCCAGCGGCAGCCCCGTGGGCTACTCGCCCAGTGCCCTGGCAGCCCCGGGGGCGGCCAGGGCGGTGTTCCCCGCGCCGCCACGAACACGCCTGTGGGCGTTGAGCCGCCCCGTCCCGCCTCCGCAGAGGCCGCAGCCGCAGTCCCCGTTGTCCGGGCCTGCCGGCAGGCTCGATACCTCCCGGCCCCGCTCCCTCCCAGCCCTGCCCGGCAGCGCGGCCCTCCTGCCGCCGCTTCCACTCCTGCGCACTGGGCGCGCCCCCCGGGCCGGCAGCGGCCAGGGGCGGGCAGGGGAGCCGCCAACTGCGGTCCCGCGGGGAGCGGCTGTGGCGGGGCCGCCGCCCGCGCTCGCTGGGCAGGATGGAGACGGAGGGCCGGGTACCGGGGCCGGCGCTCCCCGCCGGCGGGGAAGGGCCCGGAGCCGACTCGCATCTCGCTCCGGGTGCCCTCGGCACGGCCCGGGCGCCGCTGCTCGCCGCCGCCGAAGTGCTGGCCCTGGACGACGAGGAAGACGACCTGGAGGTGTTCAGCAAGGTACGGCAGCACCATCCGCGCCGGGGGCGGCCGGGCGGGCGAGCGAGCCGGTACTTTGCCCCAGCGGGCGCCGGGCGAGCCGGGGTGGTGCGACGGGACGGGACGGGACGGCTCCGCCCCGGGCGGCGGTCGCGGCCTCTGCCCGCCCGCCCCTCGCACGCACGGCGCTCCCCGGTGCTACCGGGACTCCGTGACGGGCCGGGCTGCCCCAGGGCGCGGGGCTGACAGGGGCAGCGCTCGGCGGCGCCCGCAGTCCCGGGTGACTTCTCGGGCACGAAACGCGGAGTCGCTGCTTCGGACGAGTAGTGCGAGTCATGACTGCGCTTACCTTAAAAATGTGCCATCTAATCTGGACTCGCTGTACCCTTATCATCACTTATGCTCGTCAGGTGCCATATTTGTATCTGTAAATGAAATAAACAGTCGTGTTTAGTAATTGCAGTGTGTTTGAGTGTAAATAAATGTTTCCAAGTTTTAGTTTGAGTTTCCTTTTAAAAGATGAAGTCTCACACCTTCACATGGGAGATTTGAGAAGATAATACCTGATTTTGATGAAGGGAATAAAATGAACGTAACTGACAATGTATCGGTGTCCAGAGGGCACACAGCCAGGTACATGCATGCCCGTCTGGCTGATAGTGCTGGTTTTAATTAAACCAACAAAGGGGGGGGTACGGCATCCATGTGTATTGTTTCTCATTTAGTACTGATTTAGAACAGGTGAAGACAAGACTTACCTCTTGTCTCCTCAGTAGTTAAAGAAGAAGGTATGCCATGGATCTATTTGCCTTATCAAGGCAGCATGTAAAATATAAGTGCATACAGAGAGCTAGGGTGGAAAAAACATGTATAGGGCTCGGGTGTCTTTCACCATTTGAGACTTGTGAACTGCTGTGATAGGATGTGTGCCATGGGAGAGAAATAGCAGTTACATTTCCGATCTGAAAAAGTGACTGTATTTCTATTCAGTAAGACAGATTGTCACAGGCAGTAAGTGTGTGGTTTTTATATTTCTGTAGGTGAGAAACACTGTTGTGGTATGAATGAATACTACTATTGGAATAAGGACTTCCTTCTTAGGAGCTATGCATTTAAATCTGTAATACAATTTATGTATGTATTGTTATGTATTTAAACTGTAATAGAATTATTGAAACTCATGGCTTTTAATGCCAGAAGGGACTCTTACGTGATTTAATCGTCTGTAACATGCAAGAGATTAGGCTAAATTTCACCAAGTTACCTGTATTTTTCTGAAGCATAACTAGGGTCGAGCTGAATTATATCTTCTTGGAAAGCACCAGTCCTGATTTGATTTAAAACAATGAATGATTCACTGAACTTGCATGCAGAAGCAGTGCTAAAATATCATTTTAGTTGTTGATGCTCACTTTGCATCCATTTCCTTTTACGAGTGAAGTTCAGGCAGTTCTGCATGAAGGTATCTGCTTATCAACACTGTGTATTGATGCTTATGCTGCTTCCTTATCAAGAGCAATTCTCCTTGGGAATAAAAAATAAAAACAAGTGGAGTTGATACAAGTTACTGCTGCTTTATGGCAAATATTGAGATCTTTAAATTTCTACCTGGATTCATGCCAAATGTTTTTTACATATATGAAATCTTAACTACTGTTAATGCATGCTACATGAGAAGTTATTCCTGCAAAGAAGAAAATTTGTCATATTATATGAAAATACAGCTTTCCTTCCAAAGCTTGGATACCTGCATGTAGTGGTTGTATATATATCAACCAGAAATTCATGGTTTGCTTTCAAGTGCAATTTGAGATCTGATCTTTTGAGCTGATGAAAATTTGTGACATTGGTTGGGCTTTACACCCTGTTTATTCATGTTCCATATATTCAGAGGAATCTGACAGGCTAAATGTAGCTTACGACTAAGATTTGTAAAACCAATTTTTCCATAACATAGTGTTCCAGGACTGCCTTGTTTTAAATTACATCTTAATGGGGTTCCTCACACAGTGTTTGTAAGGAAGTGGTGTAGCCTTTGCAGGCCAAGTGGAATGGCAGCAGCCATGCAGAGCTCGCTGCTTGCTGCTCTCGTCAGCTTCATCTTTCTCAGTCTAGGCAGTGGAATGTGCCAACTAACAAAATGGTGAAAAATGAGATTCTTAAAAATTGTCAACCTCAATACCCTGAGTTATTACTCAGAATGTAAACACTGGGCTTTTATTTTATGAAAATCCATAGACGTTTAACCAGATAGTGTTATAAACCATTGACCTGGTATCCTCTGACATATCTCAAATATTACAGACCAGCATCCTCAGCAGCCCTAGTAAAGCATTTCATGATGTGATATGCGTTTCACTTTATCCTAGTTTCCACTGCCACTGAAAAAGTTTGTAATTCTTTTCAGCAGAGACAAATTCTGGAAGCTGAGTTATGACTCAGACAGATGGAATGTTTTCAACCTGCTTTCTTCCCTTAGCTTCAAAGTATAGAGTACTGCCTGTGTCACAAATACCCATTCAATTATCTTTTGCATTCCTTGATAACTGATATGTAGCATTGGCAGAGCTGTCGGCAGTTTGGTTAATACTTAAAATCTTCAGCACCTCTGCTTTCAAACTCTGTTTCACAGTGGTGTCTGCATTTCATAATTACAGAAAACTTAATGATATTTTTGAAAAACATGTATATACCACTTCAGAATTGCATAGAAACTAATTTTTTTTTGAGAGTTTTCTTCAAGTTCATCAAGGATTTGAGACAGAATAGTTCCTTGGCCAGAAAATGCACTTATAAATCAGTCCTCCTGAATCTCTTTGCTCCTTGAAGAATGCTCCAACAACCAAACTATTCACTTATAAGACAAACTCTGCCCCATGTCCTTTATCTCAAGACCTGTGTTTGGATCCTGGCTTCAGATTGTTGCAAGCTCTGGATCCTTGCTGGAAGGGATGGAGGGATGGAGGGATGGATGGATGGATGGATGGATGGATGGATGGATGGATGGATGGATGGATGGATGGATGGATGGATGGATGGAGCACAGAGGTAACCTTGGGTCAAGGACCTATGCTGTGGGAGGGAGCATTGTTTAGACAAACCCCCAGGCTTAGTGTCTTCTCCAAAGAGCTGCAGTCTCAGCTCTGTGCATAGCCTTTTTGAGGCTGCTCTTGCTGCAGGAGTGTTTTCTTCCCTTATATATTTTGGAGTGTTACTGACCAGTTGCAGTCAAAGGAGGGAAGGGGCTTGGAAAGAGAAGGGGTACTGCAGGTAGGTGGGGATGGGGGAGGTGTGGGAAAGGACATCATTTTCTGGAACAGGGCCTTGATGTTCTTTGCATGGGTGAGGAGAAAGAAGGTTACACAACCCGAGAGCTGTCAGTTTTTCCTTTGCTACAAAACTCCTGCCCTCATCTGTATGCACAGAAAAACATAATTCCAACCACAAACTTACAGCTGTATAGAAAATTACCATGGGTTTTTTTAACTGCGTTTCTGTGATGACATCAGGCTTAGGTCACATGAACTTCAAGAATTACTGGAAGTTAACCTGAACTATCATGAAGATAAAAAGACAGATGCTTCTTTAAAACTCAGGTGTATTCATTCGTGTGCACATGAATACTAGAGCTATATTAAACAAAACCAAATAGTTGCTTATTCTATGGATTTTTATTGCCCATATTTTGTTTCTCAAACCACATATTCATAAGTCCTTCCACATAAACACATACTTTTAGACACCTCTATGAATAGAGCAATTTTTAGTAGCAACCTAGAAGAAGGAAGGAAACATTACGACATTAATGCTTCATGTAAAATGAGAAAATATGAAACACATTTACCTTAATCCAATTTAGGCTTTGCAGAGTCGTTACTCCTCAAATTATATGGCCATTCAAGTCCCTTACTTGCTCACATCCATTTTTCTTTCCATAGAAATTTCCCATTGCCTCAGCACTTTGAATTGCATGGGCTGCTCTAAGCTAGCAGTCCTCATTCTTCATCTAGAGCATGGTCATCCAGTGCTAGCAGGCTCTGGGAAGAGCTCTCTTTATTCTGCATGACTCAGGATAGTGCTGGCTGTATAGGACAAAAAGCAACTCTGACACAGTTCAGCAGCACTAAAGTGGGGTTCACTTCATTCCTGTGAGATTGGCCTTGGGATGATGCTGTGACTCCACTTAGTGTGGACTCGCACTATTCCAGTCGTGGCGTTTGAGCAGTTTTCTCTTTAGCTGCATCCCTGTTCTCTTTCCTCTATAGTTAACAAGGCATTGAAGAGGGCAACTCTTTGCTACTCATAGTCAGTGTAGTCTAACAACCCTTTTAGAAAACTTCTAGAAAATTGATTAATTTTAAAGTTTGTTATGAATATGATTCTTTGTATTGCATATATTTAAAAAGCCTCATACTGTATTACTGTATTTGATATTTAAAATATAATGATTAATTTCAATTTCTCTATTATCTCTAATGATTTATTAATTTGTTATGCTCTTTTATGAAGTTAGTGAATTCAATTTATATTCATGGTAACTGTATTCTTCAAGAGTCTAGATTACAGATCTCACCCAGACTTGTGTCTAAGGAAGAAAATGACATTTCTGTCCCATTTCCAGTTTCCACCTTGTTTCTCAGCAGTTTAGTGAGCACCATTGAACGCACTAGGAGAAGCAGCTGCTGTGGGGACATATTCTTACTGAGTTGTGTGGAAGTGGTCAGTAGTATTAAAAAGAGGTTTTTCACTTCAGCAAAACAGTGGTTTGACTTTTTTTTTTAGAAATTAAGCAGCAAATTTGAACTGCATCCTTACTTACTGTTTTCCTTGAGAAAAAGAAAAAGATTAATTTATGTACCATTAATTGTTTTTCATTTCAAATATTAATTAAACTAAACACAAACTGAAATATCTACTTCCAGTAAAAATTCTGATTTGGATTTTGCCTTGTTTTTTTGAATCATCATTTTTTTATCCATCCTGTTCAGGTAATTAGAGATAATTCAAACATCTTAAGTCCTCAGTAACTGGCTTCTAACAATTTTAATAAAACTGGTAAGTACCCTACACAATTAATGGGTGCTTGGTTCATAACTAATGTTACTATTCATAGGAAAGTTCTCTTTCTAGCTATTCATAACATTTTCAAATGGTGGTATTTTGTTCTTTCATCCATTTTAGAATAAATCTCATTTCTTACATCCTCACCAAAGCAAATACTGAAAAGGATAACAGATTTGCTCTGTACTACATAATTCTTTCATTTGCTCTGAGTTTTATCTGTTCTATCAGATTATTTTAAAGCTTTGATATGGATGTCCTCATGTCTTATCTGTAGGATACATCTCTGACTGAGGTAAACTCATTCAGTCCTTCAGTGCCAATATCCCCCTCATCAATGATAAACCAGTATAAATTTGAAGATGGGCCAGAATTAAGAGATCTCTTCATTACAGTCGATGATCCTGAAAGCCACATTACAGCCATTGAAACATTTATCACATACAGAGTAGTCACCAAGGTGAGTATCTATTCATGGTTTAATGGCTTGCTTTGATAACAACTGGCATTTTCACTCTTCTTGCACACCATTCTCTGGCATATTGCTAAATTTAAACTTTAATTTTGCCATGAGTTATAGACAACTAAAACTGCATGCAACTGTGCTGTATATAATGGGAAAAAAATCAATGTGAGTCTGCATACACGTGCTTAGATTCTTTGAGAAAGTAGTTAATAATTCTTCAATGGCAAAATGAATACTGTGAGGCAATAACATTTTCTGTTGTGATCTTCAGCAGGAATAGGAAACAGCCAGAGGACTGATCTTTGAAGACACTGTATTAGCACAAGTATTGATGACTTTTGGATAACTTACAGGCTACCAGTCTTATGTTTTGCATAAACATTACCTCCTACAGTCTTTCAGTTCCATTCTTTTCTAACTGCAGCATCCATTAACACATGGATGTTTGCTTCCCATGTACAGTTGCATGAGATTTCTGGGGAAATTGCCACAATTCTCTAATGAAAAAGTAGTATTAGGAAACAATTAAGTGTATTTTTAGTTGTCGTGAATACAACTTATTTACAGGAAATAAGGAAGAAAATCAGCCTTGTGAGACCAGCCAGATCTTCTGAGATTACCAGTAAATATTCTGCAGGCTCCATTTTGAGAATTGCACTGTTCATTTATTTTACTTTGAGTTCTTTTTAAAATATTCATTTAAAAGCATATTTTCAAATGGGAATTATTCATCTTTAAATAAGAGATATCAATTCCTCATAAAATATTTAAGGAGTAGGAAGAGAGATATCTTTGTTATGTTGCTAGCAATAATTTTCACTTTATGCCTGTTTCTGTAGACGAAAGAACATTTTTTTCTTCAGGCAAGTATGAAGGGGCTGTAAGTTGGATTGGTCTTGCTTTTTTTATCTCTTCTTTCTTATCATATTTAATTTGGAGTGGTGGTTGTTGATGATAAAGTAATAGCATTCCTCCCACACACCTTGAAAAATTTTTATTCAACCCTCAAAAATGTTTGGATTACCAAAAGCAGGTTTTGAGGTTTTTAGAATTTACTTGCATCGCGTTATAAATCTCTGTGCAACAAAGAACGCTAAATAAAAACATGGACTCTTTGTGGCTTGCCTCCAGAAGACAGAGCAATGGTAAAATAAATCTCAGGGTCTGACAATTTTTTAATCTGTAATAAGGATTTTTTGTAGGCATTACACATTTGTTGGCAAGTTCTAACAGGGGGCTGCAAAACTGGAATCAGTGATGGGCTGCAGAATCCATTAAGCAGTGCAGGAAGTGTTATTGCTGTGATATGCTGAAGTTTTCATGTTTTGAATGTGAGGATTATTGAGTAATGTCACCAGGTCCCAAGGACGTGTGTCAGCTCTTTGGGCTTTGTTCAGAGTGCTAAAAAAGGGACTTTCCTCACTTGTAGATTACTAATCACTTTAAGAGAAGTGCCCTCAAAGTAACCAACATAACTGTGATTGCAGAAAGAAAAATGCCGCCCTAAAGTAATTATTGCAATAATTTGGAAACTTTGTGGTAAGATAACCATTATATGTCACTGTACAAAGTGCAGCTTAGTGCTCACTTTTTTTCCCACCCAGTGGAACTTTGAAATAGGATGTGTTAACTCTTCAAGGAGTTGATCATTGTTCCTTAAGATAATAGCCAAACAGTATCAGAGACCAAATAGAATGTATGCATTCCCTCAAGTACTCAGTTTTCTCCAAAATCTAAAATTTTTTTTTCTAGTATTCTAACCTAAGCCTGTTTTTTCTGCTTTTGGTTTTCAGACAACCCGTGGTGAATTTGACTCCAGTGAATATGAAGTCCGAAGACGATACCAGGATTTCCTTTGGCTGAAGAGCAAACTTGAAGAAGCACATCCGACACTGATCATTCCTGTTTGTTTGCTAAAACCTAAGTTATTTTTCTTTGTTTATAAGATGGCTCCAGTTTAATACAGAGATGTTTGAGGTCTTTCTTCAGCTTCTGAAGTTTCCCAAATATTAAGCCAACCTATTTTCCTTAGCTTTATATATATGTGACAAAAATCACATAAAGGTATTTCTTAGGTTAATTTGCAGTAATTTATGTCCTTTCTTAGTTGTACTTCTTTCTGTTCTTCTGCACTGTATATTACAAGAAAAATGGTATACCTTAGTTGAATATGATAAATTTACATAGCTTTTGGGTTGTTGCATGGTGGATTTTACAAGGTATACCTATGTTTTTTAGTAAGCAGAAGAACTGTTATAATACTCTGAATATTATGCAAATTATACAATATATTTCTTCTTTTTTTTTCCTTAGCCGTTGCCTGAAAAATTCATAATGAAAGGAATGGTGGAACGATTTAGTGATGAATTCATTGAGACTCGAAGAAAAGCTTTACATAAATTTTTGAACCGTATTGCTGATCATCCAACTTTAACTTTTAATGAGGACTTCAAAATTTTTCTTACTGCACAAGCCTGGGTAAAATGACTTTGTTTTTATTTACAGTTATGTGAAGCCACATGTTATGTTAGTAGGGTATATTAGGAGCCTCCCTGGTTCAATATTCAGTAGTGTCATCCCATGGCTTGTTACAGAAGTAGCAGAAGCAGGCAGGGATTTGTAGAATATTCATAACCTAAGATAACCTTTTCTTCTGTGGTTTTGGTAATCATGTACATGACCATAAATATTGCTGTACCTTCCAAAGTTGGTTTTGTTACTGCATTTTGGATTTTTTTGGAAAATTCATAGTATTTCAACTCTGGATATTTTTTGGTACACATATAAGTTTCCAAGATTATGAGTAAAACAGTGGTATTAATTAATTATTGTTTTGGCATGGCAATGTCTTTTCCTTCTTTCTTTTTTTTTTAAGTTTTACTAATCTCATAAAAGAAAAACACAGGATTTTCCTGTTTGATTGTTGCAAAATGTGTCCAGTTGCAAATTGGAGTTTTGTACTCAGAAAAGCCTGCCTCTGAATTTCAGCAAAGGTTATTCTAGCAACATATAAAAAAAGTTAAAAAAAATAGATGGATTACTTCCTCCAGTAGGAGCATTGTCTGCTTTTCTCAAAGACTTATTTCTTCAATCATTACCTCTGCTTTCCTGTTCAAAAAGCTAAATTGCAAACTAACTAACTCACCCTGAGGAGCAAAGGGGTGAAGGTTCTCTGCCATGTTCAACCATTCTTGCAACACTGTCATACATGGCATGCTTGTGTTTGCTCAGAAAGGCTTAGCCAATAAATGCACAAGACAGGGATGGTTCTGACAGTGATCTAATAATGATAAGATTTATACACTAAAAAGACAGAGGTTTGTGTATGTAGTTTTGTTTAAAAAAAAAAGAAAAAGAAAAAGAGAATTAATAAAAGTACCTGGAAATAAAGAGACCTTGTTCTGTCTTTAGGAACTCTCCTCCCACAAGAAGCAGGGTCCTGGTTTGCTGAGCAGGATGGGACAGACCGTCAGAGCTGTAGCATCCTCAGTAAGAGGAGCAGTTAAAAATCGTCCTGAAATGTTTACAGAAATGAACAATTACATGGAAACATTTAGTCAGAAAGTAAACTTACTAGATAAAATAGCTCATAGGATTTACAAGGAAGAAAGGGGTAAGTAGAAAATGTGTATCAGTTTTACTGATTTAAGAAATTTAAAAGTAAATTAGATTTCATTGTGGCAGGCAAAATACTCTTTCCAGGAAAAAGGGAGATGGTTATATTTATATTGTGGTCATGTTCATCCTTCTAGTCATGTTTTTGACAAACCTTCAATTTTTTTAATAGGAAGAGTTTTAACATAATTCAGCTACTTATAAGGAACTTAGAAGAAAATTTTAATGTGCTTTTTGGAAAGCTGCATGACCTTTGGTTTTTAACTTGCAAGGGAATGGACAGTTTTCTGTGCAATCTCATAGTGACACAAGGCTGTCTTGATTCTAGGTCTCTAAACTTTTTTTAGTTTTATTCTGGAACCTTTTTCCATTGACAAAGTAGATTTTAATTTTTAATAGCTTTACTGTTGGCCATAATTTTTCTCATGGAAAGCTGTGCCTACTAGAGTTTTCTCAAAAAGGATGGGTTAATCTGAATTTTTTCCTTAAGTAAGAGCAGTCACACATCTAGTTGGAATGCTAAATTATTGACTTTTCCTGAGATTCTGAGATGATCCTGATCTCAGACTATGCCTGTTCAATAGAATTTCCACTGGGCAGCACTTGAAGTATTTACTTGTCTATATAATATAATTTGAAGAGCTGTATCCTGTTAATAATTGAATCCTTGAGCTTTCTTGTGCAGTACCAGATCTCAGTGTGTCTTCAATGAAAGGGTGTTATAAAGGAAAAATACATGTTGGTGAAAATAGTAGGAACTCTTTCCCTGGAGAGAGCAATTGACATTGTTCCCTCCAGTGAAAGGAGTTGTCTGAGCTCTGTAGGTTCAAGGTATCAGTGCCAAAATATTTCTTGGAAAAGCTTAAGAATTTTGACATGCTCCTAAATGTTGTAGATTATATCTTCTTTCTAGATTTTCCAAACAACACTTGTCAGAACAGTGTAGGGCCACACTGTTGTGAATAGGAATTGTTGATAGCTGTGATACAGAGAACATTCCTGCTTGCAGTACCTTAACATGGGGTTCTTGATTACATCTTCCATAGAGGGTTTTTTTTTGTCCAAATAATCTCAAAGTAAACATTACACTCTTTATGCCACACGACTGCTTTCATCTTTCTTAAAAATTTCTTCATTATAAATTTAGTAGTGACAAAATTGCATTTTCAGTGCATGACCAATGTGTTCACAGTCTCCTCCTGTGAACTGCAGCTTGCCCATGTTTAGCCCTACCAAATGGCACCGTGATTTGTAGGCCTTCTCTGTTTATGGATTATCACTTGGTCTAGAAACACAAGAGAAGTAATTAATAAGATATCTCTGTATTTAAATTAATAAAAACTACCAAAGGAGATACCTGCTGAGTTGGGGGAACTTCAATGTTTCTTCTGGAGCTTTTGGGACATAACAAAGCTTCTAGTTTTAATAACTGAAACTGTATTTGGAACATTACTGTTACCAAGAAGCAGGGGAATTCAGGGCAGTAGAAGTCAGCAAGTCAGACCAACTGCAGTGGTTGTTGCTCTGTGCAAAGACAACGGAAGGTAATGTAGGTCATTGGTGTATGAATGCAGCTCTTCAGGTCTGCCTGAGTTTGTGTGTCATTGTGAAATATCTGGGGCATTTTTGCTGATAAAGTTCTCAAAGCTACAATACATTAATTGATTCGTTTATTCATAAACAGTGAACGGGAGTTTGCTTATCTTGGTCATTTGAGCAAATTTAAAATTAGCATCAGTCTCTTGCTTGGTTCCCAGTAAATATGAAGTTGCACTTAGTATCACTTAGAGCTCTGTTCATGAAGAGTAATACGTGTGTATGTTCCTTGTCAGACTACTTCAATGAAATGAAGGAGTACGGCCCCATCCACACGCTGTGGTCGGCGTCGGAAGAAGACATAGGCGACTCTCTGAAGGGCCTGGCCAGCTGCATCGACCGCTGCTGCAGGGCTACGGAGAAGCGAATGGCAGGGCTCTCAGAGCACCTGCTGCCCATTCTACATGAATATGTTCTCTACAGCGAGATTCTCATGGTAAGGTTTCCTGAAGGACTCTTTATGGCTCAGTATATAATTTGGCTTAGTCCAGTGACCATGTCCTGGAGAGAATTTGTAGCTGATGAAAATGACTTCACAGTCCCTGTATTTACTCAATACAAAGCATGCACAGCGTATGATACCTGTCCATTATTGGGGAATCCGATTGGTCCTGTTTCTCTTGCTAAGGTGCCCCTTCCAAATAAGAAGAGCTTGATAGTTTTGCCTGGCAGGCAGCTGTGGGTAGCTGTCCAAGAGTGTCTAGTTTTGTCATCTTCAGGGAGCTCTGCATTGTAGCAATGAGGGTTTGGAAACAGGAGTTGAGAAAGACCTTCTCTGACACTGCCAAAATATGAACTCATTGAGTAACAGATTGTGTGTGGGAAAAGGAGGGGAGAGGTTTTTCCCTTTCTAGGAGCTCTTCCTAAATATGTTTTCTTTTTCCTGAACAGCTGGGAACTTCCAGTCCCTGCACCATTATATAAGCATGTGTTAGTCTTTGCCATAAGCTACTGCTCTCAGTTCCCTTTATGTATGTATTTTGCTTACACTTGGAGAGGATGTAAAAAATCAGACTCCAGAGTTGATACAGTCAGTGCTGGTGGATAATCAACATAATAAAGTAACTGAATTCAGTATGTCATAATTCCCACTCTGCTGCCTACAGAAAGCAGAACATGTGTACAAGCCCATCGTTGTCTAGGTTTTGAGCAATGCCAGCTGCAGAATCTGTTCTTGTGTTACTGCTGGGAACCAGCTCCTGCTGCAGTGGTTTCTGGGTAGGGCTGCAAGAGTCTTACAGTCCATGAGTAGAGCAAGACCCAAGTTAACTGAGCCTTTGGTGGCACTCAGCAGGGTATTGCCAGTTTCTCAGTAAGGCTTAGCTACTGAGATTTAGGAATTCCTGCTGCAATGACTGCTGTCTTTAAAACAAGCTTCACAGAAAAAGGGGCCATACAAAATGTCCTGTATCTCACAGTACTCATTATTTTCTGGTAGATGGAGGTAGGTACTGCTTTGCTAAAAGATCTGAGGAGATTACTGTCCTAGCAATTGCAGGTCATCTTCTCCCCCACTTCCAACCTTGTCTAACAGAATTTCTGCACCTGTTACCCACAAGCAATTGTAGTCTTCGTGCTGCTGAGGAGATGCTGCCCGCCCATTGCCTTCTATTTTGCAGCCTGATTCACCGTCACCCTTTCTCAGGCATTCTGTTTTGTGCAGAGCACAGAAAGATTTCGGGGGACAAGCCCCAGAATGATTACCTGGCTCTTCCTGCACACCTTACTGTTGCCCACTGCAGTTTTTTTTCTGCTTGTAGCTTTCTTGATGCAGCACTTGCAACACAGTATTAGGGTGCCATGAGGACCTGTCCAAGGGAGAAGTCTTCAGTAGCTCATTCCTGTTCCACAACTGTTCCTTTCCCTTCGTTCACCATGGATTTTTATTTTACTTACTACTTCCTTCTTGCACTTTGAAGAGGGAAATACAAGTCACTAAAATAAAATGCCTAAATTACCCTATGGAAGTCACCCACTAGTAAGCATTTCAGAGGTGTGTTTAACCCCTCATCACAGGGACCTTGGTGCAGTGCTGCCAAGATCACATGCCAATGTGCAGAACAAGATGTGATCAATACAATACAATCCTTGTATTTTCCAGTGCTGAAAGTTCAGCCTGTAACTAGGAAAAGAGTTGAATTCATGACTAAAATATTTACATCTGGACCAACCCCTTCCTAACTGACACACAGAACAAATCTGCTATCCCTCAGGGTACACATTACAGTGTTAATTAGTTATGGGTCCACATAAAATTATGTGTGGGTTTTGTGGCAAGGTACCATTAAGTATTGTACAAAAAAACTGTAGAAGTATAATAATATGTTTTAAAAGTGTAGTGTCTTTGTTTGCAGTTAGAAGTCAGTGCTTCTAATGTAGCACCTTAATGTTAATTGGTTTTGTCTTGTAATTTAAAGTGTATATGTGATAAATGTTGCCAAGCTGTCATTAAAAGTTTTAAGAAAGGCAAAAGAAATAGGAAAAAAGAGAAAACATTTGTATTATGAAGAAAAGCTGTTCCAGACATTTTTTTTTGCTTTTGTGCTTCCAGATAAACATTTTCTGATTGCTGATCTATTGCTCAGAAAAGCCCTAAGTCAGATTTACCAGGTTTTTATAGTGATTACCTCTTCAAAAAGAAACATTGAAAAATTACTTGAAAATTAAGCTCTTAAATTATTCTATCACGTTAGATAAAGTGTCAAGATTTCAGAGAGAACTCAGTCAAATAGAGCTAGAGAAGGTAGAGCTGCTTGTGCCCCGTGCTGTTTCAACATGCCCTATGCTAGAGGTGAATACTGAACATCTTTGCAGAAGAAGCAGTAAAACCAGTTGTGGCAAGGTAATGTAAAAGATGGTTTTGAGATTTGGAATTATATATGTCCTGCTTCTGATTTTTTTTCAAAAAGACTAAAGCCTTGCAACACTTCTGCAAGATAAGCACATCTTAGTGTTCTTTTCTAAATAAGGAAGCTAAGACAAAGAGACATTTGTAAGGCTTCATGAAGGTCTCAGAGCAAATGAGCATTGGAAATGGAAATTTAATCTGTAATACTGTTTGTGTTTTGTAGCTTAACAGTAATATTGCTTCCCCTTTCTAATTATTTTTTTGACATTATGCTAAAAACCCAATACCTGACAAGATAGTTTCAAAAATTGCATATGCTGAAAATAAGCACATATACTAATGGTAGAAAAGCTTTAATTCCTATGATAACTTTATCTAATTTTTCTGATTTACCAGAACTATATTTGGCACTTACAAAAAAATATTAAAGGTTAAAGTCACAATTTCAATAATACCTTATATATTATTTCTACTCATTCTACTTTATATTGCAAATTTTACTCAAGATACTTCTGTTCATGAAATTTGGCAAATTCATGAGCAGAAGTATATAAATGAATATATTGTAAGTTAAGCTGATACCAAGTAAACTCCTGTAGCAGTTCTGCTCATACAACTGGCAGTGAGTGATATTGTGTATGGCAGATTCTTGTGGCACTGATTTTGGATTTAGTAAGATTATTGAAAAGCCTGTAAGATAAAGTACAGGTATGGAAAAATAAATCTTCATTATTTTAATTTTTTTTTTATAAAACATATGTCAAAATTATTAAATGGTATCATTCTGTGGTCTTGTTTATCAAATAGCCAACTTGTTTGATGATTTTCTTAAAGAGCTAAAATTTGGTGCAGTTTACTTCTTTTTTTTCTTTTTTCTTTTTTTTTCTTCCATACTAAGGGTGTTTTGAAAAGGCGAGACCAAATTCAAGGCGAGCTGGATTCCAAAGTTGATGCTTTAGCCAATAAAAAGACAGAGAAGGATCTGGTAAGTGTTTTCAGAAAGCCAGACTCTTCCAGGCCATATTGTAGCGGCAGGAGAGGTGCAGAAGGACACTGGCCTCTGAGGCACGGGCTGGGACTGGGGGCTGTCTCCACCTCTGGCAGCTCTTGTGCCAGGCAAAGGCCATCACCAGGAAGAAGCAGCACTTCAGTAGCTGGGCTGCTGGTCATGGTGGGCGACCACTGGCCTTTGTCAACACAGACTGTACCACAGCTCATTTTTACCTTTTCTATTCCACACTTGCAGTTAAAAGTAGCAGTTGCTGCAGTGCTCTCATAGCTGCTGCTTCATTGATGTAGGGGAGGTAGAGGGGGAGATTAGAATCAGCAAAACTGTTCATTAAACTTATTTAAAGGAAAATCTTCTGCATTCTGTTCTTATAGGTTTCTGTTTTTTCTAGTTGGGCCCAGGGATTTTTTTTTTTGCTTCCAATATGAAACTTTCATTCATTCTAGTGAAGTCAGACTCTAACTGGTACCCCATGGGGGCAGGCATCCCAAAACCACCAGCAAGGCTCAGCAGCCAATTAAAAACAATCTCTGGGATGAGAACTGGCATTTTTAAAATTTTTGATTGTTAAACTCTCCAGTCTAAATAATGTCCTTTTAGCACAGTATTAACACTAAGTGTTATACCGTGTAAATAATATGTAAAAATGACTAATACCATTTTAGTACATCAAAGGAGAAAATCTTTAACATTTCAGATACTTTTTATTTGGCTTGTTCTAATTAGTTTCCATGTAAAGATGAGCTATTTAGATAGTTTTTGGCACTTGAAATGCATATTTTCATTTGATTTTTTTGGCACTGAGATGAATAAATAAGAATATATTGCTGAAGTCTGATATCTACAATGGCTATGGTATATTATATAACAATTTGCCTCTGTGTACTGGAGTGGGACATTAAGTAAATATCTCTGATTTTGGGGTTTTTTCCTGAAGCAGAAATTTTGTGTTCTGTAATTTGTTTTTATTTTTCTACTTTTTTCTATTTGCTGTTTCTTCTGACCTTTTTTCTTAGTTTAAAGCCTGAAGCTCTTATAAAATGCACAGAGGATGGTGAGTTGGAGAAGCTCCCTAGGCTGGGAGTTGGGTAGCCATGGCAGGTGCATTCAGAGATGAATTCAGTTCCATACAGCTTGTTTAGCAGCCAGACTAGTTTACTGCAGAAAAGACACCATAGCCTGGCAGGACTATCTTTTCAGGATGCATTTCCTCTTATAATCTGATGGAGCTCTCAGACATCGTGCATGCACTCCCTCTTCCTGAACTGTTACAAATAAAAAAAGGATATTTTTATTTTAGCATAGTACTGATTGTACCATTTTGATTTGATACTGAAAATGGTTTACTCTATCATGACATGTTTGTACTTGCTTCCAGTAGGATTTTGAAATCAGTTTGCCCAAACTTATTTTTTTCACTGTGTATATGTTTCCATATCTGCATTTACAGTTTGGTAAAGGCTTTGGACACTCTGATTCCCCAGGTGTTCATATCTTTGCTTTATCTTTCCAACCCCTCTATTTCTTACTAATTTCAGAGAATCCTGTTTTTGAGAGTCTGGTTCTTCTTGCAGTCTCAGAAGAGCAGTAAAACAGATGTCTGTTAGTCTAATCTGATAATAAAATCCTGTGTTCTCTAATTGAGTGGCAGCTGTATCCTGAAGACCTTTTCTTAATTAGAAGCTGAAGCCTTTTTCTAGTAAGGATAGTTTGGCAACAGAGAATGGTGTACTGCTATTTTTAACCATTCAAGTGACTGCACTATTTTCTTGGTCATTTTTTTACTGTATTTTCATTTTTATTATGTGTTGAAGTATTTTTCTAACACTTCTAACCAGACTTATTCCTTGGGAAAGGTGGTCATAACACAGGTATGTTGTTGGAATGGGTCTCAGACACCAAGTTTGGGTGTATTTGCACATATCTATTCCTAAGCAGAACTCCTGTAGCTTCTAATGATCTCACAAATGTCAGATTGAACTTGTCAGTGCAATCTAGTAGCCAGAGATTTTGCTGACAATGAGTGGCATGAACCCTAATCTCATTTGAAGTACATTTCCACCACAGATAAGGAGTTTCAGACTGTCATTAGAGCTGATGAAAGGCTGTGAGATATTTAGCATTGGTCATGGCAAACGTTAAATGATTTAACAAATGCAAGGTTGTACAGTGAAAGAATGTAAAACATCCCTAAGGTCAGTGCAGATGAAATAAGCTGAAATTGCAAATTAAACCTGATGGGACATTAGGCTAATCAGCTGGGAAAAAAATGTTTTCTTGAGCTGTGTTAGAAACTGCTTCTGGTGTTGCCACAAAAGCCAAAACCTTGGTTCCTACTCCAAAATTTTGTCCACAAAGGAGGCAGTTATTCAGGGTATGGATGATTTGAAGACTATGATTTTGGATGCAGGCTCTGACAGAGAGATTGGGCCCGACTTTGGTACCCTCCTGCTTATCTAGACATTTCTTACCTGCAGAGCTGTGGCTGGAAAGATAGTGGCATATGCTGCTCCATGATTCCCTCATTCCCTCACTCCATCCTGAAGGTTACACAGCAATGCTAGTGTATCCCTCTATGGTTTGGGCATTTTTAACAGTTTTAGTCTTGCCACTAGGGCTGATAATAATTCTGAAAAAAGGTTTGAATTAATGTGCTCTGACAGAGCAAGATAAGCATTTAAATGCTAACTTAAGGATTCTAGTGTTCAGGCTTGAAACTGAGTAGTAAGGAGATGAAATGCTGAATCTATTACATTCTGAATATGTTTTGTGTTTTAACTCCAGGCTAAAAAGGAGTTAGTATCACCAAGCTGTAGGATTAATTCACATAGCAGGTAGAAATTCATGCTGTTTTGCATAATGAGATGGTGTAAAATACTGTGTCACCATGTAAATTGGCTTTTGGGCCATGTCTCTTTGGCTACAGTCACACAGTCCATGTCCGGCAGCATCTGCCCCAGCAATGCCTGGCTCCCACCTTCCTGAGCTCTGGTCCCATGTCTGATGAGTGGCCATCACTGGTGGGAGATTTCATTTCTCCCACTGGCTGCCTCAATGAGATCCATGTAAGAAAATGGATTCAGAATCCTGTTTAATTTGCAGGATCAATTGTAACAATTTACACCTTGTAAATGAGAAACACACTAGGTGTGTTTTGGCTTGGACTTAAAAACTAGATGTTTTTGTTAAGTCCAAGCCATTCTTCTTCAATTTCTGCTGTCATGGCAACTAAAGAGAGTCGCATTGATGGGTTTTTGCAGTTTTGAAAAAGTAGACCTTGAATGTGTCTACGTGACATGGTGACACGTGGCATAATGCTGCCTTTAGACCATAAGTCCAACCCCTGCCTTAATACAATGTGTGATTTCTTTGGGGCTTTAGAGTGGGATGTTTAAACTGCATGTCCAGGCAGAGTTGTATAACAGAGTCTGCCTGTCCATATCATGTTCTGACTACAGTATGGAAGAAATTTGTAGTTCCTAGAAAAGGCTAGACAAAAACAAACTGTAAAATAACTTAAAGTTATAAGGTTGTAAAGACTGAGGTAAGGAAAAGCTGCTGCAGCCAGGACTTCTAAGTCAGAGAAGTTCTTTATGTGTGCAGACTCCATAGGAACTTCTTTTTTGCAAAAGCAGAGAATGGATTCAACTGCCTTTCCTACTCTAAATCATCTTTAAAATGTCATCATTTTCAGTATTCTGTGTGCATTCATTTTTTGGTATTTGAAGGAAAGGCAATTAGCATGGAACATGGTCAAAATACCAAATCCAGTTGTCTGTAATTTCTTTAAAGGTAATCCCCCCACATTTAAGCTTTGGATTAGCCTTTTCATTTTGAATGCAGTTTTAATAGTTGAAATTATACGTGTCTGTAACTTGATTAGTGGTTTGGCCAGATAACTGAACTTGGGCTTTTCAGTAAAGTAGAAATAATTTTTTTTTCATATTGTTCCTCATTAATAACCAGTATGTCATTAACCTAGAAGTGTAGCAAAGAAAATCAGTGTGAAAATCAAATCTAACTAAAAATGTTTGTTATTGACTTGGATAGCATTGATTCAGATGAAATTTTCAGTTTTACTAGCTAAGGAGTTCTTGGCTTCTTTAAGAGCTGAATGGGATCCAGGTTCTTTGACCCTTTCAGGCACTGTTTGATGATTGAGTTTGTGTTTGATGGCAGCATCACTGCTGTTGCCCTCAATCACTGTTCTCCCCTGCATGGTCCAAGCTGGAGGCTGTGCACCCAGACTTTCCATGCCTTGCTCTGAGTTCTGAGGTTTCTGTGTTCTACCAGGAGCATAAGCATTCTTTTAAAATCCTGGAAGTTAGTCCTGGAATCCTGAACTTTCTATCAATAAAAACACCAGCTCTGCAGAAAGCAAAAGCAACTATCCAACTTTACACAGGTGTGGTATAAGGAGGAAACTATTTGCTTTATGGCAGAATATAAGGACGAAGAAGAAATGTATGGAGCCTGAGTTGCAATAGAAGCAATTCAAGGAATTAAGTTTTCCTGCTTGATGTTCCTTTTTTTGGTGGTGTTTGTGCCTGCCTTCCCTCCTGCTGCAGACAGTGGCTCTGCAGTCCCAGCAGGGGATTTTGCACTGTAGCCACAGGAGATCTGCCTCGTTCTGTGACCTGGTGCCAGCCAAAACAGACACAGCTGATGAGTAAATGACAATAGGTAACCGAATTACTAAGACCAGAAAACCTCATTAAAGACAGGCCTGCTGTCCACTTAGTCCCATCAGCTGGCAAGTCAGCTTGTGCATTTACAGTAATTAGAAGCAAGTAATGTCTGTAGAGTAGCCCTCAAAGTTTTGGGTCCTGGATTGCTGGGAAATGCTTTCTTCTCTGTAGACGTCCTTTCATTTAATTTCTTTCTCTGCTTCTGTATTTCTTTTTCCCTCATATGGTCATACACAGTTCCACAAGAAAAGATGGTAATGCGACAGGCAAGAAATCAGAAAGTTTATGATTTTGATTTCTGCTGACTTCTCCCCATTTTGTTTTCTCCTGTTATCAAAGATTCTGACAGGATTTTCTCAGTTTTCCTCGCCAAATCTAATTTGTACAACTGATTCTGCTTCAGTAAAGCCCTCTATATATTTCTTTTTTGATGCAGTAATGTCAAGTGCTAGTGAAGAGGTGCCAGAGTCTGTAACTTCTCTCAGTGAAAAAATATATTTCCAGAAACATTTTCATTCTGGTCTTCTTTTCGGTTATTAATATTTCAGAAATTGTAGTGAGTTATTAATTAAGAATTAATTTTAAATTTATCCCTGGGAAAAGTTTTTTTTTGCTAAGTGAAATACCAACCTTAGTTCTGCAGTTCTCTTGGTCTCCACTACAGTCAATTGATTTAAATAATTTTGTAATTGGTGATTTTCCTAATTTTTTTTAATGTTTAAAATTAATATTTAGTTCTCAGAAGAGATTGGGAAACTTGAAGACAAAGTTGAACGTGCCAATAATGCTCTGAAAGCAGATTGGGACAGGTGGAAGCAGAACATGCAGTGGGACATGAGATCAACATTTATGAATGTGGCTGAGAATAATCTCCGTTATTATGAAGAGGTAAAACTCTTTCTCACAAAAATGTTATTTTTTAATTATTTCAGTGGAGAAGTCCATGGGTTCTCTGTAAAGACGAATTTTTCCATTTTAGTTCAAATGTTTGATAACTTTGCAATCAGTTTCTGTGGGAATAGTGGGGCAGGTATCCTTAATTTGACAGATTTCAATGAGAATATGTTTTATTGTGCCCAAGTCGTTGATCCTGAGTTCATCATCGACAGAGGGCACTCTTGTTTTACTAACCAAAACAACTTGGAACATGATTTTTGGTTCAATGTCAGCTGCTATGTTTCAGTTTGGAAACATTTTGCTGTGAGAGCTTGAAGAAGCCCTCTGGAACACTCAGACCTGTATGAGGAAAACCTTTAAATGTGATTCCACCAGATTTTTATTTTCAGCTCAAATGCCTCAGGCAATATTCTTGGTAAGAATTTCCAAGAATATATGCTAGGAAGAAGAATTTGAAAGCATATAACAAAATACATTAAGCACTCTGTGAAGTTTTCTCATGGGTAACACAATGTTGATTGAAATGCGCATTTTGAAAATATCCCAGATGTCTTGAAGTTTTTAAAATAATTTCTCTTTACTTTTGGGGGAAAAAAATAATGGAATGCACTGAGCCATCTCTTAATCATAAATTAGTCATTTTCACAGATATATTTGGTATCTGTAACTTCAGTCCTGTAGTCTGAACCTTTTATGGATTGCACATTAGCCAATGGCAGTGCTCTGATTTTACAAATCATCCTGTTAAAACATAATTGAAAAGACAGAGCTCTTGATCATCAAGTCTAATTAATTGACATGCAGTCTGTGAGATGCATGGACATTGACAATCTGTTGTTATATATTAAGATCAAAATATTTTCAGAAATCAGGCAGCAAGCTTTTGGCTTCCTCTAACATTGTCTTCATTTATTGATGGTCTCTGACTTCTATAGCAGCAAAATGTATGTTAAAGCAATGCTGAATATATTAGAATATTTTCTTTGTGAATGATTAGCTAAAATATAAAAATAATTGAGTCTTTTTCCTGTCTAGAAATGGTTTTTTTCTGAATTAGAAGTTTAATCCTGAGCACCAAAGCACATATTGTATATGAAATTACTGTTTTTAAGCCACAAACTGTAGAAAACTATTCATCTGTCTCTGTAATTGCCAGAGGTTCTTCTTAAATAGCCTCTGAAATACCAGACAAGTTGGTTCATACTGAGGCACAATCTTTTCTTGGTACTTTTCTTGAATAATGAAATCTTCATTAAATGGTTTTGCTGTTACATCTTTGTAGACCTACATTTTAGAAAAAGCCCCTTATCTTCCTACGCAGTTGCAATAATAAGTAACATTGTGCTAACTCTATCACTCCTTGTTTGCAGAGTAAGAGCTTACCAATTTCTTTCTGTTTTATCAGAAAATCATTATCTAATCATGATATTCAAAAGAACTTGATAAATTTAATATTTTGATTGGGAGTTTTCACGTAAAAATCATTTATTTAAGACCCGTGGTTAATGGTTATGGTTAATTATTAGAGAAGTGATTACTGATTACTGTCAGAGGCCTGTGTATCTCAAACTACAAGTGTAGTTTCCAGAAAGCAGCAGGAAAAGAAGCTCTGGCATCTGCTCCTGCTGTTTGGGAGTGAAACTTCAGAAATCTCAGAAACCTGAGAAGCAGAATATTATTTTTACGCTTTCAGTAGGAAGGAGAATCCAACCTTAAATGTAATCATTTGAGTCCGACTCATTAAACTCATGCACAAACACACTGTCTGTTACAGTGTTTTTTACTTGTTCAGTTATTACTTGCTTCATTAGCATTCTTTCACATGTCTGAAGTTACTCATTCAGACTTTTGATGCACCCTTTGATGCTTACTAAGCCTTTTCTTGCTGTAACATCCCTCATGTTCCTGCCTTTTCTCTTCCCCAAAGCATGATCTGTGCATTTTCCCAGTAATTATGGATGCTATGAATGTGATTCAGTTGCCCAGTTCTTCTGTCCAGCTCCTATAAGGAATCATCTCCTGCTTTCTAACTTAGTGACTACCTGCTTCTCATCCTTTCCACAACTTCCTCCACCCCTCACTTAAACTATTTGTGCCTCTCCACGAGCAGTGTCCCATTCTCTTCTCTACAGCAGCATTTCACTGTGCTTCTCATTATTCCCCTTGCTGACTGCATTTCCCAGGCACACAATCAAAGGAGGAGTCATTTCTGTTCACAGTCATTCTCTGCAGCCCTTAAATTTTGGGAACCACAAAGTACTGAGAGAAAGGCAGTCTTGTATTTTCTGATGGCTGCTGCAGTAGAGAATGCAGCCCTTCAAAACTGTATAAACCCAAGCCATTGTGGTCAAAAACAACCCAGCAGCATGTCAAAATACACTAGAATTTCCAAAATGTCATTTCATCTTTGTCACAATGGGCAAAGAATATGACCTTACGTTTGTTTGGGTTTTACCTTAATTGTAGTTGCCTAAGGATTGTGCTGTCAACTTGTCAAGCATCATGTAGCTAGCATAAAAGATTATCTCTTCCTTAAGCTGAATTAATGTTCACATGAAATAAATGTTACTCTAAAGTGTAAATGTTACTCTAAAGTGTTACCTGTAATTATGTTTCTCCAGATTTACAATTTAAAAGTTATTCTTGTAGTCTTCCAGTTCACTGGCTATCTGCATTTATTAAACTTGGATAAGAAGTGTTCCTTTGTTTCTACAGCTGTTTTGTGTCTCTCAATGCTGTGGTAACAAAGACGTGAATGAAAGCCCAGTGTTGCAGATTTACAGGGTGCTCCTGTACGGGCCTGTGTGAAAGCTTTCAAGTGATAATGTGCAAGCTTTGTTATAATATATTTAAAATCATTTAGGAGCCGAGAATTACCATGACTGACCAATCTTTTGGTATTCCTGTAGCTGGTCTCAGTGGTTCATACAGTTCTGTACTTCCTTTCCTGTGGAAAAGAGTTGAATACATCCTCAAGTTTCTCTGCATTCCACAAAATAATATTGTAATTACAATGACAATAAATGCATTGCTAGAATAAGGAGGACTTTCTGAAACAAAATGAAAAGGTTTTAGTTTTTAAAAGTTCATCAATTCATTCCTATTTCTGAAGTAAATAGCATTGATTCAGCAGGTGGTAACACCTTACCATTTATTTTATTTCTTTTCATCAGGCCTTAGGCTTGACACCATTGTCTGACAGCTTAGTCCAGCAGAGGTATCTACCAAACAGCTGGAATCACAAACTGTCCACAGGGTGGAGCTTTCATCTGAGAAACTGAGTGTCACCATGAATATTTTCATTAATTTAGACATAGATATTCTAAAGATGCAGCATCACTAAATCCAAAGCAGGATACAGAATTAATGGTGGTTCTGGCAGTGTTACTCAGCTGGCAGGTTTGAAGTGTTGCTGCTGCAGACTAGCAAAACCAAACCAGGCATTGTTGAACTCTGGCTTCAAAGAATAGAAGCATTAAACATATGCTAAATTTTTCACTTTTTCTCATGTGTTTAGTATAGTTAATACGTATGTAGCCAATGAATTTTGGTAACCTATTCTTTTCAGAAAAACCACCAGAATAAGTGGCTAGGTTTTATAGCCCAACCCAAAGACTAATTATACATTGTAAATCCAGAAAATATACCAGAGTCTGCATTTCCACTGCTTGTTGGGTACTCCAGGAAATGAAAACAGATTGGTGTTTTTTCCTAAAATGGGACAATAGTTAGTTTTGGCATTGAAAGAATCTGTTTTTTCTTGAGCAAGGATGAACCTGTGTTTTACAGCATAGCATTTGATTTTATTTATCACATGTGAAATGAATCCTGTTAAACCCTTGCATCTTAATCAGAAAATCAGTTAGCTTTGATATAGTCAGATTCTTGTTGGTATTGGCGCACCCTGCTATTTTTCAAAAATATAAATAATTTCCTGATTTTCTTAAGTGTTTCAAGCACAATTTAGTATATTTCTGTGACCTACATTGTTGTACAGGCATTAATTGATCCAAAAGATTCATTAGGGCAAAGCAATACTTGTGCCCCATAACAGCAACTTCCCTCTAACTCCAAAGCCCTTATGCACCTCTTGGTCTTGTAAAAGCTGTAGAAAAATAGATGAGATTTGTTATTTGCCCTAGAGCCTCTGTAGTGATGCATTTAAGCAGCCATGTAGCAGGAAGTTGGCTGTTCCTGCATGTTGATCACATCCTACCTTAGCCATGCCTGGGAGTTCAGCTACCAAACTTCACAAGATTTTCAAAAGCTCCCCCATCTAAGCCCGTTTGTCCCCGTGCACGTTGCTTCAAAGGCAGATGCATCTTTAAAGCTTCATGCATTTCAACCTTTACAATTTTTTAAAAATAATTTCAGGAAGATGTTTTTGGGAGTGAGAATTGCTATTTCTGTGCAGTCTAGTTTTTGTTCCCCTGCACACAGAAATCATGAAAATACTTTCTGTTTCTCTCAGACACAAACAAGACTTCATTTTCAGATTCTACTCCAAAAAATTCCATCATAATGCTATTTTAAACATATCAGCTACGGATAACTGGGAACTGGAACAGAAACACACATGGCATGTGACACACTGCTTCTGCTAGCATCCTTACTACATGTTCTATTGTTATAGCTCCTTTTTCATTATATATGCAATTGTACTACATGAAAAACTTTTTGCTGCTTTTTCTAAGAATGATGTTGTAGAGTAGATACGTGTCCTGCGGTAGTAATCAGAATATTTTAGGTAAAGTAGCCTTATTTAAGTTCTTGCTATTTCATTTTGTGTATTTAGGCTTTTTTATGTTTTCCATTGGGCTTTTACGAGTAATTGGAT
This sequence comes from Fringilla coelebs, assembly GCF_963513975.1. Taxonomy (NCBI): domain Eukaryota; kingdom Metazoa; phylum Chordata; class Aves; order Passeriformes; family Fringillidae; genus Fringilla; species Fringilla coelebs. The sequence goes on from NC_140067.1 coordinate 18,683,625, forward strand.
TATGAATTTCAATCCTGTGCAAACACATTTAATTTCCTCAGTTTGGATTTTCTGGGGTTTTTTCCTTCCTGTCTCCTTTGTGAAAACTGGCTGATCCTCTGTTTTGATCTCCATTTTCAACTTCCCAGGAGAATGGAGTAAAATAATTCAGTAATAATGTTGAAGCATACATCACTAACAAAATGTCGTTTATGCAGTTCATGCTTCACAATGTGAAAAGCTTGAGCCTAAGGCACAGGGACCCAGTTTTGTTTTGGTGTGGTTAATTATAAAATTTGTCAGCTGTAGGAGCACTGTGATGTCTGACAGTGAAATGAGCCACTATTGCTCTTACATTTTGAAAAATGTGTTTTGGTTATATAAACAGGGATAAATTAAAAGCTGAATAACTTGTGTGGAAAAAATGCTTTGCATCTTTGTCTGGACAGACTTCAGTAGATCATATCTATCTGGTTAAGCGATGTATTATGATTGCATTTTAACATGTGCAGCTTGGCTCAGTGTTGCAAAGATAACACAAAGCCATTTTTACATTGCAGCCAATGCTGAAACATGTATTTTAATTCACATTACTGAAATTATGGAATAACAAAACTTAGACTTCTGTGGTAATTCAATTAAACTGTGGTTCAGAAAAAAATCTGTCACTGCCAATGAAAGATGCCTCAAGAAAAAGTGATGTTTTCTTGTACCACACCTAGAAAAAGCTTAGAAAAACAGCTGTGCCTTGCAGCTTTCTAGGATGGTGATCCAGGCTGGGCTCTAACAAACAGAAATGGAGGAGTTTGAGTGCCACAGCGAAGACACGTGGCTGGCAGCTGCCTCACTGACATTTCACAACCAAGAGGCCACGTTCCAGCTCAAGCCTCTCAGATACATTCAGCTGCCACAGTGTCACATGAAGTAGGGGAGTATCTAATGATCAAACTTTAAGGCTTTATACAAAAGCTCAAAAAGACCTTTTTAATCAGAAATCAGTTTTCAACACTTGTAGTTCACTGTTCAGGCTGGCAGTATCTTCACTGTTTCTCCCTGGTGTACCATTCCAAAAAGTCAATGAAGAAAGTGGATTTCCACATGAATTTTACCCTGTTAGTCCTCTCTTTTCACAATAATTCAGACCTTAGATACACTCTGAACAGCAGCATAATGTTGTGTGCAAGAGCAGCAGAAGTTACTTGGGGCTTTTGTCAGCAAGATCTGAAGAGAAAGACTGAGGCAGTAAATTCATGGTATCCATAGTCTAGGGGACAAAATGTGAATAACAGGAATGACCTCGTGCCTGATAATAGCCAAAAAACCTGTGCAAAAATAAGCTCATGCTTTTTTCTTTGTGATCTTTTAGTTCAGTTGGCTGTTTTAACTGCTTTCATTTTCTTGCATACCCACTTGTTCTACTTTCTTGTCTTTAGAGACAAAGCTACTGCTTGTTTTTTCTTTTTCTTGTTACTTTTGTCACTCTTAATTTCATGGGTTCCCCTGGTTCTGTATCCTTGAATCATCATGGATTCCCCCAGCTCCAGTCATCCGGTGTGTATTCTTTGTCTTTCTGTTCGAGCTTATATTTAACATTATCAGATCCTCCCACTCATCTGCTTACACACAGACATGCAGTTATACCAGGACCTAGCTCTTCACTGTAGTATGATTAAATCTCCATATTTCATGGCAGAGCTTGGAAGTCATTCACAAGAAATGTCTAATGGAGTTAGGTGGCTGCAAGTTCAAGCAGGGTCATTTTCATGTCTCCTAAGCAATGACAGATGACAAGGTGTTTCAATGCACTGGGCTTAGCAGGTTGCTGTGGCTTGAACAGTTGATGGCAAAAGATTTCAGTTAGGAAATAAACTGTTTTTAGGGGACTGATTTAATTCAAAGTGCAGGAAAATGGAGTGTGCTGTCCAGGTTTTAATATATGTTTCCTGGGAAATTTCAGAAGACTTATTTATGGTGCATAATAAAGATTCTTCATGGGAAAAAAACTGTGTAGAGGAAGTAGTAAATCAGCTGCATTGTCAAGAACAATAGGTATGAATGTATAAGTCAAAATTTTGTAAGAACATTTCCATTTCAAGGGCTTTTTTTCAATAGCATCAGAACGAGGAAATTACTGCAGCAATTTGCCTGTCCTGTTCTACTGGCAGACTTGAAAGAGTAGAAACCTGGTGCTTTGGGTAACAAGCATCAACTCACTGCAGGTTACCTTGTGACATGGCTCTCAACAATAATTTATGATTTAGAATGGCTTGCCAAGCTGCCAACACTCATTTAAGCTTAATTGAACCAAAGAAATTGGGGGGTTTTGTTGGTTTTCTGATTTTTTCATTTTACTGCCTGCAGAATTGATGCTTCAGATTAAAAAAATAGTTTTTACAATTGTAAATACATTTTTCCATAAGGCGAGAAACACCACTTGTAAGGATAACAATTTCCCTACTCCCAGCCTCTGCCTTTCTGGTTCTGTTTCTTTCCCATTACTCTGGGGAAAAATGAATTCTCTCCTTATTTAGAAAAAAAAAATGGTTTCATTTAACTTGGAAGGAAAATTGGGTATACATTAGGAATCCACAGAGATTACCAGGGAACGGCGCCTGACAATGTGCTTTCTATTTGGAAGAGATCTTTGCCTGTAACTAAAGGAAGAGATTAAAGAAGAGCATAATTAATGTTAGCATCTTCCCTGCTACAACATACAATTACAGTGCTCACAGTGTGTGCCTGTCATTATGTAAAATTGACCTTTACAGCTCACTCAGCATGTTAGCTAACATTTTACATATACTGAGCTGCCTAGGAAACCGTATTTTGCTCTTCCCGTGGTCCTACAAAAGCAGCTTGTGACAATGCGTGTGTATTCTGCAATTTTTTTTAAGTTCTTTTTCTCCTTGGCTAACAGTTCACAGAAATCTCTCTGCTGTACTCACATGTATGTGTTTGGTTTCTTTAAGTGCCTTGCTACATGGGAGTCCTTCCTAGCATCTCAAACAGTGGATCTTCGTGTGGATGAAGATTCTGAAGACAGGCCTTGAGTAATATCTCTGCTTGATCTCTGCCTTTTCCATGCAGTTTCTCCCAACCAAAGTGCTTTATATGAGATCAGATACATTATTAAATTTAACTGTTAAAATCAGTGAAATGCAGGAAACCAGCTTATTGTGCACTCAGGTATTCTAGTCCTGAAATACATTTTGAAACATGCTATATATTGCTTTGTATTGCTTAGCTCTGATTTTACATATTTTTATGCATTTGCCTACAATTGTTTTCATAAATATTGTGTAATTTTGATATAAAGTATTTTAAATATGTAAAAATAGCTCCATTTTAATAAAAAGTTGAATAAGGAAAGTTTGTCATCAGTCTGTATCTTTGTCTTTTTTAAAAGTATTTTGGTATTTTACCATGCTTCTTAGATTCTCTTTCTTGAGTAATTTCTTGTACTTACAGAATTATGTCACATAGTCCTCAAGGACTAGTACTTTAGTATTATTTTAATAGATCTTTCTAGTTGCCCAATGGCAACATAGGACATAAAGATGCCAAACATGTTCTGTAAGATTATTGCTGCTTTAAAGTGTTGATAATTTAGTTTTCAGTTTGCATTATTTAGATGTTTATTAGACATCTTCAATTTTACATTTTTTATAGGATAAAGAAAAAAGTGACAGTTCACGAAACAGACTGTACAGCGATACCATTAGTCACAGCACTGATCCTGCCAACACAAGAACTTCCATTTGAAGTTTGCAGGGTGAAACCTACTCCCATGGCTGACACTCCTGTAATCCTCACCTTCTTTCCTCTTTAGATAATCAGTGTGGAAGAGGAGGGGTTAAGAAAATAAGAGGTTTGGATTAAAATGATCAGCTGATTCACTCACACAGTATGCAATAAAGTCTTCCAGTCACTGAATTACTCCACCCACTAAGTCCTCCAGTCTGCAGCTGTAGTTTCTGCAGTTCTCTCTAGTGGTTAAGGTCTGAGAAAGCCACAGGCTTTATATGGAAAGAATGAGGTCCAGGAATCAGAGACAGCCTAACCAGGGCTCTGGCTTGCAGAAGAGCAGGGCTTCAGCCATCACCTGCACCTTTTGTGGTGGCATTTTGTGAGCTTGCTCTGGTCAGTCTCCTAATGGCTGCAGGGGAAAATTCCAGAGCACGTCGCTGCTGCTCCTGGGTGGCTGTGGACCTGTCTAAGCTGGGCAAGGATTTTGTGGCTTTGATCTTAAAAAATGCATATTGCAAATAAGACCTGGAATACCAGCATGACCTTTTCAGCAATGCTAGGAAAAGTACTCTCATGCTGCCCTCATGAAGTTGTAGCGAAAGCTCAGCTCTCTTTTTTTCATCTATGAAGTGGCAGTTAAGGTGCCCCTGAAATCCTGCAGGGGGCATGAATCTCTCCCAGTGTGGACAGCTCCCCGTGCAGAGGTGAGTCTGTGCTCAGAGGGCAGTGCAGTGCTGAAAGGTTGTGCCTCACAGGCTCTCCTCCAGCCATGCTGGCAGTGGATCCTTGCAGGAGGAAGGGAAGAACAACGTGGCTAGACTGTGCTCTTTTCCCACTGTACCTTCCTGATGCTTTTTTTAACATCAGAGCTTCTATCAATACTATCAATATGCTTAATAGCCTTAATGGCTTTCCCTTTTTTTTTTTTCATCTAAACTCATAGGATTTACCATGATGAATATCAATGAATTCCACAACTTAATACGTAGGAAAAATCAATTAATTTTGTGATCTCCTAAACCAGCTGCCCAACAACTTCAGGTAACACCTTCTGCCTGTTAAATTGTGAGAAGAGATGAACAGCTCTTTCCTATTTGTCTTCCCTGTGCCACTCAAGAATTTACAGACCTCTAGCATGTTTTCCAAGTATTGCCTGTTTTCCCAGAGGAAAAGCCATAGCTTAATACCATATTGTACAAAAGGCACTTCACATCTGTGTTCATTGTTACTGCTTTTCTCTGTATTTTGTAGTTCCGCTGCAACCAGTGTTCAAAATGCAGACACACCAGAAATGTACATGTTGTCATAATTATGCTTTGATTTTTGTCATCATATTCCTAATTTATTTTTTGAAGTACCACTGAATGCTGAGCTGCCATTCCACAGAACTGTCCACAGAGCTCTTCTGAAGGTTACTGAATAATTTAATATCCATCAGTGTGTATATATAGGAGAACTGGCTTTTCCCCAGTGAGCATTTATTTGCATTTATTAATACTCAATTTAGCCTGCTGTTTTTAGCTCCTAATTTCTCTGTAATGTACAGTTCTATAAACAGGATTGCAACAAGACAGACATCTGGTATTCAAAGTGTTACTGCTAAGTGGAGGTTAAAGGAATTGAGCTTGAACAGGCTTACTGGAAGGCTAGAAATACTTGAGTGTAACCAAAAATTACTACCATGCTGCTAATTTAGGCACCTCTAAGGACATATAATGTCTGGTTAGTGGAGACAGGGAGTGCCAATGTGTGTTGCATTGATTTTACCTGTATATTCTGTTGGACTAGAACATTATCACTTGAGACATCTGGAAATCAGAAGCACCAATGGACATTTTGTTTTCTAGGTAAAAATATTCATTATCTTCATGATGCATTTTTCCTTTCTTTTTCTCTTAGCTAGGCCATAACTTAGGTGGTAAAGACTTAAGCAGTCAGTTTTAGAGAGGCCTTCTTGTGACCATGTATTCCTGATTTCTGGTTGCTCTATCATGTAACAATAAGGTCTGTTGTTGAGACTAAACATTGTGCTTTGCATGTCATGCAAATACTTCCGAAACTTCGAATTTTAGAAAATCTATTGCCCATTTAGACTTATTTCCAAAGAGTTTTCCTTTGTGGAGTCTTGCCTTCCTTAGGCTTATGATTGGAAAGTGCTTAAACTATTTGATTACTAAAAATCAGTCTGCCTCTCACTGGATTTTCATGTTCTGTGTATGTCAGTGGTTCATATCTAGGGCCTGTAAACAATGCATTTCTCTCTCGTTAGACTGAAAACACATACAAAAAAAAAGAACAAAAGCCTTCTCTGGTAGCTAACAGGGGAGCTATCACCAGAGGAAATTGCTGGCAGTAAAGGTGAAACAGGGATGTGTGTAAGAAATCAGTGGCCCTAAGCACTGAATGATTTTAAAGGGTTGCCTGATACAGACTCTATTACTTCACAAGTGATCTATGGCAACATGTATGTCTGGAGAAAAAAGAAAGAAATACAGGTTCTTCTGGCCCCTGCTGCTGTCAGACTATGCCTGAAATAGTGACCATTCAAAAAGATTTGTGCACTATGTATTGAATTATTTTCATTTACCTGATAGCTGTGACTAGGATTTCACTTCTAGTATCACTAAAATAAGGGTAATGCTAGCATAAATTAATCATGAAATCAACATTTTTGCAGGAGCTTTACAGGCCATGAGGAGTATGAAGTGTTTTTCTTTCATATGTCTAAATCATATTTTAATATCACACATCAGGACTGCCCACTATTTTGGACAAACTCCCTTACAATTTCATGAAGAATGGATGAGGAAGGAGGTGTGTGTAATCAGCTACTCTGATATGTTTTAAATTTACTCAAAGAAAATGGCTAAATAACCCTGTTTCTAACAAACGGAGGAGTTCCTACCTGCCAGCTGGTGCAACTGACCTGAGTGAGTAGAGGAGGAGATTGTAAAACCTTTGCAGAAAGCACCTGGACAGCAAAACATTAATAAAGCGCTTGCTAGCTCTGCAGCTGTTACTGTGTGGACCTGCTGTTAACTGCTGCATGTCACAGACACCATCTTTCCTCTAGTCCTGCCATCATCGTGAAGAGAGAGAAGCCTTATCTATGCAATCCCACAGAGGCTCCTTATTGCATGCAGAGTGATTGAAAGAAGTGCAGGCCAACAGGAGGAACCCTGAACTCCTTCACAAAACCCACTGTGCTGCAATTTTCAAGCTGCACCAATATCTGGATGCAGCCCCCAGTGTTGGTTCCACTGCCTTACTGGGAGGAATAGAGAGGCAACAACTTATCTGAACCTGAAAAGGATGGACACAAACTTTCAGCAGATGTGGGAGGTTCTGGAGACCTGAAAAATGAGGTCTGGGAGCCAGGAGCTGGGAGCCACACGCTGGGCAAGGACAATCCCTGGCTCCTGGCCACCCCAGTGCCCAGAGATGCTGAGGAGCAAAAGGAGGAACTACACTTTGTCTCTTACTCAGATTCTGGGAGTGGTAGAAAGATAACTGGCATCTATCACTTGGATTGCAATCTAGACATAGATTTCAGAAAATAGAAAATCAAAAAATAGGACAGAAGGAAAAGAATACCTTGGATACAATTAGAAGGATATTTGCTTTCATGGTTTAAATTATATTTAGCTTGGTTTTTAACACTTAACTTGAAATGTTCCTATATTATATGGGTTGCTACCTACACTGAATGTGTATGTAAAGTTTGTGAGGGTTGCCATGGGAATTCTGGCTTCCATGCCTGAAAAATCATCTGCAATTTGATAAAGCTCATCAATGATATTGCTATACATTCATTTGCCCATAGAATAAGGGCAAATAACATGTATAGCAATATCATGTGTTTGTCTTTTGGAAAACCTTTATGGAAAAAAGTACTTTTTCATCTCTGCTTTGTAATGTCATCTCATTTATCAAAAGTATTTATTCAGAACAAATACACTGCAGGGTTTTGAAGATTATTCTTTGGAGTCTCTCTCCAATAACACGGATCCAGATGTTAGATTATTCTAATTCATTTTTTGTGGTACATATATTTTACTAACGTATTGGTATTAATTTTAGTTTTAAAAAATGCAAGATCAGAGCATAAATGAATCTCTGAGTAATTCTAAGCAAATTCAAATGTATTTATATGGTGTTTCTTGGGTTTTTGGGTTTCTTCATTCATTCTGAGATAGCTAAACATTCCCAATATGATTGCTGACTACATCATCACCATGCTGTGATCCAGGACCCATGGAAATTAATGAAGAGACCAAAGACTCTCTCCCAACTGATCAAAATTCAATTTATTAACAGTATTTGGAGAGAATTTGCTCATTGAAAAGAAACAGAAGCAGAAAACTATAATCACTACCTTGACTTACTCCTGTATTTGGCACTGACCACAGTCTTTCTACCACCTTTTCCTAAAAGGTTGGAAGGTGATTTTTGGGGGGAGGGGGCAGCATTTTCCATTGTTTCATTTAATTTATCTCAGCCGTTCTTCAGCAGTGGCAGTGTATTTAGAAGGGAAGCAATAAAATCTTAATTATAGGGCTGTAGAAAACAGTTACAAATGCATTTGCTACTGCTACATGTTGTTCAGAAGAATGTAATCAATTCACACTGTTTTTGAATGATGTTTCATATTGTCATCTTGTAAACAGAGCTTAAAATAGCAAGCTTATAAAGAAAGCTAAATCTCTGTAATTATGAAAGCTTTTCTTTTCTTCCCAGTTAATCCTAGAAGAAAAGGTGGAGGCTGGAGGTGCAACAGCTTTGATTTTGAACCCCCTACTGAAGTAAAAGAATGTTGATAATTTGAAAGTGGGTTTGGAGGTTTTTTTAAGAAAAATGTAGAGCCATGAAACAACATACACAGCTGAATGTGGTATGTCAGAGATGAACTTAAAATGGTGTTTCTGTAATGCCACATCACCATGACTTTGTTAATGTAGTGAACAGTAACACATTGTCTTGGATTTCAGTAAGAAACATGAAAACAGAGTTGACAGAATTCAGCCTTTACAGAATTTGTTTGTTTTGTATTATATAACTAGTGGCCAGTGGCTTCTGATCCACACTGTGAGGTCCTGTTGAAAACTCAGATCTCTTGAGAACTGAAGTGTAATCTTGGGTTTTAAACACGCCACCAGCTGAGGCTGATAATGTACTATCAGTGAAAAACTTAACTAATGTTTCATTACAACAGATCTTGAGAAAAGCTGCAAATCCCATGTCATGGAGATGGAACTATCCAGAGTATATTTCATTTTTGGGATGAACGTCGAAGAAGCTGCAATCAATTGATAAATCACAGTTGTAACAGCTCTGTTTCAGTATCTGTAGTGCCTAGCGAAAAAAAGGAACCTGAATGAAGTCCAAGGGAGTTACACCAGCCCTCTGCTCGTCCCCTTTGCAGAGACATGTCCAGTGTACGCACAGGCTGAGCATTGGTGAACATGGAATAGTTCTATCCATAAGCCAGTGGCACAAAGGTGCCATTGAACCAACTTTTGGTAGCTGAGGCAGAGCTCCATTTTGGATTTTAAGTCCCTCTCTCCTTCAGCACTTGCCAGCAAACTTGAGCAGAGCTGACAAAAAGCTCATCAACAAGCTGAGAGTTTCTATACTTGCTACATATGAGTGTCATTTGCTGTAGCAAGAGCTTCTCATCTTGGACTCCCATGTCAAAACTTCTGATGAGGCCCCTGTCCATCTTATCTAACCTTTCCTTGCAAGGACATGTTCATAATATTTTAATGACCAGGGAAAGAAGGTGTGCCTGTTTGGGAATGCTATGCATTTTTAAACCATAAATTATTGTTCCAAAGTGATCACTACTAGAACAAACTATACATTGCTTTGCCTTGTCTCTGGAAGTTGCTTAGGACACAGTGATATCCCCACCCTGTGGCAGAGGGCAAGAAAAGCTTCTCAGTTTCCTAAGACTTCAACAAAATACACACAGTAGGAAGGAGAAAGGCTGTCAAGTCTCTTGGCCTTTTCTGTTTCCTAAGTTTTATCATGTACTTCTGCAGCATATGGGTGTAACTAATTACATTTTCTGAGCAGATGTGCAAGAGATAGATTGATATGCCAAAGCTGGTAAATGTCCAATAAGGAGGCGACTGGTGTGCCCATGACAGATTTTGTAAATGAGACATTTACAGAAATGATGAATGTAAAACATTTCATCTTAATATGTAACTCCTGAGGTTAAAAGAAGACCAAGTCCATTGTCAATAGGGAAAAAATGTGTAACGTGTCCCCATTTCTACTTTAGAAAAGAAGTTTGTTTCAAAATCTGTTTGGAATATGATGGTTTTTAAAGCTGCTTCCTTCTCTCCTATTTTCTATTTACTGTTGTAAAGGAGAGGTCAATAGGAACGCATTTGGAAGAAAAAGAAGGTTAAATTCCTCTCTCACATAAAAATAGGATTTTAAAAATGGGGGTTTTTTTGAATATTAAAATAGAAGAGTCAACTGATAAGACTAATGAGAATCTGTACACACTACATCTGAGCAGAAGAGCAAACCTGGAATTAACGCTGTTGTTCCTCAACACAGCATGTCAAAGCAGATTTGACTGACCATTCAGACATGATCAGTGGCCCAGCAGCTAAAACTGCTGAATGTGTACCCAAAGCATAATAAAAGCCTTATGGATTCTGTCCTTAAGAAATACACAGTCCTATTCTCCTACTTCAGTATTAAGCTGTTGAGAAGTTACTTTGCAAAATAAAAAAGACATTGTTTGATATTTAAAATGGCATTTTTCTGCATTTCAGCCCTTTTGTAAATCTGTACCTCTGATCATGTAACGCCCTTAGACAGATCTAGATATGGTCCTACCTGGCTGACTCTGGGGAGGGGGCTCTTCTTTAGTTTCCCTCATTTTGTTTTTAGACAGAGATGAAGGAGGTTCAGGAAGTTTGTGTATTCTCTGTAGAGAAAGAACTAAGAGGAAAAGTATTTTGCCTCTTGAAGTGACTCAGAGTTGCCACCCTTTTTATTTCTGCCTCTTAAGTCTCTTCATTATTATTCACATATCTCAAATCTTTGTATTCACCTTCTCCAATTTTCAGGTGCTTTTCCTTCGTAGTTAATTTCTTTCTTCATTTCAAAATTCTTCATTTCCCTCTGTCACCATGTAATATTTATTGCATCAGTGCTAAAGCTGCATGAATAATTCATCAACTATTTTGCTTCTTTTCCTATTCAAGTATGGCCCATAATAATTCACTTGAAATATTCATTATTTGAAATGTGTCACTGAATAATTTTTTGCAAATAATTCTTGATTTGTGTATTTTTCAGAGATGCAACCAAAAACCCAAGTGGCAAAACCTCAACTTTCATCCAACCATCCCCTGATGGAAGCTCTTCTTCCTGTGTGGTGTTTGGTGCACTTGCTGAAAATGACCCCACTTGCAAGTGGCTTCTTGAAAATGCTCCTCGAGAGTAACTTCATATAAGTTCTGATACAGAATAAAATACCCACCAAATAAGTGAATATTTTTACACTGCTTGGAAAAGAAGGACATGAGAGTCAGTGGGCTGTCATACTCTCTTCATTCATTTACTGGCTTTGCTCCTCAGCACCATCAAACAGCATAAGTTACACATTTTTTAAAAGTACATATGATTTACATTCTTCTCTGTGAGAGTGGTCAGGCCCTGGGAACAGGTTGCCCAAAGTTGTGGATGCCCCATTCCTGGAAGTGTTCCAGGCCAGGTTGGATGGGAACCATGGTCTGGTGGAAGGTGTCCCTGCCCATGCAGGGGAGCTGGAACTAGATGATCTCTAAGGTTTCTTCCAACCCAAACCATTCTATGGCTCTATGATTCTGCATAGCCAGAGATAGCACTGATACCAAGGGCAACCGTGCTGGGGCTTCCCTTGCAGCACTGATCCTGGACTGAAGACACGCACACCAGAGGCTTCATTTCTATTCAGCTGTATATTGGTCAGCCCTTAGTGGCACCCTGAGTGTTCTGACCCCTCTCTGTTTACAGGTTTACACTTCCTCACTTTGGGGAGTGAGGGGCTGAGCTTCCAGGAGTTTGAAACCTGGCGGGATCAGAAGGTCAGATTTCTACAACTCATAAGCAGGTGACAGTATTTTCTTGGCTACTTTGGAAAAATTGGATGCCAGATGGAAAAATTGATGCCAGAAATAAAAAAGTGACAAATTTTAGTAGTTTATGTTTGTTTCCAGACATTTGTGCAAGCACCTACATAAACACTGAAATCCTTAGATTGTCACCTTTCAAGACCCAGATGTGTTTCAGTTTTGAGTAAGCCTGAACACAGCAGTTTTTGCCCTGAAGTTGGAACTCCTGCTTGCTGCCACAGTGGAATTAATATTTGCCTCTGCACAGGTATTATTACTATGTCCTAGGGTGCAGGCTATTTGCATTTGTAGCAGAAGCAAGTACTCATTGCAACTCAGGGCTAGGCCCTATAAAAGTGTTACCTATAAACTACAGTAAAGCTGTTTGCAAAATACTGTCAGATACTAAGTTAGTTCTCAATGACATTTCTCTTGCAGTCAGAAGGCTGTTTTTAATTTAATTGCAAATTAAATTTCAATCATTTACTGCTCAATATTCCCAGTGTAGCAGTAAATGAACATTAAGTGATGTAATGGCTGCTGAGGTCCCTGACCAAATCATAAAAGGAGGGATGGGGGCAATCTTTCAAAGCATCAGGGCTCGGTCTGTGCTCATGTCAGTTTTCCACCTCCTTTCATTAGCAATGCTAAGCTGAAAGTGCTGACCCTCAGGGTTTGCTCCTCTTGAGCAACAAAATTGGAAGTGAAATGTGTATGGCAATCTGCTGCAGTCTGAGATGCCAGCTGTACCTGTGCTCTGCAGAGGCTCTGGGAGTGTGTCCAGGGCAGGAGGGAGAGAAGCACCAAGAGGGAGAGAATGTGGATCTAAGGGAGCTGTGCTTTGAAGAGGACCAGGAAAAGGTACTGTATGTCACACCAAAGCAAACAAGTGCAACTAACTTAGGAGGACAGAGGAAAAATACATTTTTTTTCTTCTGAATTCCTAGTAAAACCTTGATACTTAGAAATATATATACACAAGGAAGACCAAAAAGTAAACAAATGGCACTGAAGTATTCTGCAAATCATTGGCTAAAAAGCTGTGACTTTTTGGAATCATGCCTTTTTTTCTGTTAGGTGGAGCTGTCACACACCACAACCAAATTCTGTGGATGAATGCGTATCCTTTAATTACTTATTACTTATTGTTTTTCTTTCCGACCCCTGGAGTTGGTCTTTGCAAACTGCAAATTGTCAGAATCTGACTCACAGTTAGTGCTTCTGGAAGTGGGAAAGATCAGAAGAATTCACTTAACAAATGTAGATGATAAAATAAAATGTCACATTTTATTATATATTTCATTCCATCTGTCTGAGCAATTTTAAATGCCAGATTCAAAGAAGTGCCAGCAGGCCATGTCTTTCAGGGATGCTTGCACATGGCTGCACTCACTTTAAGCATTTCCTTTCTATTAAGAGGATAATTTGGTGGCATGGTAAACTCCTAGAAGGTGCAAGAACACGTGTGTTTGCATGCTCCTGCCCCCGTGCCAGCTCCTGGGGAGTGCACTGGGAATCACCACATCTTGATTTCCCTCTCCCTAGCTCTCATGATTGGTTTTCATGGCACTGTCTTACCAGAGAAGCTGCATCATGCTTTCCCATACAGCTTTTGAAGGTCACCATCGCTCACCTCCCTGCTGCTTGCTACTTAGACACTACAAGAACATGTCCCTTACTGGGCTTTCTATCACTCACAGATTTCTCTTGTTCACCTACCAACTATCCAGGCTTGGGAAAATTTCAGATTATGTTTTAAGTATTTTTGTTTCCATCAGTGAGGCAGAGGAATGGTGGCAGTGGTTAGTCATGAGGTTGGGGTGCCTTTTTTTTGCTCCAGTGAGCAGCTCCCACCAGGTTGCTCCCACTTCATCTTAGTTTTTGCTGGGGACAGGACCTGCCCTGCTTACCAAGGTTGTCTGACCAGCCAGATCCACTCCACTCTCAGCCACTCCATCCTCACCAAAGAAAGAAGTGAATCCACATCTGCCCAGAAGTCCCTTTAAGACTGAGTGTATTAGTGTTCTCTTCAAACTCAAAGCATCTCTCAGGTATTTTTTTATTCAAAAATGTGAAAAAAAATGAACAGGAAAAAAAATTCCCCAGAGGAAATAACAAACAGAAAAAAGACTGGGAAATGGAGCACAAGGAGGTAAAAAAAAAAATAGAGTCTCAAGTTACAGAGTATTGAGGAGAAGAGAAAAAAAAGAGATAATGAATATGTAAGTAAATAGTACATACTACTTGTCCAACTCCTGCTCTCTGTGCCTGTTCAGTGGCACTCCAGCTCTAACGCAGAGAACTGGCACTGCACAGGGAGGAGAGTTTTCTTCTCTTTGGTAAAATCTGACTGTCTTTCAAGGGGGACAATGGTACTATACAGGCCAATCCGTTACTGCCCCAGCATTAGTGAAAGTAACGTACAAACCAATGAGCTGCCAACAGTACCTCTGTTGCCACATCCACCCCATGAAGCAAAACTCTCATTCCATTCTTTACCCGTCAAGATTTTCATAGCTTAACCCCAGATGGGCAACTAAGCACTCAGGCTGCTTCATATAAGGCTTGTCGTCCTTTGGTTCAGATGGCTACAGCAATTTCATAAAATGCAATTCAACAAGTTAAAGGTATTTCTGTGACAATGTCCACTCCCAGCTCCTTTGGACTAGACCTTCATGTTTAGTGTTACAATGAACTCCTCCCCTTACCCCTGCTCTGGCTTGGATTCACCCAGACACTGCAGTCCCTCAGGTGCCAGCCCAGGCCATGGCCAGTGCTGGGATCAGAATGCCCCAGGGTGAGGGGATCAGCTGCAGCCAAAGCACAAAGCAGCTGCTATGAGCCCTAATGCACAGTGAGGCCAGTGAGCCCCATGGCAAGCACAGGAGCCTGTCAATTATTAGCAAAACAGCAATAACAGCTGCAAATTCTGTCTAGCGCATTCCAATCAAACCTGTCATTATTTCAAACCCTTTGAGCCCCATAATGAGCACCAAAAAGGGCTGTTGTAGTTTTACTCTAGATGACAACTAAGCACTCCACAGAGGGGCACTCACTACTCCCTGGTGGATGGGGTAGAAGATCAGAAGAGTAAAAGTGAGAAAACTCGTGGGTTGAGATAAAAACAGTTTTATAAATAAAGCAAAAGCCACATGTGCTGGCAAGCAAAGCAAAACAAGGAACACTTCCCATGGGCAGGCAGGTGTTCAGCCATCTCCAGGTAAGCAGTGCTCCATCACACATAATGGTGAGTTGGGAAGACAAATCTGAATGTCCCCTCCTTCCTCCTCTTTCCCCCGAGCTTCATGTGCTGAGCATGACTCCATGTGGTCTGGGGTATCCCTTGGGTCAGTTGGGGTCAACTGTCCTGGCTGTGTCCCCTCCCAAATCCTTGTGTACCCCCAGTCTCCTCACTAGTGGGGTGAGGTGAGGAACAGAAATGGCCTTGAATGCTGTGTAAGTGCTGCATCAATAGCCAAAACATCCCTGTTTTACCAACACTGTTTTCAGCACAAATCCAAAACACAGCCCAGAGCAGTTACTGTGAAGGAAACTAACTATAGCCCACCCAAAACTAGCACAGCTGTCCCGTATGTAACTCCCTTTGAGAAGTTCCCAACTTGCCAATGCAGGTAAAACCTCAGCCATGTTTCAGACTGGGGAACAGGCAGTTCCCTCTATACACACACATGCATTTCAGATGGAAAGACCCTGAAAGGTGCAAAACCTCAGCCCACAGATCCTTAACCACTGACGGACAAAAAAATATTCTTTTCTGGTATCACAAATAAGCAGCTACTTGGAAATCTAGGCAATAAGTTTTTATGTGATCTTCCAGGGAAATTTAAATTGCATTTTGAAGTTAAAATTTGCACTTGTTTACAAGTGTTCACAACATCTTGCTTTAAAAAAAAACCAAAACATTACTTCAGCTCTTTTTAGGTGCATGTATGGAGACAGGCATAATTGTGAAGGCATAACCAAAGCTATTCATTCCTCTTGGGACCTAATTTTCTATATTGAATTAATTAGACTTGGACTTCTCAATTGCTAGATGTTAAACTTTCATGCCTGTGAACTGGAAAGCAAGATGGTAAATTGCTTTGGCTGTCTTTGAGGAACATAATGTATTTCTCTTTCATTTAAAAGCTGGCAGTACAATGGTAATGGTCAGAGGAGAAGATGCCAAGCATTTATCAAGGTAAGGATAATTTAAAAAAATACACCAGAAAATATGTACAATAGGGCCAAATATGTCACATATTTTAGCAACCATTAAGCACAGTTTTGCTAAAAGAAAAAAATGAATTTATTAAATACTCCATCTTTCCATACTAAATCTTTGTAAAGACCTTGGTTTCTTTTTCTTGTTTGAACTTTTATCTTGAGACCTGATCCCTGCACATAATACCAGAATAATGTAGATTATTAGAGAAGGTAACTTGAGTAGTGGGATTTGAATGTGAAAACTTTGCTTACTCCAGGCTACTATTAGTTTTGCACCCTGCCAGTGAGCAAAGTATGGATTAGACTTGCAGAAATATCCCCAACTGTGCTCATGCCTTGGGGAGGATTTAGATCAGACTGATTGTTCCAATAAGTCCCCAGTCTGGTGAGAAGTCACACAAGTAATTTGCATCTTCATAAAAGAATTAGCAGAGCTGTTGCTTTGAAGTTCAATTATCCATGAGCATGTTTAAAGCAGAGTATTGGAAATTCATTGTGCTGTTTGCACAGCTGCAGAGAGCTGAATACAGGGGATTGCTACTGAACTTTCTGCACACCCAGGGAAACAGGGTACTGGGAGGTCTGCAAAAGGCCTAAACACAGGGGCAGGCACTGAAGAGAAATGAAGCTCTAAAGAAAGTTTATAAGTGCATTTGTGGACATTGAGGATAAATTGAACTGACTGCTTAAGTGTTATGAGGTGCCAGCTGCAGCTCTATAGTTTAGGCTGAATTGAGCTTCAAATTTAAAGCAGGGGTTCATGTTCATTATTTCTCTGGATGATGTGGTTTCCTTTTTTACCCTGTCTCAAAATTTACAGTACTTGCTCTTTGAGAGCATGATGGATTTCCTATTAAATAGAAAGTAAATCAAGCAGTTAAGGATTAAAATCAAACAGCAGAAATAGGCCTCTTGTGAATTTAGATTTTGTTCAGAATACTACTGATTTTTTCACATTGTTATCACTGTTAAAATTCAGTTATAGAACACAGAAATAGTGGAAAAACACAGTGAAAGTAACTGATCAATTTTTATACCATTCCTGTGCTCAGAAGCTCATTTATACTTATAGGGGCTATTACAACATCAAAGCTTATACAGCCTATTATCCCTCCTTGCCAGCAGAGCCATTCATTGCCACGGTCCTCCAGCTTCCAGCTTTCCATGCCCCAGGACTTCCACTCAGAGGAGGGCAAGAGGCACCTTGGCCCAGCCATTCCACCCTGTGTCACCTGTGAGCTCCTGCTCTGTGGGTGACCCTGCATGGCTCTGTCACCCTCCTTGCACCAGCACAGCCCTGCACTTCCCTGAGCACTTTAAAGCCTTGTCCTATGGACCTGCCTCAGCTCTTCATGTGGAGCCAAACAGTCCTAGGGGAAACCTGGCACCATCTGTGGGAGCAAAGAGTTCACTTGAAAAAGCACCTGGAAAAGGCACTGATATTGGCCTGCTGACCTCAGTGAGAGAGATGTCACAGCTGAATGGGGCTTTAGAGACAGACACAGCTTAGATTATCCACTAGAAACAAGATGCACTGTGAGAAAAACTGTTATTAAAAAAATTGACCTAGGTAAACTGCAGCTATTGCAGTCTAAGCAAGGCACTTGGTAAATGTATTATTTTATGTCCTTCATCCTTACATAACTGACATAATATTTCATGGGCCACTCTACTGCTTGCTGCCACTCTGCCACATGTTGGCTGCTGGTCATTTTTGCAAAGAAAGGGAGGGATTGCTTCAAGAGAGACAGGCATGACACATAATATTTATCTATGAAAAAGGAAAAGTTTTGGTATGACTTTCATATTTATTGCTAATGACTAATCAAAGTTCCAGCTTGGCACGAGAGGATCAGATTTCTAATCCACTGGCTGCCCACCTCTTAAATCATCATCTAACATCAAGATTCTGCAGCCTGTGGCATTTGTTACAGGAAGGTACTTCTTTGAAAACCTAAGAGAAACAGATCTGCTCACAAGAAAAAAATAATACAGTTGTCACATAATCATAATTAAATGACTGCATCTGAATACACTACTATTCTTATGGCAAAGAGAATTACAAAAGAAAATACAAGTGAAGAGGGTTTCTGAAATGCAGTAAGTAAGGAAGGAAATTTCATGTATGAAAATCCAGGGTGTTCTCTACAATTTCATGCACTGATAAATCTTTGCCAAAAGGAATGGAATACCTTAAGCTTACAACTGTACGTGTGATTAATCACATCAAAATGATAACCCACAGGAATTCAACAGTTTGCCCCAAAACATCATTTCATTGCACATTGGGGCAAACTATATGATATACAAGAAACTTAAAATGTTACAGTCAGATCTGCTCAGTTCACAGTGTGTTCAGACAGCTGTGTCTTCTCAAATGAAAAACCCCAGTGGAAGAGATAAAAATATACTTAATTTATTAAAATACTACTGATTCTCAAAAAGCTAAGTTTGGGGGTAATCAGATTTACTGCAGTTTATTACTTTTAATGTAGGAAATATTGGAAAAGCATCAGCCTTGTGCACTCAAAACCCCTGAATAAACTACTAATCAATATGAAAATCGATCCAGGCTGTTTCCACAAGTGTAAATGAAGCAAGTGTAAATGTTATACAACAGTAACTAAAACACCCCAAAACTTTAACATTATACCTGATTCCTGGCTACAGCTAAACAGCTCTAGCCCTGGAACCACACTTGCACTAAGTGTACCACAGTCTCTATGTGCTGCTTTTCAGTCATTTACGTTCTTGTAATCTGCACAATGATTCATTTATCTTTATTTAGCACTGCAATAAAAAGTGCCTTTTCTCTGTATTATCATTTCTTTATTATCCCATGCTGTTCACACTACTCTTGAGAAAAACCAAGTTTTCCATAGTTTTTACTATTAGAAGGAATTCTGTCTGGCAAAGAAAACAACATATAAGAAATTGCAGTGCATTATATTATGCCCTACCATGATTTATGTTATTCTCCTTAGCTGTTTAGGATCCACAAACTATTTCCTGTCTGCACAAATCATCTTTTCAAACTTGCAATATTATTGCCCCCTAATCAAGTGACTTTACCTTGTATTTTATTACTGACAAAACCCACTTTAACAAAACAACTTACACCACAGGTCTGCTTTAATAAAATGTCTGTATATTTAGTCAGGCAGAAAGCAGAAACAATGCCACATTCCCCATTTTCTCATTTCCAAACAGGACAGCTTAAGCTGTAAATACTGCTAAACATCAAGGTAAGTCCCTAGTGAGAAAAGCCTCAGAGAATAAAGACTTTTGTCCCAAAATGTGGACATCAGGGATTGGCAGCTACAAAGAGCCCAGTTGCAAGTCCAGAAACTTTAACTTGCAATCAGAAACTTTTCTGAACCATTCTTACTCACAGCAGGTGATTTCTGCAATAGAGTATTTTAGATCTTCCCAATAAAATGTCTCATGAACGCTGTGGGGGCCACAGTTCCTGCTGAAACAATAACTACTCCTTGAGAAGTGCCAGAGTGCCCCAAGCCCCGAGGAGCAGTGGGAGGGTGTCCACTGAACAGCAGGCACTCCTTGCACTGCTGCAGCAGGACAAGGGACAGCGGATGGGTGACAGCTTGAGTCATGGCACATGTCTGCTTCCAAACCCAGCAGGAGCAGAAAGGAGGCAGAGGAAATCACTAGGGTAGAAAAATTAGCTCTCAGAAGCCCACAATGACATTTGTAGAATTAAAAATAAGTCTGTGGTAACACCCACACACACAGAAGGTGTACTGTGGACAGAATTGCAAGTGGTTATGAACAGCACACAGTTCTTACAAGTGTCAGCAATAACCATTAAAATAAATACTCACTAATATGTTGGAAATACCTGTAAGAGTTGTGCAAGCTGCATGATTAATTTTCCTATATCACTGCTAGCATACACAGCGATTTCTACTCCCAGTCCCCTTAAAAAATAAATTGTTTTCTAACTCCTGAAGGGGAAAAGGAAGAAAAAGTAAAAATTACTCAGTTGGCAGCAATCCAGTACCAGACAGAATTTATTGACACTGAAACAACAAAAAAACCTCTGCATGCTCTGTTTGGTTCCCCAGCCACAAGAATGTTTCAGGGAGGTGATGTGTGGGGGAAAATTATATTGTTCAATTGGCTATTATTACCTATAAACTACCAGGTAGGTCCTGAGGTGTTTTGTAGTAACTGTATAAGCATCTGCAGTAAAGAGCATGAAGAAAATCATTCTTTGCTTATTTACCACTTGGAAATATTTTAAATCTTGCTTTTATTTCCAAGTGATCTCAGCCTGCAAATGTACAATGCACCATTATAACAGCTGCAGATGATATTAGAAATTAATTGCAAGTACACTGTGCAGCACTGCAGTGAATCATAGATGAGTCCTAGAGAACTGTTCTTCCATTATTTTAAACGTGTACACATTACCAAATGAAATGAAAATATCATGTATTATTAACATTGTTTTAAAACACACTGGGTAAGTTTCATAAAATCAAGAAAAATATAACCAGAAAAACTCTATAAAGTTAAAATATTTTAATAAAGTTTATCGAGTTTAACTCACTACCTGAAAAAATTATAAAAATGAGATATAGATACAGGATCTACCCTTAATCTCAGAACAAATTTCATTATATTAATTTCATTACAGAAGAAACAGCTTTTGCATGATTTGGTTTTTTCATATTTTAATCATCACAGGCTTTTCTAAATTAAATTGCATGTTCAATTGTTTGGATAAAGAAGCATAAATTATCACAAATACATTAGAAAGTATTTTTAATAAAATCATGCTAGGCTCTATAAATTAATGGTGGTAAGGACTAAAATTTCATTTTAAAATGAACTCTTGAACATCAGAGAAACATTCTCATGCTTAAATGCAAGGACATGATTTTTGTCTAACATGGGAATGTTATTATGCAATGAAATGCTGGAAATGCCATAATATGTCACAAACACAATTTAATACTTTTTTTCCATTAGAGGACTGCTTGGAGGCACCAAGATAAACTTATTACAGCAGAACCATTGGTGCTTTCAAAGTTAATATTTCATTGCTTTTTCATTTCAAATTTGTGTACTCTATAGTTTGTAGTTTGATTAATTTGCCCTGGACCAAAACATGGTTCCTAAGAACCACTGGTATGGACCTCATTTAACAAATTACATTTAAGTATGTATTTTTAAAATAGTGTAAAAACATTTTCAGTGACTGGATGCTAATAGCTTGTGACAACCACTGAGGATGCAAAGGAAACTGATAGGGATGGTCAATACCCACAGAGCAGGTTAAGCATTTCCTTTTCAGCAGCTTCAGAAGGGTTATCAATCTGGCCCTGAAAACCACCATCCCTGCCTACAGGAGCCATTGCTTTGTTTGAGCAGCATGAGAAACAACTGACACTGGGAAAACACGAACGGTCATCCGTGCTGTGATGTGTGAGCTAACAAAGTAGGAAGGGTTCTCCATCCTCTGAAGGATCAGCCATCCTCCAGTAGCTCCTCTTAGATGCCTGCTCAGTAGCTGTGGGATAAGTCACTTTTGTTTCCCAATGACTTGCCCAGAGCTTAAAAACTCCATTCAACCCTCAGCCTACATGACATAAAACTACTCAACTCCCCAAACTTTTTCTTCTCCTTCCAAGAGATAGTCATCTAAACCAGAAATTTGAAGTCAACATCAACACAAGGCCTGATTTTTCAGTATCTCTGTTTTCCTTCTGGTTTATTCAAAGACAAGAAGGAGCAGAAATTCTACTAAATTGCTTGTGCTAAGTGCAGCAGAACTAGGTTTCCCAAATAGAACAGTGCAAAGTTCTTTCCTGTAAGCATGGGAAATGCACACTAGAGTGAAAACAAAGATTTCCTTCCTTCAAGCAATATTCCAATATGGAACGTAAGAGCTTTTAAAAATCCACAAAACTATGATTTCAAGAGAAGTGGCAGATTCACAGACTCTGAAGAGCCCTAAAACTCTCAAATGAATAGCACAGACTGTGCTTTAATAGGCACAAAAAACCTTCCAAACTCCCATCAGAAACTAAAGCATTTGATATTTGATTTCCACAGCATCTTCAGGAAATCCCTCAGCTATGGTATGTAAGCACCTTTTCCTGGCCTAAAGAAACAGCCCCCTGCAGAAACTATTTTATGGCCTAGCAGGAACTGGCTGGGCAGTGTCAACACTGGCCAGCACAAACACCTCAGATGAAACAAGCAGGGCTATTCCATGAAGGAGAGCACTTCTTGCCATGTCTGTCCTTAGAGCACATGCTAGAAGGGGGCATTCAAGGCCTGCTTTCTCCACCACCCTGCTGGAAGGAGGTATAATCTCTGCTTTTATACTTCTCATTCCTGGGAATCTTTCCAGGCTAATCTGTTCTGCATGGACTGTTTGGGTCACCTCTGCCCCCACTAACTAAGTGATGAGGCACTCACTGCTTTCAGTTCCTGCTGGCTGTGGCCAATGAGCTCATCAAGAGCTTGAGAGAAATCCAAAACCTCAAGCTGAGCTCCTCAGCATGTCTGAAGCCCTTCACTGTGTCTGTCCCATACTAATTTCCACAGCTCAGCATCCTATGCAATCATACTTCACTGCATAGAGCCAAAAAATGAAGCTTTTCAAGCTGACCCTTGTAGGATCATTCAAGCAGCAGTTCATAACTGCCTGCACATTAAGCCCAAATCCAAGTTTTTAGCCTAATATTAGACTGCTTCAACCAGACATAAGCACATTCAAGTAGATAGAGGCCGTTAATACCTTTGAAAAAAGACTAACTTTTGAAAGTTAAAATGCATTTGAAAACTTTGATCCAGAGACAGAAAAAATTAAAATTGCTACCACCAGTCAGCTGGAACTCACCTAAGCTAGCCCTACTACCACCTGTCCAGGCCTAAATTCAAGCTTACAGTAATCAAAAAGAGATCTATTGGTATAAAAATAGCTATATAAATAAAATAAAGCACTTTTAGAAGTAACATAACTTCTTATAAGCACTTAGAGCACTTTCTGGAGTTTACAAAATAATAAAAACCAACTCCATACAAAACACAAATCAGAATGTGATTTCTCCGTGAAGAATGACTTTCAAAGCACATCATTCAAAGGCATCTCATTCTTATATGCACTGCTTTCCAGACTGAATGTCCTGCTTTAAATACATTTTCCATATTTCCAACTCTAAATTTCCCTTCTATCCTCTTGTTCTTTCACACTTTATAATAACATTTCATGCATTCACTGCACTGTTCTTCAGTTAATTCTATTTTCTACAGTAAGACAGATACCAAAGTGTGAGAAATCTCAACCACCAATCTCTGCCACAGATCAGCCAAACCCTGAGAGGCTACAGAATATACAAATATGAAATCACTGAGTAGGCTACAGAATATACAAATATGAAACCTAGTAAACTATTGATGCCTTTCAAAATTAACTTTCATATTTTCCTGCCCAGAGACAGAGCTTTCCTTGTAATATTTCTCTTATAGTCTTCTTCCTGCTGTATGTTCTTTCCAAACAAGGTAAACATGAGGCAGATTTCATGCTCAAAATCCAGTCTGGACGTATTTTATGCACCTGTCATCCTTGTGAAAGCTTTCTAGGTATCTTGGCAACAATATCCCCTAAGCCAGTGAGGCCAGACCACCGGGCAGCACTGTGCTGCTGGGTGGTGTGTGGCTGGCCAAGGGCCTGCCTTTCCATCTTCCCAGTGACCACCTAGAATTGGTGGGTTTAGTGCTGGACAGCAACACTATACCAAAGTGAAGTACAGGAAGCCAAAACTATCAGTCTGTTGGTGGCACTGAGCAAATTAAACCAGGCAGAATATACCTGGAGCTTAGCCAGAATACAAAATGTACTAGAGATTTTCTCATCCAAATGACTAAGATCTTGGATGACAAACCAAGCTAAACTCCATTCAGCAAAGGAAATAAGACAGCTACAAACATATGCAACTAAGGTGACCTTTAGAACACAATTTCTGAAAAATAGGGGAAGAGAGAGATGGGCTCAGATCTTTTCGCTTTTGTCTGCAACATCCTGCTTCTTTGTTACTAGCTGGGGGGACATGGAGAGCAGGAGAAGACAGAAACAGAAACAAGAGTAGTGCTCATTTCCAACAGCTGCTTCTTTGCTGCTGAAAAGGGCAGGTTTACAGAGGAGCATAGTCCGCAAGGCAATAAGCAGTTTTTAATTAGAGCCGGGGAGAGACTAGCCAAAGGACCAGGTCTTTTGTTATCAGAACTAAAGCATAAGGATCAAACTGGCTGGTTTTGCTGAAAAACAAGTCAAACTGTAATGTGTTCTGCTTACCTGGGTCCATATCTGACCAACCAAAATCCCCGCTCATTTTAAACATCTGTTTAAGAAGTATAAGCAAGCATATATTTCAGGGTTTTTTCAATTGTTTTAGGATTGTGTTAGGTGAAAGAAATCAGAACACAGGAAAATAAAATAACTCTTAAATGGTATTTTTGTTTTGAGGAAATACAGCTTTTTGTGTTCTATGTTTAGTCTTTTTCATAAGAGTATCCAGTATATCAACAGAAAGGAGAAATGCATTCTTTTTAAATTTTCAGGAAAATTCAATGTATACCCTGTAATTTTACTGCCTGCCTCCAATTCTTAATGGTTTACTTATCTGCCAACTCAAGCCAAGATTTTGCATTGGCAGGGTCTTCCACTTCTCAGTCTTGGGTTCATTAGGCTAACTCTGAGGGCAGCTACTAAAAGATGCAGAAGACAACTATTACAGAGAAAAAAATTCCTCAGTTCCTTCAAATGGAACTTTCACTTCTCTGGAGTCTCCTAAGTGCTTCAGAAATATCTGTGGGCTGGGCAGGTGTGGCAAGGAGCAGATGACTGTGCTAGGATGAAAATAAAACCATGATGTTGCTTTTAGATTCCACAGCAACCAAATGCCTCAACAGATGATGAGTGTGAATCCTCCTGTGACACCTTCCCATAGCTACAGAGTCCCTTAAAGCTGAGTACCTTATCCAATAAATGGAGCCCTACGTTATTACTCAAAATGCACCCACACGGCTGTCAAACTTTTTCCTCATGTTTCCTCACTCTCTGCCTGACAGATCTTTCTTCTAGACCTCTCCAGAAATAAATGAGCAGCAAGAAACATCAGAACTCTGATAGCTGAAGTCAAACTGCACCCAAATTGTCAGTCTGATTGCCTAGAAGCCTCTAAAATCACTGCTGTAATTAGAAGCAGTAATACTATTATCAACAGTCAAAATACCTATTGGTCAGGTCATAAATTGAATGATTTGTTTATAATTTTTGGTAGGAGCATGGGTACATGAAAAGGGAATCAGGGAATGATGGATTCAGTAGGCATTACCCCCAGCTGCTAAGCTGGTTTTTATCTAGCTAGTATCAGGAGGTCCTGCCTGCAAAACCATATTCAGCAAAACTCCACTTGATTGCTCATAGTGATCATGATGAGCTCCATTCAGGGAACAGTGGGTCAGAAACCAAACCCTTGTTACATAACTATAATCTATAAATACAGTCAATTTACACTTTTGTACACTGCAAATCACATACTGCAATTTCCTGCATAGGATAGCACAGCAAAAGGCTCAGTCTCACAGAAAAGGCAGAAATCTATTTGCATTTTTCTGAGTTTACATTGTTTCATCAGTAAAATAGTTGAAAAACTCCCTTTTAGGCTGAGATTTTTTTGGACATTTTTCATC
The DNA here is from genome assembly GCF_963513975.1 of Fringilla coelebs. NCBI lineage: Eukaryota > Metazoa > Chordata > Aves > Passeriformes > Fringillidae > Fringilla > Fringilla coelebs. The sequence continues at coordinate 18,709,424 of NC_140067.1, forward strand.
TGATGTACTTATCATGGTTTAACCCAGCCACTGAGTCCCCCTGACCCACTCATCCACTCTGTCTTCCCCAGTGAGCTGGGGAGGGGAATCAGAAGGTAAAAACCGTGGACTGAGATAAGAACAACTTAATAATTAAAATTGATTTTAATTAATTAAAAGCCCAAAAAACACCTCCCACCCCAAAACCCCAAACATACATAATAACAACAACAACAAAAAAGAATGGACATAAAAAAAGAGAGGACAAAACCAAAATAAACACAAGTGCTGCACAATAGAACTGTTCAGTTCACCACGGTGTGACCCATGCCCAGCCCAACCCCAAGCAGCAGCTCTTGGCCAGCTCCCCCCAGTTTATTTACTGAGCACGACATTCTGTGGTGTCAATGTCCCTCTGGGCAGCTGGGGTCAGCTGTACCAGCTGTGCTCCTAACACAACTAACTAAACATCAGTGTGTCAGCAGCAGTATTCTCATACTAAATCCAAAACACAGTTACAAGGAAGAAAATTAACATTCTCCAAGCTGGAACCAGGGAGCAACTTTTCCTCTTCAGAATCTTAATACCTAAATATCTCTTTAAATATTTCGACAAATTTCTTCCTCCTTTTCAATTTAATTAATTAATTTCATTTTCATGCCTTCCCCCTTTCACATATCTCAATTTCAAGCCTTCAGCAGAATAAAAGACATGCATATATCCTGGCTGCTCCTTCAAGTTTACACACCTGCTGAAGCATCCCTATGCTATAGCTACTGTTCAAGGTTTGCAAATACTGTGCTCAGCAATGAGACCCAAGAGCCATGAGGACACTGCTGCCCAGGCCAGAAGGTCTCTCCCTGCTGCTGGGAAGTGCAACATTTGTCCTTGCCCGCATCTCTGCACTGAAACCAACACTTAAAACCAACAATACAGCACCTGCAGCATTTCAGTTCCACCACTGCCACAGGGAGCTGTGAGCCCAGGCATTGAAAAGCCTGTATTTGTCTCTGATATATTCTAAGAAATTATAAACTGCAAACCAACATCAAACAATGATGAAGATGAAATGCTTAAACACTAGTGAAGTGTAAAGCTCAGCAGAGAGAAATGGCATTGAAAGGAAATGGAAATTTTTTTATGTCAGGTTAATGTCTGCTGCCATCTGGAAATAACAGCAATAAAAAAACAACATGGAAGAATGAATAAGTTCAAAAACTAATCAAGAACAAGAAACTGGCATATGAAAAACAAGATGTCATCTGTTACAGAGAATGAATAGAAACCACATCTATCTCATACTCCAGGAGTAAGGAAAACTGAAAGCCTATTCTGATAACACACTGTCCTGGAAAAGGGCTATGCCAGGACATCTGGAAGTTTCTGGGAGCCACAGCTGATAAATTCTCATCATAATTCTAATCTCCACCTGGCAAGTGAAAGAGTCTTCCCATATTCCAGGGCTAACCACTGACTATGCAAGCTTGCAGCCTCTTGCGACAACCAAGAGTGTAAGGAAGAACAATACCAGTGTAACAAATCAAATGTGCAAACACTCAGCAGCAGCTGACACCACAGCATGGCTTCCCAGAGCACCCTGTGCTGCTGAGGACATTTGCTATCCTTTTACCCCAGCAGGAGGAAGCATCACTGTACATCTCAACTCTGGCTACAGATCAGCAGTGAGAGGGGAAGGTGCAGCTCTCCCGTGTCCTCCTCAATGCTAATGCAAAAGCTCTGGTGATGGTCCATTAGCACAGGCTGGAGCTGTGGCAAGAGCAGAGGAGAGATTTGCAGGAGAGGAGGTACAACTGGATGTGCAGCAGGTGGCCTGCATCTGAGGCCCAATTCAGCCGGGATCAGGGGTGGGGTGTGGGTTACCTTTCAAAACAGGAAGATACAATGTGGCTACCCAACTTGCAATAACAAAAAGATACAAAAGCAGCATCCCCCCTCCCCAACTCCCACCGGGAGTTAAACAAACCAGAATCAACAGAGCACTATCTAGGCCTTTCTTGACCAATTTTCTTTCCTGTTATATTGCAGAAGGTATGATCCACACAGTCCTGTACATATTGGCTCTCCCATTCGTTTTTGACTCGTCTCAAATTCAGGCCATATTTGTGCCTATAGGCATGACTATCAGACCACTCTCAGTGGGATCTGCAATGTCAAGAATTAATTTATTATGATCTATTTGCTTTAGCAGCTGTGTAGGGAATTCTTATTCACTATCTATAAAGTCATTGCAAGTTGTATCCTTTGAAATCTCACTTGCATTCAGAGTTCTCTTTAGCTGAAATTATCTCACATTTATTATCAAATTTTCACCACCACCCTTCATTTTTCTTCTGAAATCATCTCATTTTCTGCTGTTGCTCTACTCCCTTTAAAATAATTGGTACCACACCACATTTTTCTACTTTTATATTCATACCTGCATCTGAAAAAGCAATTTTATGTTGGCAAAGGCCTAAGTCCAATACACTTGCTGGTTATTACACAATGTGACACAGCAGAGTATGTGACATCTACTGAGAAATAAAAATGCCAGAAGCAGTCTCAGGAAGTGAACACCAGGCACAGAGCCATGTAGCAAAAGGCAGTAATGCAGGTATGTTAAAAGCTAATGAGGATGAAGAAGAAAGCCATGCTACTGTTCTCTTTTCTGTTAATGTGTATGCTTCTCAACAACCTTCCTTCCAATTGAAACCACAACCACAGTGCAGTGAGTAGGACATCTGAAAGTCAAGACATGTGATCAAGAAAGCCATAAAGAGACTCCTAGGTGAGCAAACTCCCGTGTTATCTTCCACCACACTGCTTAAAATTTGTAGCTCTTCCATTGAGCCCATTGAGGTGACTCCTCCTCTCACTATAAAAAGCTTTTACTGTCATGTCTATAGCAATATACAGGTAGAAGTGAGTTTACAATCCCAAATTTCAAAAGAAATTACATCCATGAGAGAGAGTTTCTTAAGCTCTATATACAGGTAACGAGGTTCCTGAAGAAAAAGTCCATTTTATTCATTTTATTAAAATGCAGTATACAGCCTTTTATCCTCAATATGGAGGCAAGCCAGGTTACCAGGCAGAAAATAAAGGCAGCAGCATAGCATCCAATGCCAGGGGAATATCAACTTCTCTTAATCTGACAAAGAACTAAGGTTCAAACATCTCACAATTATCTGTTCCTCTAAACAAAATGTTAATTGAATGAAACATATACACTATAAGCTGACAGCATTCCCACAGGAGACCCAGGATGACAGAATTCTGTCACATAACCAGCTGATATCAAGTCTCCCTACTCATTTGGTTTCTTTCCTGAAAAGACACAGCGTGGGAAATCTCTCACCCTCCAACTGACAAGAAATAGTTTGTTTAGTCCTTCTATTCCTCCTCTACTGGGCTGGTGTTCACTGGCTTTGAGAGGGACTCTACAAAATACACATAATACAAAATCAATGGCATTCTATGTTTTTCTTTGTAAGATTATATGATCCAAGCCAACATCCTTACAATGTTTTCTCTAAATTCTCAGGGGACAAAAAAAAAAAAAAAAAGTATTAATCTCAAAGAATATCTATCACTGTGTCTTGGTAACATTGTAAACTCTTGCCAAAAGACAAGGGTCTTTATCTTCATCCTTGTGTTTTCTATGAAGATAAGCTTCCAGTCCCCTGTCTTCAAAGGGAATGAATGGGCATTTCCTTTTGTTTTGCTAAATAAGCACTTTAGTCTCATCACATCAGACTTATTTTTAGAATATTTGACTAGAGTATCTTTGTCAGTTGCTACTTTATAAATACAGGTTGCTACGGAAGGAAAAATAGCTTCATTTCCTTAAGCAACAGTAGCAAAAGGATATGAAACAGCAGATGATTTCTTAGCAGAAACAGCAGACTAAAAGTAGCATTTTTCTTCCACTGTGAAGAAAACATATTTCAAAAACAGAAATACCATCCCTCTAGTTTTTCTTTTACATTTGTAGACAGGCTCACTCCCTTTTTTAGGATTATTTGCCTGCTTAGAGCAATCCTAGGAATTCACAGCTTAAGGTTAGTCACAGCTTGGTAGCATTAAAGATTGCCACCAGGACTACAAGTTCCCTGTATCTGCAGAACATATGTATTTAGGTTTAATTTTGGTATGTAGGAAAAAATTTGTCAGAAAAAGGATTTGGTTTTTATTATTATTTATTTTGCTGTGAACATTGTCAGATGAGAACACTGGCGCCAAGAATTTGGTTTGGAGGAGTCAAGCTCTTTACTGGGGTTTCTACATCCCCATTTTAGAGGATGGCTTCAGTAATTCTTTGGGAGGCTGACTGCTGCACACTGTTCTGGCTGTAGTCACTAGGGGAAGATATTAAAACAGCAGACCTACTCTGGCGGGAAAATAAGAGAAAGTCTTGGGATTTGTTCACACAAGAGACAATTCAGAACAGTTTATCTGAACTAGCTAGAGATTTGCTGTGAATTAGTTAGACTCAAATAAAACCTCTGGGTGTAAACTTTCGTTCAGAATTAAACTGCCCTACTTAAATTAACCTTCCAAATGTTTTACACAGCCAGTGACAACAGACCAGAGTAGAAGGCACAAAATCTAAAATATTCCCCTAATAAACACAGCCATGCTCCTCTTCTGCCTCATGAATATCCCATCTCACAGCAGAATGCAGTATCAAGAGCTGACAACTGGAACAGAAGAAACCGAGTTCAAGGACACGACAGACAGAGAACTAACTGGCTGTCAGTTCTCAGAGAACAGGCAGCTGGAGCCTGGGCACAGGCCAGTCACAGTGCTGCCAGCTCCAGCAATCACCAACCGCCTGCATCACAGGATGGTTGCCTGTCGCAGCACACACCACAGCCTATGTCACAGTTGAGACAGCACAACGCACAGAGTAACATCAAACAATTTCAGAAAGCTTCACCCCATTACAGGTAACACCTTACCTCATCAGAAGGCTTCAGGCATCTGCCCATAATAACAGATCACTTCAGGAGGCTGCAAGCTCTGCCCTTCTTGTTCTTTGTCCCAACCTTTTATACCCTCATGTAGATGCACTGCACCTGTGTGCCCTCTGTTCCCTTTGGTGGTTGGTCAGTGCCCCTGGGCACTCCATGGCTCGTCGCTGTCAATGCTGCTCACCTGCTGCTCACAGCTGTACTAATTAGGAATGAGGCTCGGCCACAGTCCCACTCCCAATTACCATGAACTTTGTACCTACAGTTGCAGCCAAGTGGAAGCTAAGCCCCTTGGAAGACTTGATGATACCCCACTTACCTCCAGCTTGACTAGGAGAGCATCAGCAGACACAGGGGACAAGTTTCATGCAGGATATGTTGTAGCTGCTAGGATTCTCTACAGAAAAAGAACAAGCTCCAGTACTGACCATGGAACCAAGTACCTAATTCTCTGTGCTGGAAGGAGACTGAGGCTTCATGATAAGGCAAATACAGGCAGCTTACTATGAGCAACAAACCTGCTTGAGTCATACCTTGGTCTGGCAACTCGGCTAGTGCTCAGCAAAAACCAGGCTTATCACAGTCACATGAGAGCTTCAATTCCCACCCTGGCAGGGGTCTTTCTGGGGTGTTCACAGTGTCTTCTTCCCTAAACATCAGGTCAAACCTAGAAACTCTAAGAAGCTTTATCAGCTATTTTCACACTGGAGAGGATGACAAAAAGGCAACACTTATACTGGAAAGTCCCTAGTGGCCAATAGCAAGAATAAAGCTTTCTCAACCCTAAGCATGCAGCAGAAGTTCAAATGGCAGAGAGACTGTAAATAAATACTTGCTTTGCTTTTCTTTGTGGAACTCCCTGAAAACCAAAAGCCCTAGAGAAAGTGGAGGAGAAGGCCAAAATCTGAAGCCATACTACGTCCTCCTTTAGCTTTCCACTTGTCCAAGTGAGAACCAGGTAGCTGCTGGCTCCAGCTGCAGTTATTCTTGTAGTGCACTTCGTGATCTGTCCAGTCTCTCAGAGGTGCTTGAGGGGAGAAAAAAACTGTTCATGCTGGTGTACAGCAGGAAAATCCAGTATGCTGGGGTTGAGGCAGCTGTCAGAGGCAGAGCTGGGTAAAAATGCTCTTGATGTGCCTGGAGGGAGATGCTGCATGGCTGAGAGGTCTGGAGGTCTGCTTGCCCTTCCGCCTGCAAATGCTCCTGAGTGTTGCCAAGGCTGAGGCTATGCAGATGGACAGGGATGTATTTGATCAAAACAAAATCAGTTTATCTGGTCCTAAAATGGAATGCACTCTCCTTTCTGATGGCAAGCCTCAGAAATACCAAAATTAGACTTCAGAAGAATATAAAAAGCTCCCTGCTAACAAAACGTGCAAATGGACTGTTGCACTTACTGTGATCTTGGGCAGCAACAAAATTAGAAGGCAACAGCAAAGAAAACTGCAGCTAAAAAATACAAACATTATCCTTTTTTAATACATATTATTAAACTGAACATTTTTAAAAGCTGATGAAATGTGAGCCCGGATGCTATCACCATATGTCTTACGCAGTTCCTGATTATACTCGAACAGCAGAATCCATGTAAGAGAATCTAAAATGGTATGGATAGGAGCCCAGCTGGTGTCCCCATATGCCTTAGAAATTCCATTTTTAGGAACACAGCAGCATATAACATTAGGGATGCTTCTCAAACATCTCATTTATAAATGGAGCAGAGCTCTTTCACTGAAGTACACACAGAAAAGGTCCACAAGAATAATAAAATCAGTTGCATTCAAAACCACTGAAATGGTTCAACCACACTTTCCAGCAGGAACCACTCTGTACCAGAATATTCCCTGAATGAGGAATGATGCTTGCTCATCACTGGGATTTTTTTAAAAGCAATCACCAAAAAGCCATTTTAGTACAAAAGTGCCAACTTAACAATTTTGGCAAACTGTTCCTATTCAAAGCTTTTTTGGGTCCAGAGTGGAAGAGCTAACGCCCAAACTTCAGGGCAGCGGAGAGCTACAGACGTGGGAGGGCAACTTCTGAAAATCAGTCAAAGCAGAGTCTGGAGCTTGGCTGGTCCACATACTGGGGAGAGTCCCTTCCCCACAGGCTGCAGACTCTGCAACACAGCTCTTCCTCTCATGCTTTTCAAGTTCACCAGAACCACTTCAAAGGGTTGGCCCCTAACTGGGAAGATTCCTGGTTAATTGTGAGAATATGTTACCAAATGCAATTCACATAAAATCACAATTTCATTACATACACATCATCAACCAAAATCTATGTAAAGCAGACCCCTAAAAAAATACACTACATATGAATGAAAAATTATTTTATTTAAAAATACATTATACAGCAGAGTGTCTCTCTTTTTGTTTTCTCACTGCTGGTTCACAGAGATAGTATGATATTTTTAACCCAAATATTTGACTGGGAAAGATCCTGAGAAAGAGACCAGTTACAAGCTGATGATATACAGTACACTGAAAAAGAGTCATCTCTTTTAACATAAAAGAATCTCTTGGTAATCTTATAAATCAGATATAAAAAATGCAGATTTGCTACCATGCAAAAATGAGTGAACACTTCATTTAAATCTGCACACAGAGAAATCATTAGTACCTTGGAACCTAACTAGCTAGACTAAGAGCAGGGTGAGTTTAACACGGTGATACAAACTTTGGATCTACTACAATTTTGTAAACACAGTTGATAGTCTAATAAAGGTGGATTTTCAATCACCTAAATAACCTAGCTGTAGCTAAGGACTCTATCCTATGTCTTTGCTCCCCACAAATAGATTTTTTCAAACTCTTCATTCTCAGCTTAGCACAATGACTTCGTGGCATATGCTCTATTGCACTCAGAGATGACTTGGCCTTGCCCTGTTTGCCAAGCACTCTTTAGGTAGTTCTATTTTAGTGAAAGCAGAGGTTAAAACAAAAAGTAAAAGCAGGCATTACCTGATGACTATGTGAGAATGCATTAAAATTCATCATAGAAAAAACATACCTGATTCTACATCCTTGTGTTTCAAACATACTCTAACAATGATTAATGCACAGGAAATACACTGAACTCTGGAAAATTTAAGGCCTAAAATGCTCAAGAGCCTGCACTGACCAATAGTACTCTCAATAGTTCTCTGGTGCTAGCATTTTATCAGCTCTTGCCAGGGGGAGACTGTCTGGCACATGTTAAGAATGTCTTCAGTATTTACAATATTCAGATCCATTTGGCGCTCAATTTTTATAGGACAACTTCCCTATGAATAGTCAGCAAGGCTCTTCCAAAGGGGGGGCTTAATCTGAATGTTCACAGCAATAACAGAGATACGGTAACATTGGCTGATGTTGAAGAAAAATCAGTTTGTCAACATCATGCAGGCTGGCAGAGGATGTTTTTTTTCTTTTTTTTTTTTTTTTAAAGAATATGAACCTCAAAAACAGAGATAAAAAGCTTTGTAGAGAGAAAGTCTGCCTGTCCTGGTCACTTAGGCTGAAAAAAAAATTAATTGAGCTATTTTGGTTTTTCCATGAGTTTTCCATGAAAATGGAGAGTGGAAACTCAGATGAACTTTTCTCACTTAGCTGGTGACCCTCTTCTTATCTTAGCACCCATTCTCCCAGCATAATATCAGGGAGTACAACAACCATGAGAAGATGCAGGCTGCCTTGAGTAATTTGTTTAAATGATTTATGAATAGCACAGCTTCCCATCAGATATGCTAAGCTAAGAACAGAGCCCTTAACCTTTCATGGGATATCATTAGTAATAAAGAATATATCAAAGATCAAACTCTCTAAATTATTCTCACTTCTTTTAACCTAGATACATATATGTCATCCAAGACATTCAAGAACTACAAAACAACAATTCAACTACAATTATGTCAGGAAAATATCCAAATAAATAAACTTTTAATTATGATACAATACTTATTACAGTAAAAATTGGCATTTTTTTCTCTTCAAAAGCAGAAGCACCAGTCTTACATATAACATACTGTTTGAATGATATCTTACATGGAATACAGCGTAATACAATGTGCAAACAGCATTTTCATACAGAACATAATATTTGTCTAGTTTTTATACACTGAAATTGCCTCAAATGGAAACAAGTTCATGCTGAATTAAAAATGTAGATTTTAAAAATCAAAGTTAAATCAAAATACAAAGTACTGTTGGAATAGGTACATGAACCATTGAAAACAATGAGAAGCCAAAATAGAGGGTAATGTCAGATAATTAGTGCTCAGTTTGTCCCATTCCATCATAAAAGTAAACAGTTAATATTTTCCCTAGAAAGTAAAGTGACGTTCTAATATTTAAGAATTCTTCAAAATGTTGGTATCATTTTAGTGATGTAAAAATCAAGTCAGAAATAGGACTTCTAAAAATTTCTTATTTTTGATACACTGCAAATATCATATGTGGGCTGTGAAAAGAGATGAAGTCCAGTGGAGTGAATATACATCAGCGTCAACATCATGTGACTTCTGCAAAGGCCGTGATGTGGTTCTACGAGTTAAAGGAAAAACAAAGAGATAAAAACCACAAAAGCAGACAGACAGCAGTCACCATTGTGAAAACTTTTGCCTCCTGTGTTTGAAGGGCAGTCTTGTACTTGGAGACCATAGAAGGATGATGTAAATAAAACTGATTTTCACTGCAGTGCTCTCACTCACTCCCATAACAATTCTTAACTGTTGAAAGACTTTATAGGGAAGTATGTTGAACAAAGTAATTATGTGTGACGGTTCTCTTATATTTTAATTTCACGTGGCTTTTGTTTGTTTTAAAATAAGTTTAATTTTAAATTACATGTGAATAATTGAGTTAGCTGTAGTTTTATTGCTATGTTATTCATAATTGAAAACAAAATTCCCAGAAATTAAAATAACAGTTTCTGACAGATTATAATACTCTATTTCAGTGTAAATGCAATTTTAATATTCATTTTTTACAGATTTTCTTCTCCCCATGAGCTCAATGGCACTGAATCAAGTCGCAAAATGCTTGAAATCAAGTGGCATTTGGCAGTTAAGAACTCATATTCAATTTTTTTTTTCCGAATCACCAGTTGCAATCTAAGAACATTTTCCTCTTTCCCTCAGTGGGACAATTCTTAGGAACACTGAGATGTGTATTGGAACACAAATATTCCATGTGCAACTGTAAACCCTGCAGCATCCCAAAGAGCTTGGCTACTTTTTCATACTCGAACCTAAGCAAGTGACTCTGCGAACACCTGAAGGGGAAAGCAACCACAGAGTGTTGTGCAGGATCCAGAGGAAGTGCATTTCCCTTTGGGCACACTGTACCCTTGACTGCCATCATTTTTTACAAAACATGCAATGGTGAAATTAGTAAAGGGAACCTTTATGTTAAGCCATGTGTTTGTTCCCAAGCACAAAAACGCACAGAGGGTAAAACACCAAGCAAAGCACCACTATTTTTTTTCATCACTTTGCCTCCTTGGGCAGATAAACTCAGAAGAGAGGAGATGTGAGCTGAAGAGGAGGGACATGTGGATAACCAGGGGAGAGTGGGACTTTCTGCCTAAGGGAAGTCTTTCTGAAAATCTCTTATCACACAGCATAAAAAATGCTGGAGAGAAACAATGTCCACCATGTAAGTTTCCATTTCTCAGTTCTTCTTTAAACTGCCTGAATATCTGTCTACCAGTCTGAGCAGGGGGAGACAGGCAGGTATCTTTCCTTTTTCACATTAGAGAGAGGAAATTAGAAATGCTTTGATTGGAGAGCTGCTCCTTTTGCCCCCATCTGGAAGCCAGGCTGGCAGCTTTGCCCTCTCTCACTGTGCCATAACTGTACTGCGCGCAGGGGGAGAAGCTCTCTTCCACCTCCCCTAAAATATGCATTTTAGCTCTAGCAATATTCTTGCTGTATTTTATGACAGTTTTCATAAAAGAATACTACTTAACAGCAAGCATCTATTATATTCTCCTCCAAAACAGAATTTATGTATTTTAAATAAACAACAATTATTAAACCATGGCCAGGTTTTTTTAAAAAGCAGTAGAAAAAAAAGAGTGCAACTTTCTATGAAAATGTTTTCAGTAAAAAATAGTAACAAATGTTATCACTTACAGATTTTTATTCTGCAGAAGAAATGTAAAATCAGACTTCCTAAATTAGAAAGAAAATCAACTCCATTTTATTTGGCCGGCCAAATTCTGTTTTGAGTACAATACAGTGGGCAAACTCAATGACTCTGGAGGTGCTCTGAGGCTATGATGACATTTTCTTCATAGTATTTACTTTATTTTCTTTATTTAGATCTCAAAAGTCATCCTGTCAACTTAACTATCCTCAGTCTAAAATTATTCACTTTTTTCATAAGATGGTTTAAAAATGAGGAATTGGAGGGAAAAAAAAATTCTCTTTATTTCAATCAATTCTTTCAAGCCCTGCTATGTGCCATCTCTAAGTGACACACTTTGTCTGTGATGCAGAGAACCAAATGCTCTTTCATGTGGCATTAATTCAAGAGTGGATAATGATTATTTAGGGAAAGAAAAATGTGGTTCACACTCCTGCCAGCTATACTTCCAAAATGAGCAGGTCACCATCCTGGGAGACATGCAGAGAATGGGATATAATAACACAGAAGAAAATCCTCCTTCCTCAATAAGCCCTCAAACAGAACTGCTAAGCTGCTGATCATGAACCTATTGATTTGGACCCTTACTGAAGGCTGGTCAATTCATTTCCAATGGACTCAGCAGGGTGATGCATAACTAGGTCAAAACTAATCACTTGCTGACGGCAAGAATCACTGATACAGATTCATGCAGCTGTCTGGTTACTCCTGTTTTTTCATGCTTCTATCTCAGGCAAAACTACAAATAGGCCTTGCTGACACTCTGCAGAAAAAAACCCAAACAAATGGCATCCCTCTGGAATAACTACATTTCAACTCTTTTAATTCTGTTTAGATTTGCTGTGACAAGGGTCAGAGTGAGATACTAACTATTGTCAGCCAACAGATTCACACATGCAGCAAGACAAGCAAAAAACCATGCATGAGACCTCAGCTTCTCCAATTCCATGGGAACTTTTTTTTCCCTGAAGTTCTCAAAAGAATCAGAAATGCTGAGGGTGTGCTCACTGGCAGCAGTCTCACAGACAGGCAGATCAGCGTTTGTACCATCCCTTCAAAGAGGACAGTACCAGGCTGGGGAGCAAAGCATGCATCATTACTGTGCTCTCACACCACTAGCAAAAAAGGTAAAGCCAAGGGCTAAGCCTTGAGTGCAGGTTTCTGGGGAAAATGATCCACAACTGAATATCTTCTGTTAAGTTTTAATTAATTTCTATTAATCAGCAATGCTATAATGTCAAAGCATTGCAAAAAATTCATTAAACTTCTTGTGATTTGCAGTTTTTATTATATATATAAAAAGTATTTTTCTTTTTTTTTTAAATTTGTTCTTATCAATACAGTTAGAAACATTCAAAAAGAGTCATCATACTAAAAAGAAGATTCTTCCCTTTTTGAAAAGAGGACTTTGTAAAATTGTTTGTAATTTTTCCCACAGTAGAGTTCATTAAATAGAAAAATATTACTGTAGTACCTTAGGCAAATGATAATTGATCAACCAATAATAATAACGTTATCAAGCAGCTCTCTGAGTCAGCAGAGTGTATTTTCTGCTTTTACTGGAGCAGCGAGTCCCGGAGCAGCAGGACGCACTGAGTGCCCGCTCCCTGCACAGAAGGCGCGCTCGCGGAGCGGTGCGGTGCTGCGCACACGCGGTACTGCCTTAGAGCAAGGGGCTCGCCGCGCTCCGGCCCCGACAGCCACGAGAACAGCCTAAGGATGCGCGCCTTCAGGGAGCGTCCTTGCAAAGCTTCTTCTTGACTGTGACTAACGCCTGGATTCTGTAACACCTACAACATGCACGTTTGAGGAGGTCACTCTGAATATATTGTTCCATTTCCCGTGTTTAAGTATTAGTTTATCTGAGCATTAGATGTAGCGATCACCGTTTGCATTCAATCAGAAATAATTCTTGTACAATGCCCCAGAAGCAGATTTCAGCAGAAGAGTAGGACATGAATACAAATTCAAACGTTTGACATTGAAACAAAACCGCTTATGATTTTTTACCAGCTGACTGTCCTGGGTATGTTTGTGGTATGTGTGTGAAGCAATGTTGTACTGTATCTCCTTGTATTATCAAGAGAGAACAATTATGCCAAAAACTGCCTACAAGCTGACGTAAGCACATGGGCTCTCATCAAACCCTCCTGGAGAAACAAGTACGGACACCTATGGAGGCTTTTGGACATCAAGCACTACATTATTTGGAGACCTCTCAACTAAAACATTTTGAAGCAACAGAAATGGACACAACCCTCTCCCTCATCTGCCCGTAGTATGATGAACTAAAGCACCTTTGTGTTTTGCTTTTAGCTGCGAGCTCAGTGAGAGGTGATCTCCCTGGAGAGCTTCAGAGAGCAGACCAAGGCCAGGCTCCCTAGGCCATGGTGCTGTGTGCCCACCAGGGCACATAACAATTGAACACTTGGTACCAACATGCTTAAGACCAAGAAAAAACCAGTAACATAGAGAATTAAAATTTTCTGACATTGAAGAAGCTGTTCTGTACCTCATGAGCAATCAAGATGGAGTAAATAGAAAAAACAATACTCCTTAAATTCTGAAGAGGAAATCTTCCCGAGTCTTAAAAACACTAGCAGAATTCATTGCAATATCTACGCTTACTATTGCTAAAATATTTTATCACCATCATTGCCTTTGGCAGATACACAATAGAAAAATAATTACTGTGTCAAAGTCAAGAAGATTTCTGAGACAGTTAATCCTGATAGTCACTAAAAACCGATATGATGGGCAACAAGAATGTCAGATATTGTGAGAGGAATTCCAAATCCTTATGACCATTAAAAGTTGGAATTGGCAGTAGAGAGCACGTAATCTCTCTTTTGAGTTCAGTCATGCTGGATAGTCAGTCATACAGGGCAGTGTAAGAAACTTCATTGAACAAGGAACAGCGACTGTGTTTGGGAAGGTTTGGGCACTGCTGACAGAAGTAGCAGTATGAAGGAATGCCAAGCAGAACCTTGGGAAATAAATGCAGTTTAGCTGTCAAACAGGGCACTGCCAAGAACCCACTGTGCAAATAAGTAGTACTGGATAGCTACAGAAAGCACTGATAATTACACACAGTAATTATCTGATCTCACCTCACAGGAGATGAACCATGGTGCATCTCCAAACTCAACGCTTCCTCCTGAAACCTTCTATCTCAGTATTCTATCTACTGCCTCCATTAGTCCTGAAATACTTCATGTTGTATTTGTATTTGATTTTTTCAAAGCTAGAATACTTATAAAAAATAAATAAGACTAGCAGAATCATAAGCTACTACATGATGGATAGGAGATGTCTGTAAGCTCTGGCCAATTTCAGGAGACTTGCATGAAAAAAATGTCTGAAACATGAAACATAATTTGTGACTGCACTTGGATAAAGCTGAATCTCCAAACTCTTCCAGGTACTATCCAGAATATCCCCATTTCTCAGTAATTCCTGAAAAAGAACAGAACTCTCTAATCTTGACTGTGGTAAGATGAGAGCTTCCTCTCTGTAGGAGACTGCCAACTAACTGAAACACCAACTCTCTTGTAAGAGATTAAGAAGGTCAGAGACAGAACAGAAAAAAACCCAGATGGGTAAGTGATGAGGTTTCTTGGCTTTCATTCTTTTCATTAATTCTGAGGATGATTATAGTTAAGGTAAAGGCACTAAGTCTGCACTGCTGAGCAGGCTCTGACAAGGATTGCTCAAGGAGACTCTGTAACTACAGCTTCTTTGACTGCACGTAGAACAGCTAAATCATCTGCATGCACCACAATGCAACAGAAGTGCCATGCAAACAGTGATCTAACCTTGTCACTAAGCAGCAGCAGCTCAATTCAGAGTATCACAAGAACTTATGCCTATTTAAGTGCACTTCAAATGCAGCTAGACCTCCACCAGAACTCAGAGAGTGGCAGCATGGTGAGCATGCCAGGAGCATTTGTTCTCCATGGAGAAAGCACTGGAATAGCAAGTAGCAGACCTAGAAACAGCAAGGTAATGTGCCTCCAGGTCTGTATGATGCATCATGTGCTTACTCATTTACAGGTGAATTTATTACAAAATGGCAGAGTGGAGTCCTATCTGGCAGGCATTTCTAATGAAGTCATTCTTTAAGGCAGGAGTTTTTAATTGCTTGATCCCAGATACCTATATAGTTACTGTTTTTTAGTACCAGTCACATAGCTGCATTGCTTCCAGCTTGCACTGCCTTAGCCTTTGATAACTTCAGACAGTTAGGATTTGTGCTACTCCCTGTAGCTAATTTCTGACAGTATCCTGCCTTTAATATTGGTACAGGAACTTGCAGAGACTGAAAATAAGGGAAAAGAGTTTTAAAATAAGCAAAATGTAAATCTAGGTGCATTCAGAATGTTGAACTGGAATAGTCCTCACTGAAATGTAGCAAAAAGTAACTCATGTGTCTAAAGGAGGAAGAGGCAAATAGCACACAAATTATGTAGCATCACTCTCTCTCCTGGAGAGAGCAAATGATGTAAAATAAGAAGGGAGTTTAAAAGGAAAGACTAGTTCAACAATTCTTGTAGCAATGGTAGTTAATTGTGAATACATAACTTAATTTAGAACCTTAGTTCCCTTAAGTTCTGTTCTTAATTCCTTTTATTTAACAGGGTCTGTCTTCCATCTAAAACTGTAGATTAAACAAAAAAAAATTACATTTAAAAAAAGGTTAAAAAATCCATAGAAACTCAAAACCTAAAGCACTCACAGGTAAGTAACTTCATCAATTATTTGCTAATTCAATTTTAGACTTTTTGGAAGTGGAAACAGAAGAAAGCATTTCCAAGCAATTAGCAAAGTCTTCACCTTATTGTCCTTGCATTCCATCCTCTCTGTCTGAAAAGGAGAAAGACTTTGCAACACAGACAAAGATGGGACCTCAACAAATGGTATCCCTTTGTGGTCAGTCCCCAGTTTAACAAAACTAATCTCTAGAGAGAAGCTGCATGACAGCAAACAGCTACTGCCATAAGAATATGGGTTCAGAAGGAAAGAAGCTAATTGATGCAATAGAGTCCAGGGAAGATCACAAATGGCAGTGGTTATCCTCCAGCTCTGCTGGAGGATAACATTACTCTTGCCACCATCCTCCCACAATCTCCCATAGCTTTCCCCACAGCATCTCAAACTAGGCCAAGCCTCAGAAAAAGAACATTGTTGATTATGAATGCGACGCTCTCAAACCAGGCAGAAACATGAAGTTAACATGAAATCTTTATCCCCAGGAAAATTAAAAATTACCATATCCAGAGAACATATATGTATTACCTATGATGGCTTTTGAGCCACAGGAATGACTTCTATTGCATGAGAGCCTAGCACATAAATAAAACATGTTCTTATTAATATGGTATGTTCCAGGCCAGCTGACAGCTAGTTTTGTTTTGATATTTTACAGAAAGTTTACTGAATGGATTATTTTGAAGATACACATTCATCATGTAAAGGCTTGTTCAAGCAAATAAGACTCTGACCTCCTTACGACAAGATATCAGCAGAAGTAGCTTAGACATATTTGGTTCAAAAAAGGCAAGTTAGACCATTCTGAAAAGAAATCTTCTTTCCCTTCAAGGAAAGGAATAAAAAATCCAGGACTAGCAGCAATTCTTACTAAAGAACAACTTCCACCACCTTCAAGAAGACAGATTGGGAAACCTTTCTTATGTTGAACATGGAAAAAAATTATCATAAGTAATCTGGCATTAAAATAGTACCACAGAAAAATACTTTTGGGGCCCTACTCAGTGTAGAATTGTTTGCTATCTTCAAATATGGGCATAACCCAATAGATTTTAATCAATTATGACAGATACAGTCATTAGAAAAAGTAAAACTTCCTTTAAACTTTGCATTACTAGTTCAAAGTTTCCCCTTGGTAAACACGTTTAAAATATTTTCTGTATTTAGTATGCTATCTCAATCTTAACACATAGCACAATACCATCTTCCAAAAATATAAATGGTTATCACAGTAAACTAGAATACATTTTATTGTGATACTTAAGCAAAACATCTTGGCATATCCAGGAGACTCTCACTAGAATGTTCTAGTCTAAAATCCCACGTGCTCTGACAAGAGATCATGGGGTTAGTGCAGTTACTGTATGGCCCATTGCTCCTCTCTCTTCCAAGTGTGTACCCTGTCCTGGGGCTAGCATGTGTCTGATGACAGAAGCCCCACACCTAACCCAGAAGGGACTGCATCCCATGCTCTACACCAGGTTGAGGACATCCTACAAGCAAATAGGATAAATGCCACTTGTACCTGAATTGCAAAGCCCCTTGGGCCAGGGGTTAGACTTTCTTTTTAAGCATTCTAAGAACTTTCTATGTTCTGTGGACTATCAGGCAGAGTATTAATCATATTTACTTCAGGAACACAAGGGGAGAGGGTCTCAGATCTACTCAGCCTGACTCCATGGGCTTAGCAGCAGCCACAGCAGTGAAATGACAACATGAAGAGTCTCCCAAGGGCTGTCACTGAATTTAATTCTTTCCTTCTTTCCCTTTCACTGACATGTTTCTTTATTTTAAATCTGGTACTCTTGTCAGGATAGTTTGTGATCATCCTTTCAGGAAAGCTACATTTTATTTAACTGATTTTTAAAAAGTCAGACATTACCTTTTCTAAAGGGCTTTCTACTCTGGGTATGCTGATCATGGGCATCTGGGCCAGATTATCCAGATGAGAATGTTCATGTTCTGGCTGACGTCCTCTGAAGTTATTTACCACACAAACAACCTAGAAGGGATTTGAAGATAAACAGAATACCTAAGGAACAACTCATTTTTTCAAGCTTTGATCCTGACAATTATTCATTAGGCAGAAATGACAGCAGCTTTAGTCACAGCTTTACAGTAGAAACACTGAAATGTGAAGTTCATGTTTTACAGAAAATTCTTAATTAATATTTCAAGACAAACAAGCGATTTATTGGTGCATGCATCATTTGAGAACCAAAGAAACCTCTTATCTAAAAGAAAATCCATTACTGAAGCTGCACAATAGAACATCACTTATTATCAATCTCATGAAGAGATGTCTTGCAGCATCACAACATTAACCTTTAACTCCTGGGAAGGCCAGTGCCATTTCAGTTTTGATCAGCAAAGTACATCCTCAAATGAAGAGTAAGAAAGGGAATAAGAAGGCAATGACCATGCCCAAGTCTGAATGTAACTTCAAACCTGCTCAGGGCAGCAGATTCTCACACAGGGACTTCGTAATGTGATGTGTAACAGTTTGTGCTTCTACTAATTGCAACACTCAGCTGAGCAGTAATGTTTGCCAGCTGCATTTTCTTCAAAACACAACTAAATTTGATGTCATGCTACTGGACACCTTGTGTAGATAGGAACATTTGGAATTGCAAGCAGATGTATTTTAAAGGAGACTTGAAGCTACCCTTTCAGTCTAGAGGAGTGAAAACACCCACCCCAGCCACCCCTGGGACGGTTCTCAGCCAAGCCATGCTTTCAGATCCAAGATCTTAAGACCAAGACCCTGTGATCCAGGAGTCAAGCTCAAAAGTGTTTTCATGGGGAAAGACTTCAAAGGTGTATTTAGTGCTATTACAAGCTGCCAGGCAGACAAACCTACAGGCATTAAACAGCAGTGACTGTTCTATTCTACAGTCTTGCACTGCAGATATTAGTGAAGGTGATTAATAGATTAGAAACAGTTTTCTGACACAGACAGTAGTCATTGGCAACTGTAATTAACTATCTGGGTTTGGAACACAGCTCCAGAAAAGGAAAAGGCTAAACAGAAAATTTTTGATACAGAATAATATGAAATTTTAACATAAACCTGAACCACAATGAAACTACATTAGAGTTATTGTAAAGCCAGAAAAACAAATGCTACCTATTCTCTGATCGCTGTGGCTACCACTATATCAAATTTAATACTTTATCCATGAAATTATATATAACTATGTGTTATTCTGAGGAATATATATTTCCTGCAAGTGGGCCTTGCTGCATAAATTACTGTTTGAAATGCTACAATCTGGTTTATATGGAAGTCAAAAAAGATAACTGAATCAGTCCTTTTTTGACTTCCCATTTCTGAGTGTATGTAAATACTACTAAGGAAACTGATGACTAATTTAAAAAAACTAAGAAACATGTCTTTTGTTATTTAGTTACCTGAAGGCTTTTTTAGAGATACAACCTTATACATTGATTTCTTTTTTCAAACAGAAGTGACAGAGACACACACTTACCAAAAATACTGCTATAGATATTCCAATTACAAATCCTGCTATTACATCCGACCAGTGATTCCGATACTCTGCTACTCTGTTGATTCCAGTAAGGAAGGCCAAGCACATTAAACCCAAACAAAGAACAGGTTTTGCAAGCCTTGTTCCTCTGGCTTTCACTGTGTTGGTGATATACATCTGAAAATTAGAAAGGAAGAAAGTGTAAGACTGATGAATGTCTCCCCCTAATTAGTGAGCAAAAGATTTATATTTTATTTGAATAGACTATGTGTATTTGGTGGTTTTTTTCTGAAGTGGGGGAGGGTGTAAAGAAACTAGGAGGCAAAGCAGTAGATATAGTCATCACACCCACTTCCTAGGGATATAGAAAAAGAGTCAGACCATACAGCAAAATTGCATTTTACATGAACCTGAAAAGCCTACAGAAAGTCAGACAAATTGGACAATCCTATCTGATTACTCTCAGTCTGTGTATCTATTTATTAATGCGTAGAAGTAGAGACTGATCTTTCACTGGGCAGTGTTGACAGTAACAGAAAAAATATTTACCCTGAAGTACTATTAGCACTATTACAAGCTGCCAGGCAGAGTAAGAAAGGGAATACATAAAGACCTTGTTTTTATTTGCAAAAGCCTTTCTTCCTTATACACCACTTCTTAACATGACTAATTCGTGATTTGTCAATAATCAGTGAAAAGGTAAAAAAGTGTCAAAAAGCAGTGAAATTGAACTGAATGCCAGCATCTACTTTCACAAATATAGTTTCAAGCAGCGAATATAATAATAGTTTCAACCAGTGCTGAACTAATACAACCCCATGCTTCACACAAACCAATCCAAATGCTGCAGGTTTTATGTATCAAACTGAGAAATCCAGTTGTCCTGCTGCAGTCTAATTTTCCCTGTGCAATACTACTGAATTAAAAGCAGTGCCTGATAACAGAGCAGCTCTTCTGCCCTAAGAGTGCATTAGTGACTACCAGGTTTAACCCAGCACTTCCCAAGCTCTGATGAGCCAGCAGAAGAAATTAATACCAAATATTTGACTTTACATTCTCTTGAATCTTGGCATTAAGACCGCCTGCAACACCCCTCCTCCCCACCCTCAAAAAAAATTATACTTCAGCTAATAAGATTTTTGACTAAAAGTTTCTACTCTCTGCAGAAGATATTTCTGTAATTAAACCACGGAAATCCTAAATCTTCAAATTTTTAACAGGACTTAAGTTTTTGAGCAGAAGAATGTGAAGAATTTCCTACAGGGTTTTACTAGCAACTCCAGTTTCATAATGCTATCACTTTGGACTGCAAAGGAAAACAGATGAGCATGCATTGAAGAACCAGTACCACTTCTCTGGCCAACAAAAGGGCAGTCCTTTGAGCTTGTTTGGGGATTTTTTGTACTGTCTGAAACTTTGATGGAATTTACTAGGGAATCAGTTAACAAAGTGCTGCAATAATCCAGCCACGAAGGAGTTTAGGAAGTGTGGTTGTAGTTACAATATGTTACGTGAAGAACTAGTGCTTGTCTAAAACAAATAACATCTAACAGCAATTTTGTTCAAAACGCTAAAGAAAGATCCATGGCTTAGAGGATGAAACAAAGCTTGATCATAAAATAACATCAGAGAGGTGCAACACACTAACCTTCAGTATACTTTATATGATGAACAGGAAACTAGTAGAAAGATAAAAAGATTTCCACTAATTCAGACAAAGCAAAGGTTTGGAAAAAAGAGTTTTGGGGTTTATCTTCAAGCCACATTCTCCTCTCTTCTTCCTAGACCACTTCAGAAGCCATTAATTTTTTTTGCTGATTATCCTTTTATCTTAGCTCCTTGTACTTTTGCTGTCATCAGCGAGCTACTCTTACCATGCGGGAAGGTGATAACAGAACTGCAACCTGAATATCCAGCTTTTTAGCCCCACTGGTTTTCTCCAAGCTATAGACAGAGTACTGCACACTGAATTAATTCAGCAACCATCTATTTTAGTGAGTGTCATTGTTCTACGGGATACTACCACCATTATCCACATCCACACTATGTGTTAGGACAGCTGGTGCTAGGAAAATACTGGAATATTTTTAATACACAATAAGAAAATCAAATTTCAAATACAGCTTGGGTGAAGTTGACACAGGGGAATTAGCAGAAGCTATCCTGCATTTAATTCTGTATTGTGTTATATTAAATTGAAATGACTACTGAGAAGGAAAAACTTGCTTAAGGCAGGTCATGGTGACACATTTCACTTATCTATAACAACTGGTCATTGCCCAAGAAGATTATCTCACTTTTTAATAAGAAAAAACACATTATAGCACAAACACTTGATTCTGCAGTACTTCAATCAAATTTCAACATTCTTAATACAAAGCTGAACCCAAAAAATGTTCTGCATAAAATTCTCTGGATGTTTTTACAACCAAGCACGTCCTTCAAATCCTTCCTCAAAGCACTGAGGAAAAACAACCACAGACTCATGCTGTGCCTCACATGAGCAGAGACCTCCATTTATCAAGCCCTCTCCCTCCATGAACAGCCATGGTTGTCATGCTCAGCTCCATTCAAAATAACCTGAGGGCTCTGCCAGCACAGGTACCATATCTATGTATTCTTTAAAGACCAGGTACTACTCATGTAAGGAACAGCATAGCCTTGGCATTTAGCTTGTACTGAGAAAGTACTTCAAAAGTGTCAGGCTGCAAGTCTCATGTGGAGTTTGTCCTAAATCTAGCACAAATAAAATAATTCCAAAACATGTTAAGAAAAGAACAGAAGCTGTATGTAAAGTGCAGGACAAAGTGGATTCCTGGGCTATGCTGCACGCTTTTTCTAGGCATCTTTCAGCTATCTTTGGGCCCACCCACGCCAACATCTATGCACACAAACACAGGCGTAACAGGTCTCAGAATCCCATCTTAGCTACATTGGAGCTACACATCAGGCTGGGTGCTCCAGCCAGGAGGGAAGATAATTTTCCTTGCTGATTTCATCAGCCTGGGACCCAGGGATGCAGGTAAGCAGATCCCTTCAGAGTCTGCCATTTATTCCTCCCTGATTTAGATGGCCTGGGAGACTGACAAAGACCAGCCTACCACTGGGCAGTGAATAATGACTTGTAAGGCAACAGGAAGAATGAGAAAGAAATCATTGCAAAGGCACCCAACCCAGGCAGCACTTCAAACATAAATTATCTCATGTTTTCTTTTGTTTTTTCAATGGACTAGAATTTAAGAAATTATCTTGAACTATTTAAGTAATATAAGTAATGTTATAAATGTTTTACCCAAGGAATTTTCAATATTCATCAGACCTACAAGAAAAGAGACACTCATATCAAAAAGCTGAAAAAATAGTGGGCTGTTGTAGTCTATAAACAGGTTCAGTGTTTAGCTAGAATTCAGTTTAACAATGCAAAAATCTTTTCAGCCTCCTTTGGTAATAATTAATGGGTCAAACTATTTCTAGAGCAAACCAAAGTCATATTCTCAAATCATCTGGGTCCTTCTGCAACTGTCCACTGAAGGTTTCTTTAAATGTTTCTGAAGCCTCCTCCAGCTTTCTCTCCATGTTTTGATCTAATTATTTATGACATTAGACCAAAATTAGCTTTCAAAGTCAGGGGGCTGGCTTGGCAAAAGGAAAGGAAAGCTCTAGAATTCTGGACCTTACTATTAATTTTCCCAATATAAGCTCCCCACAGCTGTAACTGTAAAACAACTGGAGAAGGTAAGAGGCAGCTTTCTCTGAGGATCTGAATTGTAATGAAGAGCTGACATGAAATTTATAGAGGTCTTTAGAAAAATTCCTGGATCAAATGCTAATATTATTTTATTACTTAGTCTGAAAGAAACCAATGTGCTCAATTTGTGAAGCTCATGACATATGTTTTATTATCAGTATTAAGGGATACTTGCTGCACCGGATACTGAAAAGAAATTCCACATTCCTAGCACTGTTCCTGAAAGGCAGCCAGAAGAATCTTTTAATTTTCTAACAAAAAATGGACAACAAATTAAATTCAGTGAGGTGGCTCTGCTAGTCCTTTTCCTCCTGAACATTCCCTCAAGTCTGTCTGAGAAGCCTATCATGCCTTCACCAGCTGCCCATTTAGCTGGATTCTAACAGGCACTTTAAGACAAAGGACAGGCGAGACTACACCTACACCTATAACTGGATCAAGGAGTGACACTGAAGATAATGTCACCATGCTGCCAGCACTGTTAACCAGACTGTCTTCTTGTCTTTTCCCAGTGACTTACAAAACACACTGAACAGCAAAATCAATGTAGCAAAATGCCAGGAGCAAGAGCATTGCAGAAACCATGATCATGGGCAAAAGAAAAGTTCTGCAGAGAGGAAAAAATTATTTGTAGGCTTTACAATCTGCTAGTCCTGTCTGAAGTCATAGTTGAGGCCAAGGGTTCAGAGTACAAAGCAGCAAAAGCTGCCTACAGACTTAAGGGCTGCATCAACTACCGAGACATGAAGCCTGCTTCTCTATCATTACAAACCCAAAGCAAGCCTGAAATGTGTGCAGTAACACAAAGTTCAAACACTAGCCTACCCAACTGTTTTTGTGCAATGCATTAAGAACAACAAAAAAGGGCAAAACTTCAGAGAATTAAAATTTCCCCTAAACTACAGCTAGCCATGACCAATCCCCTAGGTCTGCAGTACCAAAGGATAACTGTTAGTCACAAATCTTAAATTTAAATCTATGGGATTAGGATGACTAAATCTGCATATTTCACTTTGAAATCCTAACAAAAAAAGACTCTTGACTTCCACTTCCTGTGTCTTAATTGTGGAAAACACCCCAAGTGTGTACCTACTTGGCTGCTTCAAAACTTACCTCTAATTGTCCAGGCTATGTCAGCTTATGTATATCAAAATGTGTCTTATACAATTATATACTGTTTAATAAAGCTGCAGAGTTTGCCTACGTAGCAAATATTGTTCCATCTGAGAAAGGGTGAATTGCAATGCTGGTAAGAAAGGAAAGTAGATGTAGTCAACTTCTTAACCCAACTCAACCAAAAACAAACAAACAAAACATCTCCAATGAGATCAATGCAGACACCTAAGGAAAAAACCAGGCACCAGCCAGATTAATTAGAGATTTCAGAACATATTTACAGTGGTCCATTTTGAAAACACTGGTACACTGGAAAAAATAAACCTGGAAGTCTGAAGAAGAAAGGCAATGCATCTGTGTTTGGAGCAGGGTAGAGAAAACACCTAACCACAGCACTGACATTCGATGTTTCCATTGCTAAATCTCCCTTGATAGATACTGGAAGCAACGGAGGCAAACATTACAAAGCTCTAAATACTAGCAAAACAACTGTTTGAAAACGACTGTACTTTCAAGGGAATTCTGAGTTACCATAGCAGCCACCCACTCTCCAAAGGGGGAAAAGGGGGAAAATGGGAGACTCAAGAACTTAGAAAAAAGAAGCTATTGTTAACAAGACAATATGCACAGATGCTAGGTGATAAAGACGTGGCTGCACTTAAATGGAACGAGATAGGCAAATTATTAGATAAAGCATAGGCTTTGTTTCTAAATTGGTTGACTGGTGAAATCACACAAGTCTAAAAGCATTTACTTCACCACCTCAGAGAGCAAAGACCCTTGGGTCAGCTCTTTGTGATTTTTTTTTCCTTTAGGCTGGTTTTGTTTTGTGCCCAGGGACAATTCCATAACAATCTCTCCTCTCTCCAAAATTTCTGTTAACCAAAAAGAAAGCACATACTGTACCACAGATTATATGCTAATGAAAAAGTGAGTAATATATGGAGGTCTTTATATCTATGCTCTCAATAACTGTCGTGGCATGGCTCATAGAAAGACTAGGCTACTGTTTTAAATCTTCTACTCCAGTGAACAGTGATGAGAAAATTGTTATTTAGGGCCAACTATCCTGATAAACATCATGGCAGTGTAAGGACATGACCCCAAATACTGGAATATTGAAATTTTTTTCCCTTGGAGTATATGTAATAAACAGTATTTTTAGCTTCAGTCATGCTTAGGACTTAAGAAAAAAAACCAACCAAACAAAACCAACAAAACTAACAATATTGTAACAAGGATCTACTACAGGAACTCCAAAGTCCTGAGAGTAGTTATTAGTGCTTTAGTTAAATGATAGCAGTGTCAAGCACCATGCAGGAGTAGAGTAATGACATAGGATATATTCATTTCTCTAGTTACTGAAAGAGCAAATAGTAATGAAAAGGATCTCCACAGCTTTAATGTTTTATATTGCTAACTGTATCTTGACCACAGACAAGGTTTGCATAAAGTATTCTTGCTCATGTCAAAAGCCACTTATATTAGGTATTAAACCTTACTGATGTCTGCTTGTTTTTAAAATGTATTAATACTATTTTACTTTCTGCTTTGCAGTAGCTGAATAGCTGGTTTCCTAGTTACTCTGACTCTTGGCAACAGTAGAAATCCGACTTTACAGATGGATGAGAAATATAGGAGCAATTAAAATGAAAAATTCTGAGTATTTTCTAAAATAGCTTGCATCAAATTTAGAGTGTTTCCTCCTTAGATATCTCCCCAAATAAAGACAATACTAGTAGAAGACTTATACTTGTCTCAAGTTAGAATAAAATGTTATTGTTCATCTCTTATTTGCAAACACTTGCCTGTGCTAACTGATTGATGATCAACATCTCTTAAACAGACATTGCTCACAAGGAACCTGATAAATGTTACCATCAGTGCTGCAGATTTTAAGCAGCTGGTTCTAAAACCCTGTGTAGAAGCACTGAGTTGACACACTGAGGCTGACATCTTTGCAATGTTGTCAAGTATCAGCTTCCAGATCAGTCAGGAATTAAAAGCTGGCTCAACTGTATTTACTCAAAAGCATTACACACTCACACACTTGTATATCTACATGTGCATACATGCACATACACACTCCTATGGGCAAGCCACTGCTCAAACGCTGAGGGAACACAAGGGCTGACTCCTGCAATGACCACAAAGCTCCACACACCTGCCTAGTTTCCCACTGACACTGTGAAGGCAGCCCTGGGCTCATCCAAAGGGCTGCAGAGGGCTGTCATTACCAGCACAGGTCAGGGTAAGACCTCACACACTCCCCAGCATCTGCTGGGATAAACTTGTCCCCAGCAAAGGAACAAGATGTGCTTGCTCCTGCTTAAGACTAGAATGACATGAACTCCAAACTAAGCCAGAGTTACTTGAGTGATACTAAACAGTGACTCTTCCTCTCCCCAACCTATACAACAGCTCTGATCCAGGCAGTCAGCACCAGGTTTTTACCCCAGTGCTGCTCATCACTCCCTATAAAAGAGAGGAGAGAGGGGATAAAAGGGTGGATCGTCTTGTAGCCCACTTTAATGCATAATAAGAGCCAAACTGCCTTTGCATGAGGTACCTATAAATACCAATTCTGGTACCAAAAGACACACAGGGATATTGAGAAACATGCAGAGATCAGACATACATATAGCTCATCCTCCTGTTTCACCTCACCAAAGAACATGCCCATGTGTGATTCTACTGATCTGCACTGGGTTAAAACACAGAGAGCTACCACTACCAGTCAGAGGAAATCCCTACCCTTACTCCTTAGCACCCAGCAAAGGATTGTCCCGCAGACCCTGGAAATGGGGGAAAAGTAAACCAAGGAACTGGGTACCCTACATCCATACATTATAACCTTTACAGACAACTTGTCCTCTCTTAGCATTGTCCTGGCTTTCAAGACTCAGAAACTACTACACCTTGTCAGAATTAAGCCAAATGAATCATTCTCACAGTTACTCACAGAAGGTTTGCATGCAGAAAATCAGCCAGTTTTGGGCCTTATCTTCTGCCCATTCCTCCTTCTTCCCCCTCACAGTGCCAGCCATTTGCTCTCAAAAATAAAGTGATATTAAATAATATACTTACAGCCAGATACATAGCTGCATATATGCTTAGTGCTGCTTCTTTGGATGGGAAAGTCTTTCTGGCTTTCATGATAAGGTCTGGATTTCCAGTACAGGCATGTACGCTACTGATGAACTGGGTATACTGTTTACATCCAAGTGCTGTATAGTTGGGTTTACAAAGTGCAAGAAAATGGGGTGCAAGATTCCCTGTTACTACTTGTCCAGCATTTACAAAGATGTCCGTAGCAAACAGTCCAAATGCATAAATTCCTAAAGAGGGAAACAAAGAGTTAAATTTCCTGACAATTTATAGTATATATCTCAGCAACAGACCAGCTTCTTCCATTCAAGAACATGAAAAATCCTCCCATGTACTGTACCCTAAAGACCACGGCTCATGCTGGAGATGGTGTTTTCCTACAAAACTGCAGCAGCAACACTGCAACATACCCACACACCTGATGGCTCTCCCATCTTTCATAGGAACACTCACCCCTTGTGCAAGTAGCCTGCTTTCCTAGGCCCCACAGCCATGCACATCCCCTGTTTGGGGTAGCTGGCTTTACTGGCACCTAACTTTTGCCCATGTTCACTAAACAGAAGTGACAGAGGGAAATTCTTCACCCAATAAATCTGCTTGAAAACCAAGGTCAGACCCTGATGGAGAAGTAATTTGTGAAGTCATAACACACACTGGAAAAACTTTTTTTTCCCCCTTGCAGCTGTAAAGAATCTAAAGTACTAAATAATTCAATATTGCCATGCACCAGTTGTCTTCATCTGCCTGCTACTGGGTAAATCTCATGCATTAATATGCATGGCATATTAATCACAGTATCCACATAGTAAGCTAAAGATTTATATATTTGAGGAACTACTTATGCTAAAGAGTTTTTTCAATCAGACATATCAGCAAAGCATTAAGCACATGTACTCATTCATTAGAATGTAAATGCATGTATCTGATTACTTAAAAGAAAACAGATTTCTGCCATTCTGAGGTCTCTCTCCATCCTTTTGTAAATAGAAAATGAGCTCTGGAAGAACATGCAAACACAGCAGCCTAAGCAGCAGGCAAAGCCAATGAATGCTTGTTCCAATTCCACCTGAGCTATAGATTTCCCCCTGTCTTTCTATGGGCAAATCACCTTACCTTTCCCATACTCCAATTCACTGTGATACAGGGTGAGCTCTGGAAAATCCCTGTTTCATGGGGCACTATGAAGACTTTAATGGATCAACATCCCAGCAGACTTAATTCCACAGAAACATACACTTATAAAGGTCAGGATTTTTCTCAACAAAGCTAGAGGACCAAGGCTGATTTCTGGGACCCTGGCTGGTCAGCAATGTCACACGAATGTTAAAATTCCTCCCAAATACTAGACTCTGGTGAGCAGCACCTTATGCCTGCCCATGTCACTTCACAGAAGGGCCTTTCAGCAAGTCCCGAGGGTGTGCACTGCACAACACAACTCAACACATCACTCTGGGGGAGCATAATGGGCAGCAATGCCCCATCTGCTGCAACAGCAGAGAGAATCTTTGTCCACTCCTGCCACCCCTACCAAATATTTTTTGCTTCTGTGAGGAAAGAAGGGACCACTGAGTGGGAAAAATCTCAGGCACTGATTATACAGAGAGGAACTGGAGTGGGAGGAGCTCCTCATCATCACTGCACCTTCTCCGGACCTATACAAGACAGTCTCCTTACAGGGAGCAATCGCACTCTGGGAAGGCAGGCACAGTTGTTACACAAACACTGGAAACACAGACACAGCTGCACATGCCCTCCCTCTCCCTGAGACTGGGGCACGCAGCAGGATTAGCTGCCCCAAGGCTTCATTCCTCCAGCTGTTTCCATGAGAGAGAAGCAAACAGCAGAATTGAGCCCTGCTATGGCATCCCTACATGTATTAAAAAGCAGCATCTGGAAATGTCCAATACACATTTTGAGTGGTGGGACTTCTCCCTCCAAACGCATTTAGAATGAACTAAATAGAAAAGATGACATACCTACTAAAGTCAGTGGGGGAGTTTCAGCTAACAGCAATGTAGCATGGATTTTGCACAGTTTTCTGCTAGAGACTATAATACAATATCCAGGCTAAGAAAGCAGCTAAATTGGCTTGGCTTCAAACACATTTATATCCCAATGTCCTCAACTTTGGGGGGTGTGTGTGTTTTCTATCAGCTATAGATATGGCACAAAGATAGCCACCTTTCTCTATTTCACCCCACTTCAGGCCTGCTGGTTGTTTTTCCCCCCTAGTGGTCCCAGTTCTTTCTACTTGTACTGCTGTTTCTGCAACTGTTTTTTAATCCAAACTTCCAAAAAGCTTCATTTGCTACGTAAAAGGAAAACTGTACCTGAGTTAAGACTACACATGAAATGTTATATGGTTATCTGAGTATTTTCCCCAGGTCAAAATTAAGACATAAGTGATCACTCCCACCATTCAGAAAATGAAAGCAGTAATTTTGCTCATACCAAGGAATCGGATGGTCCTGCGCACCAGTGGATTTATATAACAACAGTCTCCAGTTAATATTGTTTTCTCTTGGTTTTCAAAATCCTTTGTAGCTAACTGTAGACAAAAGACTGCAGTTTCTCCAACGATAATCTTAGGGGAGGAGAAAAAAGGGGAGAGAAATGATGCATCAGATTACAGCAAGTAAAATACACTAATATTACAGAGACAGACATCTCATCTGAAAGAAACAAGACCAAACCAGCACAAAAGACAGCATAAGTGAATCAAGTTCTGTACATTAATCTTCTTATGAGGGAAATATGCCTTATGGCTTGCTTTACTTTATTTGCCTTAAAAGAGAATAAATTATTACAACCAGGATTTGTTGTCAACATAACATAACCCAGTTTTCAGAATGACGGGAAAGAGAAAGATCTATTAGTTCAAGAACAACAGATCACATAATGCACAAGATCTGGACCACAGTAAAGGCCTAATCCTGCAAGATGCTGAACCTTTCATTTCCCGCATGGCATTCACTGACACCCAGCACTTCGCAGGGTTGAGCTTTAAATTTTGGACTACGATAGAGAGAAAGGGGGGGAAAAAGCATAACAGAACTCCTGTTCTCATCAGAGGTTTGGTTTGCCAGGAGGTACTTAACAGGGTTTGATTCACATTTTACTAGCTAAATTTATCAAGTCTGGCTTTAGCTCTGTTCCTCATGCTTGAACAAAATGTCATCACTGATATTTTAACATTAAGAATGGCCTGTTGCATATTCACTCCACCAAAATAAATTTCTCATGTCTACCATTCACATTATAGTTGGCAAAAAAACCATTAAAATCACCAAATGAGAAAAAAAGTATTTTGAACGTAAAATATTTTCTCTAGGTTACGTATTTACCGGTACAATAAAGCATGACCTTTGATTTATTCACTACAATTATGGATTGAGACTTGACAGCCAAAGCCAAGACTTTAGGCAGATATACGATACGAAACTTTATGGCAGGGATAATTTAAAAGCAGAGCAGAAGGGTCAAATACTGACCACTGGATTCTAACTCTGACTCACTGTGGGACTTACAGGCAAGGCCCTTCCACTCCTCTACATGAAAAACTTAAAGCTTATTGACAGGTACATCACACTTTGATCAACTAGAATGAAGACTACCAAACTGAAATCTTAATACTCCACAAATAAAACCAATAATGTCATCAATCTGATTAATTGCTGAGGTTTTTCTAAACCTTTGCCCTAACAGGAAAATATAAACATTTTCATTTATCACAATAGGTCTGAACAGTTCTACAAAATAAATAAAATAATCTGTGGGCATTGGCTCACATGCACATTTTGTTGTCAACAGGAAGGATGCAATTAATGACATTCCTTAGCTGTTTGAAAATTATGCAGATACCCTTGAGCTAAATTGTGGAGAGTGCTATTTATAAATAATGTGGAACAAGTAACAAAAATAAGTCTGAAGGCAAGTGTGTAAAAAGTAAAATTCAATTTGTCACCAAAAGAGTCATTATCTATTACTTTAGACTGGCTTCAGATCCTAATGGAATTTTTAGATAAAACAGAAATTTCAATACCTGAACTAACAAATATCCTCTCTCTTTTGTGATGCAAGCAAATTTCCAGCCCAGTGAAGTAGAATTTCTTCAACTATAATTAGTAAATGATCAGCATACATGAAAAAAAATTCAACCTTGAATTCAAGATCATCCAAATTATGAGGAGAATTCAACCCAGTGATCCCTATAGCTCTCATGAAAAAAGCATACCAAAAATATCAGTTTTAATGTGATTCATAAGGGTGAGAACAGAAACAGTAATACTTTTACTGTGAGTCACAGTAATGCTTTTCCTCTCAAGGACCAGGCAACCTGAATAGAGTCAGATTCTGCCTTTAATTCTTTCTGCCAAACTCAATAGATTGCAGTAAAATTTTCACGGATTTTGAAACTCCAGGAAAGAGCAGATTTCAGCACAAAGGCAGCATCTGTGAGATACAGTGCTCAACCATTTGCAAGAACACCCAGAGTGCCAGCAAGCTCAACTCTCCAGCTCTAAGCAGAGACTGAATCTGCTGATCTAAGAATAAAGGTTGTCTTCTTGCCTGGTAGGGAAGCTGGCGTTTACTAAAGAGAGAACTGCTTGTTCAGTTATAGGAAAGGAGATTCTCACTTCCAGCAATGTCTTCATCGGCTGCATCTAGATCTTTGCTGCTGCCAAGAGATTTTCCCTGTCTTTGATGGTGACCTGTATGAAGAAAACCCTCTGTTCCAAGAATAGCAGCATTCAAGTTCTTAGCTGGACGAGACTACTCTAAAGGTGGGCACGTAGGTGCAAGGGTCAGAAGGATGTGGAATCTGGCCAAAGACAAAACTTCTGCTACAGAAGGCCCAGTGCTCCACTGTCAGTAGTATTAAGAGTCATTGAGCACACAAGGCATTCATCTCTATGCTTCCGTGGATTCACTTCGAGAGAATCCTTCTAGAATTTGGCAATAAATACAGCTTCTTTATTTTTCTGTACTGGCAGCTCAGCTAAAGCTGTTCTCCTTCCTCCATCCTTCAGCACAAGCACTGCTCATCTCAATAATCAGCCTATTGATGTTTCAGAAATGGAAGAAAAATCCTTTTCAATCTCAATAAATCCCAGAAGAAATTCTTCCCAGTGCAATTCCTTCCCCTTCTTCTCTCCAGCATCACTGGCAATAATCAGGTCTACAGGGGAGAGAAAAAGGAGAGCAATATCCCCCCTGCACTTTACAGCAATTTGCATGCCTGGTATATTCCTGGAAAGAACAATTTCTGTACTCCTGCTGGCACAGGAACCACCATCACCCCTTCCACCACATATGCCAGTTGTAACCAGCCAACAAATGACATTTTAATTTAACAGAATTATTTGTGTACTTCTTCTCTAAGTCTTGGGGCAAAAAGTTTTTGGAATATTCCAAAACTGGCAGCGAAAGATTGCAATGGAGAATATGAATGTTCTGACAACATAAACGCCCAGACAAAACTACACAAGTTCAGGTACAGAAATACAGTTGCAATGAAAAAGAGAGGATATTAGAAATACCTTTTACCTTATTCTACAAGGGTCATACTACCTCAAATCACTGTAAAAATTTCTCAAAGGTATGTATTAAAATTGTTAGCTCAGATATATTTTAACAGTTTTTAAAAACAGGGGAGGCCATCCTTCCCTAAGGCAATCCTTCCATTTTGATATACAGCAACAGCATATAAATTATAAGGAAATGAACAATTTTCATCTGAAGTCTAGCAGTACAAAGTGCAGGCTCTCCAGTATTCTGAAGGACGTATGTATAAACAACTTGCAGAGTCCTTAGATAAAAACAGTGCACATAAGTGTTGTAACAAGGAGAAAGACAAGGATGATCATTTACTCTTATGGAATCATATAAAAATATTAGCCTAGCAAAAATTGAATTAGAGAAGTTCTTGAAACCATCTCCATGGCAATTACATCCTGTCTGTGATGTGACAATCCATTTGACAGCCAGGAACAGAATTTGAGAGGGATGTGATCTAAAATTAATATTTCTTCTTGTCTCACCTCTTAACTCCATATTAATAGATTATCTGATTGATCTTCATGGTGTGTTTATACTACTAATACATTTTTTTTGCATTTATTGCCAACTACCTAATATGTGTCCCCTTCCTTGTTTTCTCTCAGCATTCTTATAGCATTTTGCACACATTCCCTATACTGATTCCCTCCTCCCAAGTCCAGGTTTTTTCTGTATTAGTCATTTTTCTGAATCCAGGCAAGCTGTGCCTAGTTTTAGCACTGCATGTCAATTTAAAAATCTAATTTGTCCTTCCATCCAGTATATTCTTAACTTGGTTCTAAATTCTGCGTTCTTTTCAACTTGAAATGTCAAGCCTGACTCATTCCAAATATTAGAGCTAGAGCAACTCTGACATTGTTGATTTTCCAGTAAACTGACTTCATAAACAAACGTCCCCTAGTGTCTCCTATGCTTTACAACAGCCAGTACCTCTATAAATAAATGACCTTAAATCTGCACTTCTTAAAATAATAATGAGGTTTATTTTATGATCGACATTTTCACATATTTCACATAACTCCCTATAAAGTCCCAGGACTTAAGTGAGACTTAAATATTCACTTGCATGACAAGATATCTGAAGGTACATGAATAAGTTTAAACAAGATAAATCCTGAAATGTTAGGTTTACAATCTCTATTTGGGATTAAATTTCTGCGTATACAGTCATAGACCTTTCCAGCTAACACCTACTTTAGGCTACAGAAATGTTCAAGAAATATTTTACGCAGGCCAGGGAATGTCACAGAATACACGGTTCCCTCTCCGCCAAGTCTCAGGGTTATGCTGTAACTACAGCAACCACTTAGATAGATGAGTAACACTGAAAAGTGGTTACTGCATTAAAAAGGCCGCTAAATATTCATCCATGCGCTCAACTTGTCAAGAAGAACATTTTACAATACTGTGCACTGTAGTTTCCCTTCTAACTTCATTTCATTCATTGTGTTTCTCCCATTTCGGGATGACTCGAACAGTAACCAAGGCTTCTATGAGACCATCTTCAAGAAACAACCTTGGGGGAATGAGCGTCTCCGGCAGTCCACAGCTCTGCTTTTCTCTCTAGAATGAAATTCCTTGTTCTTCCCTATCAGGCAAGAAGGGAAGATAGGAAATGGAGCTAAAAGTCTTGGGGATAATTTACATATCTCTAGGAAAACTGTTATCAATTAAATTGCTTGGCCTCCCTATTCATTTAACTTATGAGTTCCCACTTAGTGTGGTACAGATCTCTCCTAAAAATATGGCGTCCACATGCTTTATTCCTGCTCTTTACCTTGTCTTTATAACTTTTGAGACCATGGGCTATTCCTGGCCTATTTTCTCGTTAAAAATGCCATCCATGTACCAATGAGCACAGTGGCCTCAGTTTGGGAAATCCAGCAGCATAAACCTTGGCCTTTAGTGATGCTCAAAGTAAAGCTCCACTCTCCACTTGAAGCTAAAATTGTTGAGTGAGGTGACAGCCCTGGCAGGAAAAGCAGCAACAGTATTTCCAGCAGTAGCAATTTCAAGCTCATTATGCAGAGCTTTCCCTTGAGGCCATTTTCTTTGTGTTTTTCTTGTTCTCATTGCTTCTTGCTTGCTTGAACTGACAGCAAATGCCCCGGTCAATTTTCAGAGAAGTACATTTCCTATAGTAACAAATGACCAGTAGCTCTGCAGAAAATGAAAAAATAAATCCTAGATAAATCTATGTGGTATTGATTAAATAGAAAATATTCTCTCTTGCATTCAACATGAGGATATAGGACCCTACAGCATAGCAGCTTCTAAAGGTCTACAGAAAAGCTGTAAAAAGAAAATTGCTTTTCTAAAGAAGGATTTTGAAAAAAATACTCAGCCTTTTTGAGCCTGTAAATTTTGTTTTAAAAATATGTACTCCCCATATTTTTTGAGATAAATACTAAAATTTAATATATTTGGTCATATCACTTACAAAAGCAGTAAAAAATTACATATCAAATACTGAAATATTATCTGCTTTACTTAGTTATCTGTAGTGTGGAGTAAGGCTATATGGTACTAAACAGTAATGTTGCTTTTGACAGGAACAAATATTCTTTATTTCCCTTTTTAATACATTGCAGACATACTCAGTATGTAACAATGGTGAAGGCTGCTCTCTTCACAAATTTGAAAGCAGGAGTATTTGAAAGCAAGAGGCACATGGTAGCCAAGCATCTATAAGCAGGAAGCCAGAAATGAACCACATGAGAACATAATCACAGAGACATGGACAATTTCCTCATTCACCAAATTATCTTCATTCATTACCACATGAGAAAAAAAATGAAATATTTTAAAGTACAGCGTCTCTTAAGAGCTTTCATTTTTCCTTAACTAAGCAATTGTTCATGTGTGCCAATGGCATCTCCTCTGGAGCCCATCTGTGGTGTCTGATGGGCAAAGCCTCTGCAGAGCAGCACCAGGGCTGAAATCTCCCAGTGCCAGGGCAAAGGCTGGTCATGTTAAAGGTCATTTAGAGAATCAGTAAGCAGGCCCTGCTGTTCCCAGAGTAACTAAGAGAAGGCCCCATGCCCTCACCAGAGGGCCACAGCTGTTGGTACATGACAGCAGGGCCTCGCACGGCCCTTGGTCCTCCAGGACTGAGCACTGAGCACACAGCCGGGGCGGTGTGCCTGCCCTGCTGGGCTGCCCTCCACACCGAGCCCTGCATTCAGCCCTCTCCACCCACCGTGTTTGCACCGCAGCTCCCGCTCACGGCTGCTGAACCTTTTGTACCGCTGTGAGATGAAGAACACGCAGCTGCTCCGCACTGCAGCTCTCCAGGCGATTAGAAATGGCCAGGATGTGAGGAACATGCTCAGGAACGCCAACGTGGCAGTCTGGGGGCCAAGTAAGTGTCTGGCACCTGACTAAAACTATCCAAATGCTGGCAGCTTTACAATACTGACATGAGTATTCTTGCTGAACACATTGCAATAGGTAGTAGACAAGAGACATTAATGAGAATTCTTACATCAAGCTTTTCTAATTTTAAAAAATAACATCAAAAAACCAGACAAAAAAATGTTCTTCTAGAGAAAATCTCTCCATCTAAAAAACCCTAGCAAATGGTGAGGGGAAGAGAGAAAAATTAATTCAAAACCAAAGGCATAAATTCACATCTCAAATACGCCACATAAGGTTATCAGAGGAAATTCTTACCGTTTTTAAATTTTTCTAATTTTCTTTTAACAAAAACCAAGGATGCCATTATGTAAAGTTTCTGAACTCCACACTTCACAAACACACCTCCTTAGGAAAATGAGTTGTAATATGACCAGATATCATTCAGATATCAACTGATTTAATCTCCTGATCTCTGATGGATACATGAAAAAGGTTGTTAAACAATTATTTCATTAAGGAGTCTGAAAAAGAATTCTACACCAAAATTTTTCATTTTTCTCAAGCACTTAACCCCAACCTTTAAAATACTGAAGTATTTGTGAAGGAAAAATAAAAATTTCAAAGCTCCATGATTTATCTTCTCTATTAGAAGATGAATTTCATATATGTTCACCTCTGCACTCACCTGTATCAAGGAAGTCTTCCACTGGATTTTGAGTGACACATGTGGAGAACACTGTGGTGCTTTATGACCTGGCCTTGGTGAACCCCTTTGTTTCTTCACTGGCCAAGAAAACTGTACATTGTTCTGTCTGCTGAGGCACACTGGTGTCCTAACCCTTCTGTGCATATTGAAAATATGATTCCTTAATAAACACCATACCAATGCATCTGACACCCATATCAGTGATCATTTCCAACAGCAATGTTACTCTGTATTTTAAGCCTTATGTGATCTATGCAACTGCACTTTTCTACCCAGGATGAACATTCAATTGCAAAATTCAGCATAAACGGCCTTTCATCCCTGTTTGAATAAAATCTGATTACATAAAAGGCATCTCTTAAAGATTCCAGTCACAAAGTAGTGGTTTTACAGTCAGTATATGACTGCAGCCAACTGTTCTCAGGGCTCAGAAGAAGGAGAATATCTGTATTTCTCGCTTTTCCCACCGTCTTACTTCTAGCTCATTTCTACTCAAGGCCAGCAATGTTTTGCAGATATATTATTCCAGAGATCAGTTCAAGGAAAGCCACTTTCAGTGAATTGCCACTGCCATCAAACAATGGAAAATGGAGGACCAAACACTGGAACAGTGTAAGTACCCTGTGTTTCAACAGAGTTATGAGAAAAACATGCTGTACATAAGATTAATGCCCGTAAGATTCCACAAGAATTTTTTTCTGGACTTTTGTGGCAAAATATGTATGTCTATAAAACATACACACAACTGGTTTATTACTTATGTTTATTATTATCAACCTGTATTTGATTCATACTGATAAATTTATAAGTAGACAGCTCAATAAAATAATTCTAAGCTTTTTAATAAAAATTACCTTCAAAATAAAATATCTCTTTGTAATCACATAAGTAGCTCCACTCCTACTAATAATGGCCTCTGTATAAGCACCTCTTCCTTTACCATTACCTTAAGCTACAGAATAATTGCCAACAAATGAAATACATTAAGGTAATTAACCATTTTTAGTTGAAATCCAAGGTAGTAAGCTCACTAACTTCAACAGGAGCTGGATTAGTTGTGAAAACTATAGCACTCTAGGTCAAGAGCAATACCTCATCCAATGTCTGGAAATAGGTCTTAGATATGAATACTGTCCCAAGAAAAAAATAAAACAAAACTAGGAAGACAATCAAATTTTACAGAGAAGCAGTACCAAATATTTGAGAAAGAAGTTTAACAGGTCAGATAAATCAGAAAGATAAGTCAAAAAATACAATGCCCACTCCTGAACATATTAACTTATAATTCATTCTTCTAATATACTTTGCATCTTTACATTGTAAGCATTACTGCAAAGAATCCAGGTGTCATTAAGAATGAATTTAAAACACTTTAAAAGCCCTTGCATAGAAGGATTTGGTCTGAAACTAAAACTTATTCTGAGCTGCCTCACATTAGCGTTACTTGTGTATAATATGTGCATTCAGCATAAAACCAGAAGTAAAATTACTCAGTAACAAACGCTGACAGTATTAATCCACACTTCCAGTGCCTCTGAGAGCCAGGAAACAAGTGACCAAATAGAAGCTTTCAAGTAGAGACAGCACCTTGCACTGACACTTGAGTAACACAGTTAAAGAGAATACAGAAGTTACCTTTTCAAGTTTCACTGACCAGGCAAACTCATGATGTTATTCCTAGAACAGTCACTAGAGATGCTGATCAGGGAGAAAGGATCCAAAAGAAAAGAGGTGAGAAATGCCTCTTCTAGTCTCACCTCAAACAACTAGCAGGCCCAGATACAAAACAGTGGGTGACCATTCCCCCTGCATCTCCTCCCTCAGAATTGAAAGCTGTAATTTCACAGTGTGCAATTATTTCTCCTTAAGAATGCTATTACAATAAATTAAGATACTGAAGTGATGTTTATTAAAAACAGAATCTTAATGTCATCCAAATGGGGGTAGAGGCCTGTTTATGAACACCAGAAGCTTTAATAATTACTTACCCCTGCTCAACAATGCAATGGGAATGAATTAGCCAGCAAGCTTTTTCATAAAAATTGCACAGCAGTAGCATATCCCACTTATCTTCATCTGATAAATACAAAAGTAGAAGGACCTTTTCAATAATGATACTGTAAATTCTGTAGATCAAACATGGTGGATTTTCTTTATGGTGGGTTTCTCTATGGTGGGTTTTCTACAAATATGATTTGCACCACTTTTGT
Source organism: Fringilla coelebs (assembly GCF_963513975.1). Lineage (NCBI taxonomy): Eukaryota > Metazoa > Chordata > Aves > Passeriformes > Fringillidae > Fringilla > Fringilla coelebs. The sequence continues at coordinate 18,748,563 of NC_140067.1, forward strand.
CACTCTTTCAACTCTGCTACACAATGTCTATTTTACTGCTCCTACCACAAATCCAGATGGCTGCAGATGTGCAGCTGGCAACATTATGTTGTCTGACCCTGTTTAGAAGTTTACACAATGCAGTGCTTGAATCAAGAGGAAGTCCCAAGTGCCCTCATTGGCACAGCAGCCAATGAGCTGAAACAGGAGTAGCAAGAGTGGGAAATTTCAGCAAAAATTTCCAAGTACAGGAAATGCCTACAAGACAGAGGGGAGATTGTATACTTTGCTGTGAAGACAGCAGAGCATAAAAACAGCTCTTTAAGGCATACAATGCTATTCTCAAAACTAATTGCAAAGTCTATTGGCTGAAGTAAACCCAGCTAGTCTGCTTCAATATGTGACTGTATCTCTTTCCACTCATGAAATAGTGCATAATGGTTTACCCTAACAAGGATCATCTCCTTTGCACAGATCTGTAAAATAATACTAAATATGCTGCTGGCTTTAACAAATATCTTGAAAAAAGCTCAAGTGGTGAGAGAAGTGTTTTAAGGATGAATGAGTCTATTTCAAATTTTTAGATCTTGTGAAGCTCTGACACTGACTGTCTTCAAGGCAGACTTTGTAATAGCTGGTTTTTGGTCTTCTCTATGAAGAGAATAAAGGATATTATATAAAATACATACTGTTACATAAATGCACAAACACACGCTTTTTTTAGCCAGTCTTGGATGCAATCATTATTGGAGCAATTTAAATTACTACAAAGAGAAGTTCAAAGTGTGCTGAAAGGTGCTTGCACACATTCAGTGATAACAATATAGGTACTCTGGTGTAAATGAATAAAATCTTTGAGGCATTACATTTTTGCCATTGGTATTCAAGGTTAAAAGTACATGTGAACTAAACTATGGATACAAGTCAACCATGTAAAGATGACTTTTTCTGGCAACATATTGTGCATACACACTAGCATAAGTAAACACACTTAGTTTTTTAAAGAAATAGTCTGCTCTATGATTTCCATCTACTCCAAATCACACAATAATCACAATTCAGAAACAAAAGAAATACCGAGTAAAGCTGCAGTACTGAGTATTAAAATGATAGAAAGAGAAAAAGATTCCAGAAAAAAGATTCTATCAGCACCAAACTCATTCACACACAGCACTTCACCTCAGGAAAGCCTTGTGATTTCAAATAGCACTGAAGCATGTGATTAAACTCCATCAATACCAACATAATTCATTAACAATATCAAGATAGCAAATTAACATTCTAGCTCTTGTTCGTACACAAATCTCCTAGTGCTTTACAGAGAAGCCTAATTTCACAACTACCATTTGACAGCGAGGCATTAATGGCTATGTGTCCATCCTGCTTGAGTGGTCAGATCCCTTTACCAAGGCAAAGCCTGACAGAGCTCACAGCCCCAGCTTGGTACGTTCATTCTGCCAGCTGCAGATGTCCCCAAACCATTCATATGGCCCAAGGTCAATCTGCCCACAAATTTCATCTGCCTTTGCTAAATGCTCTGAAAAGAGTCCCCGTGACCGACTGAAGCGCTGACTTCAGTCAAGCGTGAGCACTTGGCAAAGGGGCCCATCCTAACAGCTGGAATGTCCCCACAGCATTCACATGGAACATGCTTATGGCCTACAGCCTAATGCAAGCTCCCCAGTCCTCCCCTGAGCCCTCAGACGCTCAGACTCATGTCTGTGCACTTTGAATGCATGATGGCAGTAGCCTCAGGCCTGGCCTCATGGCAGAGCCTTGATACACCCAGCAGGGCCAAGGACACTCCTCACAGGAACAGGGAAAGCAGAACCTGAGCAGTGGAGAGGCTCTGGACATCCTGCTCACTCTGTGTAAGTGTGATCAAAGTATTATTCCTATGTGCCAAAGCCTGGGCACGTCCACACATCGTTCTGCACAGAGCTGAACTCCTGCACAGACCTACACTTGGTAGGTCAGGCTCAGCCACGAGCCATTGCACCCTGTGAGGCTTTTCCTACTCAGCACAGCCCTGCCATGGACAGCCTGCCCATGCACACTGTAAAACCCAAAAAATGAACACATCTTGGGCTAAGTCATGAATAAAGCAGGTCAAGCTCAAATACTTCACCTCATGCTCCCCACAGGCTGCAAGTTCATGTCATTGGTTACTGCAGCTCAGCTGGCCCATGATTAAGAAATCTTTAAGCAGAATTAATTCAGTCATGTCTGTGCCCTAAATTGCTACAGACAGGTCACAGAAATCCCAATTACTACCCAAAATAACTATACTGGGAAGCTGAGTTCCACTTACTGATTCTAATTTTCAATACTTAATTTATAAAGAGCCAAACTATACATTGATCGAAGAAATCCCCAAAATATTACTCGAAACTTGAACAATAAAAAATAAAATTAATGACTGATCCTTTTTAGAGATAGCATGAAACCTATCAACCTAAAACAACAGGCATTTCAATATGCTGTATAGAGAAAGAAAAAAATTAAATCTGCATAGCAGAATACTGTTAGGCTGACTTCTGTTCTTGGTAGCTGCTTTTTTCTTAATTATTATTTAGAAAACTAAAAACTCCAAATGCCTTCATACATACGCTTTAACCTGAGAAGGATGAGAAGCAAGAAGGAAAAACAGCGGAGATAGAAAATAATATTTTTAAAATATAGCTATACTATAACTGGCTGTACATTAGCAAGTGCATATGGTTAATGAAATTTTCATATAAATCTAAAATGCATAGTAATCAGGCAATGGATATTTATGATGCACTTACACAATACACACAGAACTATAGACAATAAGTTGTCCAGACTGGCAACCAGAAGTGGAATCCACAACCCAAGTTTTCATACTGTATAACCAGGAAGGTTTTTTATGGTGCCTCATACCCCAGGAAGTGGCATCCAGAACTAAGAGTTAGTTTTGAATCAGTACAGAAAAATTTTTTACACTAATAGATTCTAAAAAGCCTCAATACATACAGTCATTTTTCTACTGCAGGTTTATTGTCATTTTACATTGAAAATAAATATAATCTGATCCACAGGTAAATAGAAGTGCTCTTAGTAAAGGCAGTTTGCCCACCAGAGATAGCAAGTGCTAGAACTGCTTTCCTAGTCACTATTCAACACCATGGTCACTGTAATATGTGCAAATACAAAGGACTTTGTTTTCAATAGATATTCCTCCTTAAAGCAGAATGTCTCATGTACAACTTTTTGAGAGCCAGAGATACGGTATATCCACTTCAGCTGGACTTTTTACTTGCAATCTGTGAGGTTACCACATCTCTGCTAAATAAAAAACCATGCATGATTAAAGCTAGGCCATCATGCACTTCAGTGTATCTGAGAAATGCTGCAAGATCATATAAAGCTTTTTAAACATCACTCTGCTTTTAAGGCTGAAAAACACAGCTAAAGCTACTTACAATTCCACTTTGGCTGTCATTTATTATGTATCATATGGACACCCATCTCCTCAATCCTGCATGATGTACAATGAGCAAGAATTGTTTAGCTAAAAAACTGATTATTACTTCAAGCCTACTATTTTAGATTATAAACAACGATACAAACTCCTTAATCGCTCAGGATTAGTTGGATTAACAATTTCTCACTTAAACATAAGTGCATCGTTTGTAGGACAAGCAGGCATTCAGCTGTTGCAAACAGAAGCCTGCCTGCCTTGTTCACATCTGCTTGCCACTTTACTTCCAGAGAACCCATCAAAGGATGAAGCATATGGCCTCGATATTGTTAGTGTTTGTAAATCACATGCATACTAAGCAGAGCAGAAATACATTCCAGTGCAAGTACAAACATAACTTCTGCAGGCACCATTCATGTAAGCCATCACAGCACAACAGGAAGACAGACAGTTAAAGAAGAATTCCCAAGAAAACACACAGTAGTTCTGAATTTTTAATTGTTTCTCCAGGTTATAGCTCTGTTGGATTAGTGGTTTAATGCTGAGATAAAACCAGCATCAGACTATCAAATCATGTATTTGTCTTGCTATGTGTGCCAAGAGGCCAATACTGGCATCTGGTACACAAAGTTACTGCAGACCTAACAGCATGATTTATTTTTTTATTCTTAAGTAGAGTTGCAAAGCAATTACCAATTCACAAAGAAAGAGCATGAAATAAACTGTCCCTTAGCTTTAAACCTCTCCTGCATTCCAGACAAGGGCATTCCTCCTCCCAGAAAAGTGCCTTCCTGAAGTCCCCAGCACATACATATTTCAAAAAACAAAACAAAACAAAAAAAAAGGCAGCAGGTTTTATATCTTTCCTACAAACACGTGGGAATGGAAGAAGAAACCTATCAAGGAAAGAGGCTGCAGCTGTGCACACAGGTTGAAACAGGGCTATGATGACAGGGACCAAATGAGCCCTGCAAGAACAATGGGATCACAGAGTAAACAAAGTTTACTGGTAATTCCTTATTCATGTAAAGTTTTAACAGATGAAAAATGTGCCAGCAAGAGAAAGGCACATAAAGCTAAAAATCTTTAGCTTTTTGATATATAACCTATTTCAATAATCCTGGCATTATTTTCTTTGATTAACTAATTAGTTTCTCAAAACCATTTCCATTTGATTTCAGAGGCTCCTTAGTCTACCCAATTCATATGAATCAGGATATAAAACTTTAATCTTCTGTTGCTCTATCACTGTCTTATCAAAAACAGCATCATGAGATGTTCAAATATCATAATAAAAGTTCCCAGAAAAAGAGCAGTACGATAGACTACATGCATACCTTGCTGGGCAATTCCTTAACTTTTTCAGTAAGTTGTACATAAAACTGAAAACCTGAATACCTTGCTACATACCCTTGGGATTTTTTCTGCCCTGTAACACAGCTGCTGGCAACTGTTCATCCTTGCATTATTTATCAAGCTTCCTTGATTCTTTTCTGGAAGAAATGACAAAACACTTTAATCTCCTTCAGGATGCACAGAGGTCACTTCTTCTTCAAGTAGCAGACCAGGAGAAAAGTCTGTTCAATTCTGAGCATCACAGGATGGCCTCAGTTGGAAGGAGCCCTTAAAGATCATCTGGTTCCCAATCCTTCAACCAGGTTGCTCAAAGCCCCATCTAACCTGGCCTTGAACAATTTTAGGGATGGGGAATCCACAGTTTTCCTGTTCCAGTGTCACAACACCCTCAAAGTGAAGAATTTCTTCCTAACATCTATTCTAAATCCACACCCTTTCACTTTAAACCCTTGTCCTATCACTATGATCCCTCATAATAAGTCCCTCTGCAGCTTTCCTGTAGGCCCCCTTCATGCAGTGGAAGGTGTTCTATGGTCCCTCCAAAGCCCTCTCTTCTCCAAGCTGAAGCTCAGCTCTCACCCTGTGTTAACAGGAGACATGCTCCAGCCCGTTGATCTCCTCTGTGATCCTTTTCTGGACTCCCTCCAGCAGTCCACGTTATTCTTGTGCTGGGGGCCCCAGAGCTGGATGCAGTACTCCAGTGGGGTCTCACAAAAGTGGAATGGCCCTGTGTTTAGGTTTTTTCCCAATACTTATCAAGGTGCCCATAGAAGCCAAAGACTTGGTATCAGCCACAAAGTAGAAAAAAAATCAGCCTCAAGTATATTGAAGGAACACTTGTGAAAGTAGTGGCTTTTTCTGACTAAGGTGAGGAAGGAAGAAACAACTCAGGCATGAGGCACAGCAAATTCACAGAAAATATTTTCAGGACTCTAATTCTAGATTATGCTTTTCCTCACATTATAACAGACAATTGAGTATTTTGATGTCCCAGCTATCACAATCTAGAACCTAAGTTACACACTAGTAGAATAGTTTCAGTGAACTGCAGGTTAACTAAAAGCTTCTCTGCCAGGAGCATTTTGAGAACTCAGCCTGATTAAATTTGATCAGTCCCTGATGCCACAGCAACAGAATCACAGATGTCAGAAGGAAAACAGGTACTAGCAGGTTCAGAAAGGAAGACTGAGATGGGAGGTGTCCGGTCACATCACCTAGATCTGTGTGTTGGAATCAAGTGGTGCATCTCCTTCAGGTCTCTGCATATTCTTCAACTGCTCTTGAGCTACTCAGACCTGGAGCTATTAAGATAGCAAGACAGTGAAGAAGAAAGCAGACTTAGGAAAACTGCACATACTCCAAAAGGTAGCTTCTCTTTTTCAATTTTCACAGAATGTTCTTGTTTTTTTCTTAAGTATTGGGGTACAGTCAATTTGATACAAGAACAATTATACTACATCTTTCACTTTACAGTCTTTCTTTTGCCAGGATTCAAAACTTCCTCCTCAAAGGAAAAAGTTACTGACTAAAGCTAAGCTCAAGGAAGACTGTCTCATTTTTGACATCCATTCCTTGTTTGGGATTTGTCCAATCTAGAGATTCCTTCAGTCCACTTAAAAAAAAAAAAAAAAAGAATGCAATACTTCATGTCTAAATGACAAATATTTTTTCATTGATGACATTAAAAGTATTATCCTAAAATAAATTAGGATAAAGTATTATCCTAAAATAAATTAGTCTTTAATTGGTTTTAATTAGTCTCTGAATTGGTTTGCAGAGAAAATATAAATATGCTAGGAACTCACCTAAGCAAATAGAAGTGTATATTTTATGGATAAGTATTGTAAAAATGTATTTGTTACTTGGAAATAAAAACGAGCACCATTTGCATAAGTGAACTGTTTACATATGTTAATGAAAATGTGTCAGTATCTCCTCCTGGCTTTTACATGGTAGTCAGCATAGATCTTAGGTCAATACATCACATTTTATACCATTTATTGTTTAAACAGTTTCGGCATTTTAAATAATCCATATTAGCATGTGGAATAAAAGAATTCTTGAGTGCACTTCACAGTGTTTTAAAGAGGTCAAAATTATTAACATCTACCAGAAAGAAACAATGCAGAACTGATCACTCTATAGATTCTGAAAACATGAGACACTAGCCTCACCGTTCTAGAAAACATCTCTACTGGAAGCTAAAGGATTAGACTGACGTGTATTTCCCAAGCTACATCTGTCATAACAAGTTTAAAAAAGCAACCAGCCCACTGAGCAAGAACTGGCACATTGGGGAATGGCTTAAATAGCACTGAGCCCTCAACTAGCAGTTCTATGCTTATTACATATTTGAATAGACTCAAATCAAGAACCTATTTCCTGTCACCTTCACATTTGACTTTAAGATTAAAAAAAGAAAAAAAAAGATAAACCACGCATTGAGAATTCCTCAGTATAGCAGAGCTTTCAGGGTATTAGTGCTATGGACAGTAAAAAGATAGGAGCACTGAGCCAGTAGTACTCTTCCAAATCTGATTCACAAAGGGGAAAAAGGGACTCCACAGGGGCACTGCCTCTGCCCAATTCTCAGTCCTCCCTCCTAGAATACCATACTTAAGGCTTTTCCATTCTTCTTATGGCAATTCCCACCTCATCCACATTTTTTAAAGATTTTACTGCTTGTGTGCCTAATGTCCCTTATGCAAACACATCTACTCATTCAAGTCATTACCAGCACCTAAAAGTATAACCTAGGAGACCTTCAACAAATAAAATTCTAATACTGGAAGGGACCATATATTTTATTATATGTTAAGCTGCAGTTGTTTTCAGTACTTTTTTAAAAACAGACTAAAGAAAAGCAACTGTTTGAACCCTCAAAATTCTCCAATGGAAGAACTTAAAATTGATTTAGGAGATAAGAAACAGTGCCTACCCCCTCCTCTAGAGATAACCCAGAGAAAACCAACATTATAACGTATCTTCATTTCATGGAACCTACATAAAAGCTAGGAAACCAGCTGGAAAAAAAAAAACAAAAACCAGTAGCTCTTATCCTACAGCAAGGTTGCTGGATTCCTCTACAAGTTTCCTACAGCTGCTGCAATACCTGTGAATCCCATGAATGGTTTGAGTCAGAGGGGATTTTAAAGCTCATCTAGTTCCAGCCCACCCACCATGGCAGGGACACCTTCCATAGGCCGGGCTGCTCGAACACCACCCAGCCTGGCCTTGAACCTGCCAGCTGCCACAGCTTCTCCAGGCAACCCTGAAGCTGCAGGGGCTTTAAGCAGAGGCATCTTAGCAGACAATAAATTTGTTACAGCCTAAGTCAATAGCACAATTTGACTCCTTATTAGATCCTACACAACTATGAGATAATTAGAATAGAATAGTTCAGCTGGGAGAGGACCTGCAATAATCATCTAGTCCAGCTGCCCACCAAGTCGCAGCTGACTAAATATTTGGTAAATACATGATAATTACTTGACCAAAGACTGTAGATACACAAACCCAGGAAGTCCCCAATACACAGCATAAAACTTCTTTCCTTCAGTCAGTTTCCCTTTCCCAAGAGCACTTGACTCAAAAATTTTTTAAAAAGCCACCACGAAACAAACAAACAAACAAAAAAAAACCCCAAAGAAAATCCTCAACAACAACAAAAAACTAAAGTCAAAACAAACAAACAAAACAAACAAAACAATTAAACAAGAAATCCCTATACACAAAAAAATGCAAACAAAAAGCCAAAAGCCCATCAGAAAGTCAAGTATTCCAGCAGAGCAAGCAGCCTCTGCTTCTGCCCTGGGACTGCACTTCTCAGATCACACTCCTGAGCACCTGTGCCTTGCCAGCCAGCTGCATCTGTCCCTGGATGGCATGGGGGCAGATGGGCTGAGGAAGCAGACTGTCTCAGGAATGAAAGCCTGGCAGCAAGGCTGCACCAGAGCAGGAAGCAGCATTTTAAAGACTAACCAGAAAATTTCCAGGATGAACACAGCGCTCACAGTACGTCCCTGTCAGGTGACACAGGTTGTTATTTAGGTCTCTGCACATGCCTGTGGCTGCCCTGTGAGCAGACACTAAGCTCGACCCCACGGCCTGACACTCAGGGCTGCTGCAGCATCATCACAGGGCTTTTGGATGAGCAGCCACATGACAGCCTCAGAGCAGCCAGAGACCCACTGTTGATGAGATGCTCATCAAGACAGGTCCTGCTTCTGGTACTTTACTTCTTTAGTTTTCTACTAGCAGGCATGGAGAAAGGAAAAACATTAGAAAAACTCTTTTTTTTTTTTAATGATTTTTGAGCAACTTCATTCAAGCTCAGTGCAATGGACCCATTAATTGAGTCACATTAAGATGACCTGCCTTAACTTGAAGCACTCCATGGTTCCAACTAAACAAGTCCAGTCACTCAAGAAAACCTCAGTTACTGTGAACACCAAGGTAGAGATTCTGTTGCTCCACCTCAAAACTCCAGAAAGAGCATTAACCCCATATACCAAACAAGCAGGGGAAAAAAAAGGATTAAAAAAAAATTATAGTATTTAATATCCTATCTTCAAGGACAGTACTCATTGTGGGAAAAAATGTGAAATTGCATTCACAGAAAACTATTTCCTTCACTAGCCACATTTGCATGTAGACTTTACAGACCAAAACTGGGCTATGTTACATGATTCATTTTTATATTTGGTCTTCAGAAACAAAGTTACACAGAACATGTATGTCCAAAATGTCACAGACAAGAAACAAATGAAATTGAAGAGAACCTAATCTCTGAAACCTACTACAACTGAAAACATACAAGTTGTTTTGGTGAAGAAATTTACTTTCATCACTCCTTTCAATGAAAAAGAACAAATAAAGGCAATGTACATGTTCTGCAAAATTGATTAAGTGCCATCCTGGGTAAACACTAAGTCCAAGAGGATTGCTCAAGGCAAATCAGAACAAAACTCTATGCAATACATGAAAAATCCATCTATTTAATAAAGTTAATTACTAGACTTAATGCTGTTGAATTCATGAGACTCCCAGGAGCTGAATTTTTGTTTAATAAAATGAAATAAAAATACTTTTTAAAAAAGTTAAACACAGGCATCTACAATGCTTTAGGATATAAGGGTTTTCCATGCCCTGACACCCCAAAGCATGTCATCTTTTCAAAAGACTGGTGACTGGGAGATGAAACACAGTTAAGTATCATTAAATTCTATTACTAGCTTTTTAGCAAGGCTAATTACAAGACTGCCAACCCAAAATGTCATGGAGATTTCTCTGACGTAATCATCTAGCACCCAGGAAATGAATGCAAACTACCAATCCATCTTGCTGACACATAACAGGAAAAAGAGATGCTCCACGTGAATATCTGACATAATCTTTATAACTTCCTGAGGCAAACAAAAGAAATAGAATTAAAAGCAAAACAAACATCACACGCCAACATCAGAGAAACATCACCAGGAAAAAACCCAACGAAATTCCCTTTTAGAATCTCATCAGTATTTAGGGGTTCAAAAGAACAAACAGGTAAATAAAGTGGTCAAATAACCAATGTTCAAATCAAAAGAACCCAGCAAAGCCAAAATGCTACACAACAGGTTTTGCCAAATGAAAAGATTGAATCCCTTGGAAGAAAAAAAAAATTCAAAAGAGAACCAAGTCTCAATACTAAAGCTGATCCTCACCATAAGGTTTTATATTTGATACCATCTGAGATTTTATGATGCTACAAAAGCAGAAATCGTGTCTGGGATTACCATAGCCTTATCCTGATGAGACTTTTTCTATTCCTATTTTGCTACCTTTTCCTGAAAAAAGAATTACTGTGATTAAAAAAACCCTGCTATCTTAAAAGGCCTCTTCTTATTGCATTATTTTATTATTCTAATGCTCACAGTTGATTAAAATTAACTCTTTACAAGGGCTTTCTGTATGTGTAACTGTGCATACACCCAGTAAGTCTATACATAAGCCATCCCCAATAGTCAAATGTTCCCCTTCAGGTCTTTCCTCTTCAGTATGGTGAGGGATCACTGAATGATGCTAATGTCCTCGTTATCTGCAAACACAGAGAACCTTCAACAGCTTGAAAGGAATCTCACTGCTTTTCCTAAAAGCTTTCTCTTAGCTGTTTCCCGAAAAAAGATCCCCAGGGAAAATCGATTAAATAAATCACTTTTTAGCCATACCTGTCTAAAACTGATTGACGGAAGATCATGTTCAATTAGAGACACAGGTTTCATTTGCACACACATCACTAACTGTGACATACGGAGACAACTAAATCAAGGAAAACTGCTCCCTGCTTCTTGCACGTACCAGTTGACTTTTAGAAAACAAAACTGACAGAGGGATTTTCTAATTAGTACCGGATGACACATCAGTAAGTGGTTGCCGTAAACCGGGTTTTCCTCAGGTTGCCCATCTATCTGCAAGCGACGCGCGTTTCGAAAAAGAAAAGATAATTTTTTACCAAAAGGAGTCGCACGGGGCTGGAAATACTGGCACTGGCAGTTACATAAACCGGTGCTAAAAATAAACTTGAGAGGCGCGGTGGGCACGGTGGGGCAGGGGCTGGGGGCGGCAGCGCTGCCCGCCGGGGCCCCCGGGCCGGGCCGGGCCGCAGTCCCGGCAGCGCGGAGGGTCCCCGCCCGCCGGGCCCGGCCCGCAGCCGCCCGCCGGCGGCACTGCTCCGGCCGGGACCCGCGGCCCACCCCGGCCCGGTGCGGTCCAGCCCAACAAGTCACCGGAGCGCGGGTACGGGCGGCCCCTGCTTACCACCAGCACGGGCACGCCTGCGGTCAGCGAGTAGAGGAGCACCGGCGGCACGGCGCTGCGGTCCTCCGGGCCCGGGTAGGGCTTGCGGTACGCGCCCTCGTAGCAGAAGAAGCCTTGCACGTTGACGGTGAAGGTGTCCGTGTACTCGAAGTAATAAGCCAGCATCACGGTCCCTGCCATGATCACCATCTGGAAGTAAAGCATGCTGGTGAGCGGAGAGGGCACTCGCATGTACGTGGGCTCCGGCGGCCGCGGCAGCCCCTCTCCCCGGCGGCGCGCTCCGCCCGCTCCCCGGCGGCATCCACCGCGGGCGGGGGCGGCTCAGCGGCGCCCGGGCGCACGGTCAGCCCGGCGGGGAGAGCGGCCCGGGCAGAGGAAGGCAGCGGGGGCCCGGCCCGCCGCTCCGGCAGCGGCTCCAGCGCCGGCACCGGCTCGTGCGGCGGGCGGGCGGAGCGTAGCGGGGGCAGGGGAGGCCCGGCCCCGCCCCGCCCCGCCCCGGGAGCAGCGGCCGCACCGGACCGGGCGGCGAGGGGAATTGCTCGACGCCGGGGCGGCTCTCACGGCACAGCCCCGCGGCCGTGATTAGTAAAGGAACCCCCGCTCTTTCTCCTCCGCCTCCTGCGGGGCAGGGGCCACCGCGGGTCCGTCTCTGCGCCGACACACACACACCTGTACGACGGACGTGCACAGGGCAGGAGAGCTCCCGCAGGTGCACGCCCTCCCGTCCCGTCCCGTCCCCTCACGGAGCCGGCGGGAAGCGGCCCCGACACTGCCAACAGCCACAGCTCGGACGGGCCCGGGCAGGCGCACTGATCGCCACCACTGGCCGGGGTGGGAAAGATCTCAAAATGGAATCGCAGAAGCTCAGCATCATTTAGGTTGGAAAGGACCTCTGAGGTCATTGAATCCAACCTATGGTCGAACACCACCAACTAGACCATGGCACCAACTCCCACATCCGGTCTTTCCTTAAACACCACCATGTATTCTTGTGTCATTCTGTGATTTTACAAGAAAATCATTCTTCATTTTTGCTCTATGACTTGCCAGGCACTTTTATGGCCGCAGTATTGGAGATACATTGTAGTTACATGTTAACAAAAGAGTCCATCATAAAGTTTAAAATTAGATTCCTTAACATACCCCCAACCTAATAAATTCGGTGTATTTATTTATATTAAAAAACTTGTCAACACATAACATTTATCCTGAGCATATCTGCTTGTTTGGGTGATCAGATATGTGAAATGCATTTGACTTATACAATCAACTTGTGCTCTGGCTCATTTCTGGCCACAGTAGAAGTTCCTTACAGTCCCACAACTAACCACCCTGACTCCCCAGTCCTTCCAAAACTGGGAATGGAATTACAGTCTTTTGTATATGCATAGCTATGAAAACAACTAACACTTAGAGCTTTTATTTAACAGCGATAAAGAAAACTGGTAGCTGGCCTTGAATCTATCCACACTCAAGTAATATCCTAGAATAAGAGGAGAGTCTGAACCAGTGCTGCGAGAAGTCATCCACATAGGAGCACAAAAGAGTTCTATTTAAAAATACATATACAGCAATACACATAAGAATAGACAGCTGTGCCCAAGGCTTGTACAGAATCACGCATGTGTAGGCTCTAGTCTGGATCCCCAGAGCCAACAGATAAAACAGCTATTTAAAGGTACACACCCCACCCCAAATGTTACAAGGGTGGAAAACACTCTTAATGGACACTTCAGCCATAGAGTCCACTTATCTTACATAGTAAAGGTGGTAAAAAATAACAAATGAGATTAGATCACCCTGCTTTATAATGAGTAGTCATTCTTCTGGTGCTGTACTTTGGCTTTAACTGTTCATTTTCCTCCCTTTCTTGAGAATTTTTTCAATATTCAGTGATGTGAGTCTCCATGCATTTATTTTTAATCACTTGAAGAACACACTCGTCATGTCTGGATTCCACATCCAGTCTATTTTTATGTGCTTTTAACACACTCTCCAGAAGAATCTAAATCATGTAATTCGCACTGCACTCACCAGACTTAGCTGGATAGCTCCCTACCTTTGTGAAAAATCTGTAGTGAGACATGAGACATCTTGTGGTGAATTCTGCCTAGCACAAATTCTATTTTCCCCATTTCTTTAGCACAGTCTAATACACATTACCATATACATAAAAATCGTAATCCCAGAAATTGCATACAGACACCCTCATTGTTAGGATGCATGGCCTGATCCAAAGACAAAAGTCAACAGCTGGACTGCAATGAGCACAAGACAGCTCTCAGTTCTGTTTGAGGGCATGCCCCATAGAAATGCTGGTAGCATATATCTTTCAAATATCTGCATGGAGGAAAATCAATCTTTTTCCACAAACCAGCTGATAAAATAGTCCTGCCTTTTTCTATCACAAACCAACTTCTGTTTATAGATGTACAAATGTACCACAGCTAGCTGATCCAGTAAAAGCAGAGATAGCTTTTTATTACAATGAACATGATTATTGCCTGCACAGTTGAATATGCAAACATATATTAAATCAAACATATAGAAGCATATGAACACAATCCCCAGTGACTAATGCAACCAGCTAAATATATTCTGCCACCACAGTGATATGCACGACAGAAGAATGGCAGAGAAAAGCCCAGAACCCACAATTTTTGTTTCAGAAGGCTATTCATACATTAAATTGTCAGCTGAAACTCAGATAACTGACAGATTTGTTTTGAAATTAACTTCCTTGGGAATAGTGCCACTGATCTCAGAGCAAGAGTTCCTCTGATGTTCCTCATGGGTTTATCTTGTTCTTTTCATTTCCTATCTAATTTTAAGTGAATTTTCAGCTCAGAAGACCCAATGTAGAGGAGGACAGACAAAGAGGAATCTTAGACACACTAGGTTGCAATATTTTGAAATCACGACCTTTATTACAAAGAGGTATTTCCAATTCCAAACCAAATTCACTAACCTTTCATGTGCTTACATCACCACTGCTTATTGTATTTTCTAGTTAAAAAACATTGCTCTGGCAAATGCCAGTAAAGAAACAGAGCCAGCCCAACAAAGCCTTCCCAATAGGAAGGAAAATAAGAATTGATATCAAATCATCCCACTATTTTTGTCTTTCCTGTTTACCTCTTTCATGCTTTATCAGAGTGTCAGCCACTTGAAGCCCCATGACTTTCACTGTTCGATCTCCACACTGCTACACTGAAACACTAACCCAGCCCTTTCTGAGAGGAATGTTTTGTCTGTGCTGATGGCACAGCAGTAGGGAAAAGACAGAATATCTCTGCAGATATTTTTAAGAGACAACTAAAAGGACATTTTAATTGATAAAGTAAATTGTTTAATGATATGCTGTGATCTAAATCTTAAAACCCAGGACATTTACTGCTAAAATTTATGCTTGTAGGACCATGATAATGCAAGATAAAAATATATTCCTGGCAGCTGGAGCAGCATCATCCCAGAATCAGAAATGGGGGCACGCCCAGAACACTTGCAGTATGATTCAAACCAGTTAGGCACCAAATTTAAGTTTTTCCTATGGTCTTAGCATGCAGTTTACAGAGACAACTCCATTAGGTGACTAAGCTCTACTACATAAGGGCAGTATGAATCATCTTCTGAAAATGTCATTCATTACATCCTAAGAAATAACAGCCTCTTATGATACTACTTGTAAAAGTAATGACACAAGCTTTGATGACTAGCTTAGACTAGCACCCTTCTTTTAAAGAGCTGTAGTGAGATGTCATCAATTCTACTCTTAAATTTCATTGACACATGGATAAACTAGCTCCAAAATAGCAATTATACTTTCCAAGATTCAAACAGGGAGAAAAATGGTCAAATCAGTAGCAGCATAAGCATTACTATTGTATTTACATTGCAGTATTATGTAGAGCTGGACCATATTTTTCATAGAAGACAGCACTTTGCCCCAGTAAGCTTGGGTACCTCATATGATGCAGTGCAAGTAATATGAGAGAGTGAGCAGATGGAGATGAAACAAATGAGGAGGAGGAGAAGGCAGCAATGAAATGATTTGGTTTGATATAATGAGCAGCAGTCACGGCACATTAGTTGCCTAGTCAGTATTTACATCAGTAATATAATTAATCTTTTAAAAACTGCTTTCTGTATTCAAATTAAGAAGTATAGTTCTTCATAGGTTATAACAGAAACTTGGGATACCAGTGGTACACCATGTACCTAAGGCCTGTACATTCTCAGAATTAAAGCCTGTGTTAGCATATCTACCACTATTTATAATAAAAAAACACAGACAAAATTTAGTCAGTGTGAAATGAAATAAATCACTGGTACTTGAAAGCTCAAATAATAATTGTTTAATCTTTTCTAAGATAAATTTAGGAAAAAGCCTACCACTCAGAAAATTACTACCACAGCTACAAATTTATTTTCATTGATAGACACAATTTTGGTAACTGCAATGCTATACAAACTCTACACTTGGCAATCTTTGGCATAATTGGCTCAATAAAAATCATATCACTAGCCTCAGAATATGTACATAAGCTACCTCATCTCATTCACCCAGAATTCTTGTAATTTCTTATAATGAAAGAAAGCCACCTCCCAAGGTGATCCCTTGAAAGATCGACAGATCAGATTACTGCCCAGTATTTGAAATAGCACCAGCCTATTCATGGTGCAGTATTCAAGTGGGGGAAAAAGAAAAATCACACAGACTTACCCTGTGTAGGACACTGTATGTATTCATACAGCTGGTTTTGTACATAAACTAAAATTAGTTCAGACATTTGAACAATGCCTGAAGGTTCTACAGACCAGTTCAAAAACTTCCTTTACATATAACTGAATTAATTTCACTCATTTGAATATGACAGTTTTCTGCCCTGTAGTCTGCCTCCTCCTTTGTACATTTTTATTATAAATAGTCAGACTAATTAAGATAATTTATTGATAAAGGATTCTGTACCGCTATTAAAGGGATACACTAAAAGTAAATGTTTGCCACTCCTCAAGGTTCTATGTTGTCAGTATAAAGCTCTCATCAAGTTGAAAATCCAGAAGTGTGAAGGAAGGAAATGGTGAGCTCATCAAGACCTTTTTGGGGTACCTTATGCTGTCACCCCCAGTTTAGCTGCCTATAGAAAACGGACCCTAGAATGGACCCTAGTGTTTTTACAGATACTATGGAGACATTGCTCAAGGATCTATGAACAACAGCTAAAGTTACCAGAGAGATGGAGATGAACTTCTGTTTTAACTGAAGGAGACCTTGTTCATTTGCAGGAAAACTTGTCTGATGAATCAGCTTTGTCTACTCACAGGCTGGCTGTTTTAGTGGCCAGCATTGCTGGTTTCTATCTGGATGAATCCACCCTCTCATTTTTAAGTTCCACACTTTAACAGAATTACAACTAATTTTTAGCTCTGCATTCTTGTTATCATTATCTTTTGCTAATGTCAGGACTGGAGAATAAAATATTTTATGATACTAAGGAGGAAAACCATAAAACCATCCGAAAGTGCATACAGAAATTAGACTGTCACTTTGGCATGGGACTGTGAGGTCTTCCTTTCATGTCTCATGATTCCCCAGTGGCAGTTACAGAGTAAAACTTGCAGAGTTCCCTCTTTCCTTACCCCAGCTTGCCCCTAGCAGTTGTATCCTGGCAGGAAAGGTATACTTCACTTTCAAGCACAAATCTGGACATAAGATTGAAGTTTACCCACTTATTGGCTTTCTTGCAGACGGGAAAGACAAATGGATTAATTTCATGAATTATGCACCAAAGTCACAGAATGCTTCCAGCTCTGGTTGTAGTTTAATGTATGCGGCTCATGCTGGCAGGAGTCCCACATTTCCTCTGTAACTGTTTCTGCTGGGTAAGCTCACACACAGTTGTGCCGTAGAACAACTTATGTTCTTACGAATTATACCAGACATTTCTCATTAGCATTACACGTGAAATCCCGTTCCTGAGTTGGACATTATCCGTTACTTCATAAAATTACAATGAAAAGCATAGAAAGAGCAAGTTCAGGATATATAGGCAGCGGTTCAATGGAGAAAAAAACAACCCAAGTCCACAGAATTTACCAAACAGAATTACAAACAGTATCCATTGCTACCAGCTAATTGTTGAAGAAAACTAGATATAGTGCTTATTATTTTCTTAGATTACTTTGAAAATTTTAAATTTTAAAAATACTTAAGTCCAGTTCATAATACTCATCAGACCTGTTCTTTGGTATCCTCATGTATTCCTCCGCATTCATGATCCTTGGAGATACAAGAAATGTTTATGATACATTTAATTTGCCCAGCCATTCACAAGACATTCATGTTGCATTCATGCAACATGCACATGCATTTCACGCATGTGCCTCTGAAAAATGCCCTTTCTTTTGTAGCTTGTTCATGAGGATGCAGCAAAGCCAGAAAACTCAAGAAAGTGGAAAACTCGACTGACGAAAGTCAGCTACAAAGATACAAAGCATTTGTAAGCCCTGGGATTCTGCCATGAATGACACCATCACCAGGCCACTGAGGTTACACCTCACAGAAATTTCCTGCACCGGTTTCTTTCCTAAAGCTACACTTTTTATGCCCCCTGCAGGACAGACACCTCTGCACTTTAAGAAACTCCCACCTTCAGATATCTCCTCTACACTATCCTTTTGGCTACAAGGCTAAGCTCAGCGGAGGACTAAAAAGAAAAATATTTTGAAGGCATAGGCATGCTCACAGTGAAAGTTCTGTGTTTCTCCAAATGACTGGATTCCTACAAAACAATTCCTGCAGGAAGCATTAGTTTCCATCAATCATTATTCAGATACTTTCCTCCTATCGAGGTATTTTTGTCCTTGGAGATATATTCAAAACTTCATTTACAAGGCTCTGAGGAGAAAAGTGAGGTCAGCCCTGCTCAGAACCTAAAATTTTCTCTGGTTCTGTGAATTACATTTGATTTACTCCAACCTAGCAATTTGCTGTCTTTAATCTTAATGGTTACAATCTGTTCTAATGGTAGTTCACAGAAATTATTGTAATTCACTTCATTATTGTCATTCATATCTAAGAATAAAATCATATTTCCTCTAAATTGCTTAATTGATACAAATGAAGCTGCCCATCCACTTACCTAAAGTGGTAGCAAGAAACATATCTCTTAATTTTCCACTTTCTAAAGAGACAGTACTCTCTGTGTATATATCTATATATCTATATTTATATGTATGTATGTATGTGCTCCAGTAAGGTGCTACATAAAACCTGTTACAGGATTGATTCTTAAAAAATAATCTAGGAAATTATGCCTTTGACTTAATAATAATTTCTCATCATAATTACCTTCCAGGCAAAAACTGTACTGTCAAGCTCTCAAGCATTAGCAAAAGACTCACGAAGGCAGCAAGGAAGTAACTAAAGCAAACAAAGGGACAAAAAGTCACTTCTGGGAGAAGGCAACAGCCTTTGCAGCTTTCAGAAGTGAAGCCTGAACTGAAAGTAACAGTTGGAAAACTCAAGAGACATAATAATAATAAAATAATAAGTTAAACCAGCTTTTGAAGATTCTTTGTGGTAACTTGGCACTGTGAATTATTAATAACCAAAGCTTTCAAGCCCGGCTAAATTAACTTACATAAGATCGCTCTCCTCATTTAAAAATAATCTGTTTAACAAGTTGTTAGGCTAAAGGATAAGAAAATTATTAGATTAGAATATGTCTACCACTGATATAACAGGGAACACTGTCAAATTATTATATAACAAAATATATGCTTGCTTGGTTAATACACAACTCTTTACTTTTATCACTGCTGCTGAAAATCCTTCCTCATTCAGTGTCTTATTCATCCATCTGGCCAGCTTAACTGCAGACAACTGACTGTACTAAAACAAAGAAGTGGCAAGTGATCATGTGGGGAAAATTATTAGAAAAAGAAAGGTGGAGAGCGAGGGATTTATGCAAGGATACATTTGCAAAGTTGGCAAGAATATCAGAAGCTGAAATTACAGGTCTCTTGTGGGAAAATGCAATAAGTGGGGCATTCTGGAGGCTCCTGCCAGAGCAAAAGGATTAAAAGGCAGCAGCTCAACAACTCATGTAGGCAGCTGATGATCAATGTGGCAGCAGGACAGTGTGAGGAGAGTTTGAGTCTGCCCAGGCTGCCTGGCTCTGCACAGGCCTGGCAGGTGACAGAGGGGGAAGAAGGCTGAATCACTGGGACAGAACCAAGGAACCTGAAATGTCTTCAGGATTTATTTTGGGCAAAGATTAAACAATATCTACCAGAACTAAAATTCATATATCATTTCTGTTATGACTGCCTAATGACTACTTTTATGCCCTTAAAGCATTATGCAGTTTTTACACTCATCATATTGCCAGAAACTATCTGTATTGCCAGCACTAGAGGCAAATAAGGCTGATTTCCTTTGAAGTGACTGCTATGTGGTAAAGCTGTAAATGTGGCACAACTAGCTCTGAAAGAGAAAGGCATTAAAATATTATTAGTGTTTGGTCTTTCTCCTCCCTCATATAGGAATTTTGCTGATTTAGAGAAATCAAAATCAGTAGGAAACCTGAGAACAGAACATAAGGGCTACAGAATCCTGTTTTCCCAAGCTGGCACAAAAATTAACCTTTAGGAAATTGAGTGGACAGTTGCTAAAAAGATACAACTACCTTAGGACACATAATGTTTATGGCAATAAAGTTTTCTTCATATAGCAATGCCAATACCTAACATGCTGAATACTACTTCTACAGTGACTAGACAGCATCCACATTGAACTTAGGCAAATTATTTAGCTTATTAGGTATCCTAATGTTCAGTATTTAATTCCATGAGAGCAATTAAACCTTCAGCTAGCAAAAATAAAAAAAAAAAAAAAAAAGAAAAGAAAAGTAAACCCATAGAAATGAGAAAAATATCAGATTTTTCTCAGCTGACCTTGACATTAATTACTCAGCCCAAGTCAACAGTAAGCTTAGGGAAAGCCAGGTATGTTGTATTATACACAACTTTAAATAATGCATATAATCCAGACAGGTTTTAATCATGTACTCTCCAATTTATATCTCAGTTTACAATAACATTGCAACTAGCAGTTCCAGAAATAAGGATAATGTAAATAGGGATGTAGAGCAGATTTTATCATATAATCTACCCCAAAGATAGAAAAAATCTTGGATGGAGATCTTTTCATTGCTGTTGAGACACAGCAATTTAATTCTGCACCAGTAACTGAATCTCACTAGTTTTATGCAATGAACAGATACTTCTACACAATCTTTTCATTTCAGTTTTCAAGAAAAATACCAGCAGTGTGGATGTTTTAAAGAACTATAGAGTAATAAAGCTTTTAAACTAATTGGGGTAGTTATGCTATACAAGTTCTTAGAAAAGACCTCCCACTGTCTAAAAACATCCCTAAGCCTACTAAAAATAACCCCCAGAGAAAGAAAAGTTCAACTACATGTTCATGTCCTATAGGTGCTCAAATCACTGTGCCCTCCCTTCTAGGAGAGCCAGCAGGAAAAGTAAACCACAGTGCATCCACTGGGTACCAGGGATTTTCTTCTCCCTGCATTTCTCACAGTCAGGGCTGAAAAAGTCATTGCATTACAGATAAGAGCAAAAAGCTTGGGAACCTGTTCAGACTTCGAGACAATTCCAGAAAAAAACATTCATTAATTAGTTTCCATCAGAGCATAGCTGACTTGGATCCTACTGTCCTTGACACTTTCTCTTCTTGCCTTTTTGTGCTTTGATCTATTTCTTATAAATAAAAGAGGCACTATGAAAAGCAGGGGACATGGTACCTGCTTCTTACCCCAATCAGTCAGTGCCAGCAGGGGAGGTTGAGCAGGGAGGGGGAGGTGGCTCTTCCTGCACTGCCTGGGGTGACCAACACAGTTCTGGCACACAGAACATTTCAGACATCTGGGTCTCTCTTTTACAAGTCTTAAACAGCCTGCTAAGGTTCAAATGCTAACTAGGGTGTTAGGTTACTTACAAGAGCTAAGCTCAGAAATTGATTGGGAAGACCACAAATAAAGAACATTGATTGAATTACTATGCTTTATCCATTTCAAAGCAGCAGAAGCTTTCCAATGCCTGCCTTGTCAGCAGAAGACATTGAAAACTTCATTAGCACCATTAGTGGTTTACATCAGCATCAGCTTGGTCTCTCTCAGTTGCATTGCTCTCAGTGAATGATTAATGTTGAAATCCTCTTCTCTTTGAATGTTTATCATCCTGTTAGATATGGCTGGAAGTTTAATTTCTCAGGGCATTGTCAAATAAAATGTGTTGCAGTTCTTGAAAGTTAAATACTACACAGATAACCAGAGCCTCCCCTGTTTCTAACAGCAGGCCATTCCTTTCTAGCAGTGACAGAACAGATCTGTATAATAGCACATATATTTTTCATTGTAAAGCATTTCTAAAATGAATAACAGAAATTAGCAACTGAAAAGAATTGTGAACGAATTGCTTCCACAAAAGGTAATTTCAATCCAAAACTCCCTTAGAGGACCAACACAGTAAATGTAGGCCTATCAGTGTACGGCAATAAGTTTCACAAAGATCAGAATCTGGGTTGGTAAACTTGGCTATGTTCACAAAAGAAAAGAAGAATCAACTAGAATGGGAAACTCTGACACACTTTCCTTCCATGCTCCTTGACAGACAATTGATACACCAAATTCAGCAAGATTTTAAAACAATCAGTGATTTTTTTTTTCTGTTTGTGGAATGGGGTTAAGAGGAAAGTCAGTCACAAGAGCTGTCTTGTAAGATGATCTCTATAATGTCCTGGACAAATGTAATGACAAAGACTGCCTAAGCAATTCATGTCCTAGTTCAAAACTCATCATGACATCATCAGAGTTTTTGATCCCCTAATGCCATTAGATGTGATGACACAGAGGCCCTGAGTCTTGCTGTTGTCTCAGTGTGACATTGCACAAGCAAGAAAAGCCAGTAGATCTGCAATGATTTGTGTCACAATGGATCATAAACATCACTTGAAAATAGTGAACATAAATTGCCAAGTTACAAAACTTGCTGAAATTATGTGACAGAAATAATGCCAGACAATGAAGCAATTTGCTATCCACACAGAAATAACTTCCAAAATGTGCTGATAAAAAAACGTTAAACACCTTAATTCAAAAGGCAAAAAGGCTCCATGACCTCATTCAGGATGAGAATTTCTCCAGGAAAGGTCATTTAAGTCATAATGTTTACACCATAAAAGACTTCTGCTTGACATGCTGCTATATTCTCCCTCAATTTATGACATCCCCCACTCTTCATTTATCAGATAACTCTAAATGTATCACAGAAGGATCTCTGCATCCCACAGGAACCAAAGCTTTCTCACTACCAGTATGAGGTAAGGAGATGTGTACCGAGATGCAGAGTCTAGGAATTAGATTCACGGAGAAATCTTAAAACTTGTCAAGTTTTACTTGTGGAGTCTAAGCACCTCTGAAATCCCTGGAACAGCTGACGGTCTGAAATGCAGGGATAACAATGTCAAATTGCCTCTGCAGTGAGGCCCAAGAGGGTGTTCAGGACAGGGCATGAGTCTGTGGCTGAGCAGAAAATGGAATGCGAATGCCCCACTCTCACTCAGCCTGAGATGTTTATCTGAAGAGGTTCCACTTTGATCTGCAGTCCACAGAATCCAATGATATCAGTGTGCACACGTAAGTCAGGAAAGACTGTGCTGAAAATACAGCTTAATCATTTCCCTCAGGCTCCCTCGTACCAAGTCAGCTGGCAAGCTGAGAAGAGCCATCAGTATTTTTCTTTATAATTAGCATGCACTCAAGGATAAAAAAAATGTTGCTGGAATTTTTTGTGTTATCCAAATATTTTGGACATAGAAATGGCTTAAAATAAACAGGAACAAAACCTCTGCCAATATAAATAAGCACAACCATTCTAAACTGAGTTACCCTGTAAAACCTGGCTATGGAGGTTTACATTCTCCTTCATAGCAGTGTTTTATTGGACTCTGCAAGATATGCAACTCTCAAATTGGTAAAGTGGTTTAAGAACAAAAATAATTGCAGACTTAGAGAGTATTATTAAGATTTAATCACCAAAATTATGGGTCCAGGTCAGAGGTACTTCACTTCCCTGTATTCTGGCACTTCAGAACATCACAATCACTTAAAATTTAATTGCAGGCATAGGGACTCCATTCCCTCTCATGAAAGAATATTATAGGGACAGGAATTTTGTTCCCAGCTGCCACAAGTGATTGCAAGCAGAGAGCGGCCCATAAACATAAGCATACTGATAGTTGCTGAGAGTATTTTATTAAAAAATACACCCAAGAACTTAGCAATGTATCTATTATATTTTCCTACCTCAACTAATATGGAGTATGGCAACATCACGTGGCTTCTCTGAGGCTGACGCCAGCTGCTCGAAATCATGTTCACCTGGGAAGGAAACACAGGATATTGTGTCCATCTGTCAGAAGCTGGCCTTGTTTATAATATTGTGCTGACAGCAAACTAGAAAAAAAAGAGGCCTCGGTAAAACACAGGTTTGTGGCATAATAAGGAGTGGTGAGCATTACATCAGGGAAGACGACTGTTCATGTGCACTTCTTTATTCCAGTTTGAAAGATTTTCAAGTTAGTTTAGATTTTACTAGTTTTTTACAGAGATTACAGCCATTTTTGTTGCAAATAATAGTACCTATACTAAGATTTGTACTTAAAATTTTACTAATTATATGCCTGCATGCATCAACAAAACAAATCTTTTATCTCTTTTAGGCAGAGCTTTTCTAATTCTATTGACTTCAAAGAAACTTAAGCATGTTCTTAAAGTATAAACAAGAGGATTTTGGTGAAGAGGCATTATTGAAGCTTAAAGGTTTTCAAAATTTAAATTTTAATCTATCAGGCTTCTACAGAAGCATAGGAAAACAGAACTAAAAGGAAGTGCCAAGCTGTGAAGTTGTGTTGTGCAACCTCAGTACAGTGGATCTTTGGTTCTTAAGGATCCACAGAATCCTTATTCTCAACACTGCACCTACAAAAACTTTCCTATTCCCTTGCAAGAAAATTAGGATCTGTTGTTAAACTTAAAACAAAAAAACAGTAAGTGCCTGAAAGAAAAACCTTCACTACTACTACTTCTGCTATAGGAAAAAGTATTGTGGATGTAAGGATGCTAGGAAACAGCCCATGACTGATATAGTAAATTGACTAAAATCTCTGGAGAAGTTAGAATCTTCAAGAATTAGAAAACTTCTAAATGCTGGGGACTCCTTCTAGATTGCTCTCTTCTTCCTTAAAAACACCCTGTATAACCAATCTAACCACTATTTCTCTGATTATTTAATTTTTAAAACTCTACTTTAAAAGCTTCCCTCTAGGCTCTTCCCAAAAGATACTGAAATAGTCCATTAGCACTCTTCTGTTTTTCCCAGCTGTTCCCCTCGCTGTTCTTCATTTATGTCTCACCATTCACCCATTTTTATGCTCTCTCCTTCTGGTGTCCCTGTGTTCTCCCTCCAGTTAATCTTTAATCTTTCCACATACTCTCTTTCCCTCATTCAATTTCTTACATGTAGTACATTTTTCAGCATTTTGCATCTCCTTCTATCTTTCTTCCATGGCCTCCCAAATTCATCTTTGATTCCTTTTCTTTCTCTGATGCTTTAGTAACCTGCAGCTGACTCTTTCTCCCTCTCATGCCCTGCCTGTGCATGTGCATATTTCACACAGGGCTTGGGGCTCAGCAGTCTAGGAGTCAGCAGGCTAAATAGAAGAGAAAGCAGATGCTTCCCAGCAATATCAAAAAAACCAAAATGCTCTGTGTTTACAGCCTGGATCCCAGCAATGCATTGCCCAGCTCTGATGCTCTGCTCCCCTCAAGAAGGTGGCTGGAGGAGCCTGACTTTGTGCATCCCTCCTCTCATGAGGGAGGGAGGAGCAATGGGAAGCAGAGCAATTGCTCAATTCTGTGAGACTTAGGCATGTACCAGGCAGGTCTCACTGTTAGCTGGGAGAATTTTAGCTGTGACCCTGTCACTCTGGGCATTTATGGCCCTGTCTTTGGGGCTATAAAATACAGCTGCAATTATCTGCATTCAGCTTGTGCTTATCCAAAGCAATGAAAAAAAAGTGTTTCATAAGCAAGCGAATATGGCATACATTCTTGAAGTTTCTCTTAGATTGTTAGAGGCTGAACTTATTTATCAAGTAAATAGAAAATGCTGCTCTACTGTTGATCAATTCACTTTTATGAATCCAGGGCCAAACTCTGCTGTTCATATCCCTTTCAAATCCTCTCTCAGGCAAGAGTCCCAGAGACTCCTTGACACTCCATTACACAGTTACATAATAAAACCATTAATACTGCACATGGCGATGTGCATGCACAGCTACTGCACATTGGGACTATAGGCTCAGCTCATTAAAGAGACACCAACATAGCACTTATTTATTATTTATTGAGTGCTAACAATACATTGAAGAAAAGGGAACAAGCTCTGAGAATTAAGGACCAATATGTGCCAGCTCTTCAGCCATTAGCTCAAGAATAAAAAGGGTCTAAGATCCATCTTCTCCAGAACAGCACCAAAGGAACAATGTGTTCTTGTTAATGTTGTATAAGTACTGCAGATGTGTGTTGGCCAGTGTCAAAAGCTCTCAGTGCACTCAAATGGGGATGAACTCTAGAGCCTGAGATGTATCCCAGATTTTTTTTTTTTCCATAGCATTGAGGTAGGCAGTGGTCAGAGCCTGGAACACTCTTTACGCAGGATAAACACACATAATACATGCAATTGCCTTTCCAGAGGTTGCTGCTATGAGTCTGGAGAGAGATGAGTGAGCCTGAATGAGACATCAAGAAGCCATCTGTGAGAGCATAGCTGAAATGTTACAAGTATCCCTATAAATATCTCTCGATAAGGAACTAGTTCTGTTTTAGTGCTATGAAGTCTTTTTCTGTAAGTAGTTACTAGGCAGCCTATGAAACATTTTCTCTGGCAGTACCCCACTGAATGCACTAGGCAGCCTGTCTCCCTCGAGCTGCTGTTCTGGGGGCATGCCTAACAACAACCTACAGGATCCCTCTCCAGACAAGCCTACCCCTGGCACACATCATCACCAATCTGCCTCACTGCCAGGCTAGAGCATCATATTCCCGGCTGTGCTGGCTTGGGAAGAGACAGCAAGCACACACCTCCAGGAGGAGCTCTGGACAAGAGCATTTGGCTGAGCAGCAGCAGCTCTGAACAACAGCAGCATGGGAGCCAAGGGTGAGCTTCACACTTGGCAGCTGTAGGCTGAACATCCTCCCTTAGTACAGTTGATGCAAACCTGCTCTCAGTGTTTCTGATGCCATTTGGATCAAAACTCACTCAATTTATACCTCTCCTCAACATGAGACAATTGCACTAGTGTTTCTAGGGCAGGGTTTTCACAGAACCATAGAATCATAACGTTTGGAAGAAATCTTTAAGACATCAAGTCCAACCATCAACCTGGCACTATGATTGTATGCCCTAAAACCAACTCCTAGCTCCTGTGAGGGGGGGTGGGAATTAGGCAGCAAGACCAGCGTCACAACAGCAGAATAGTCTTACAAAAAATAGTCACTGTTCTGGGTAGGGTTTAGGAATCAATTCTATGGGCAGTTTCTAGGCATACCTACTGACTCAGGTACTTCAGATGCACAAGGAGACATCCCCTTAGAATGCTCTGAGAAACTTTGAACAACTTTCAATGCAAAAAGATGCTTAGATTTTAATAATTTCCAATTTACTAGGAAACAGAGGAAGAAGTACTTGTGCTCATAGTTTGAATATGACTTCAAGGGCTTTATTTAATAATGCATTTCATAGCCAGAAAAATTAACTCAAATATCCTTAGTTCTGAAATGGAGTTTCCTGCCCAGATGATAATCAACATATTGAAACACATAAATTTTTCTGGGCATAGCGGGAGCTGCCCGGGGAAGCCTTCAAGACAGTCCAAAATTCCCTCCAAGATAGTTCCTGTACTAATTAGTCAACCACTTAGCAGTGAAGGTGACTAAGAATTAATCCAACCATTTTATCTCATGTCAGCTCATTGTTTAAATTGTCCACGATATTGTCTCTGCAGCTGGCCAGATTGAGAGTTGCTGCAGCAGCCAGTGGTGGCAAATTGGTGAGCACAAAGGCACAGCCCTGACACCCAGCTACACAAGAATTAGAGTTGCTGTGCAAACCCGAGGAGTTTCAGACTTACTATTTACATTTCATGGCTCTTGCTCCTGCTGAATGTCATTGGGGTGAGAAAAAAATTTAAAGTTAATTTTTACAGTAATTGATACTCTACTTATGAAAACTGCTGTTAGTGAATATCTTCCTTTTGATTTTCATCTGTGTGCCAGCTACTTCTCAGTTCCATGTGTATGTCCAGGGACAGGTGCTTTTTCAAATACTACTCGGACTTTCACAGACAAGTGTTCATTTTTATATCAGAAAGGATTCTTACATGATCTAAAGCTGACAAAAATCAGCCTTAGCTGATTTTTTAGCTTTGCTAAGGCTGACAAAAATGATCAGAGAAAAATACTGTAACAACCTGAACCATATTCCTGGTGGAAATACTGAAATGTATATTCAGAACAATCTTTGGAGGAATGGAGTTCATCAAGTTATTCCACATGTTCACACTTTGATTTCTCTTTCTCCAAGAGGATTTCTCTTACATTTTAAGCTTGGTGCTGTAGTAACTAAAAGTCTCTTTTTCCAACATGCATATTAGTTTTGATCCCAGGGTGTAAGGACAGAGGACAGACAGAGCAGTTGGAAGCTAACTCTGTGAACAGCAAAGGCATTCTTTGAATAACTGACAGAACAGAGATGAGTCTGGTATGTAATGTAACCTGAATATCAAACCAAACTACAGAATATCAAAGAACTCATCTGCAGGTAGGACTGATAAAACAGAGAATTTTGTACACTAATGTCTATACCTTTTTCTGTAAAATGCTAGGGAGTTTGTTCTCAGCCAAATGTGTGACATTTCCAAATTGCTTTTCTCTTACAAAAAAATACTGTAAAATGAAAACTTAAGAATGATGATCCCTTCAGGCTTTAGATCTGCCAGAGAAACACATGAGAGGCATTTCTCTCTAATAGGAGAGAGAGCTTATCTCTATATACATAACAGGAAAAAGAAACAGAAGAAACACAGCACATACTGATGGTAAAGATGCTCGGGGAGAATTAGTATTTAAGATAACCTGGATGAAGATCATACAGATAGAGTCAGCATTAAGTGTATTTTCAAAAGTAAAGTGTGAAACCAATGATATACAAAATGTGCAAGAATAGGTTCCTATCAGCTGAGAGACACATGAGAGAGAGCAGTTGCAAATCACTCTGATTAGAGCAGGGAATGACACACTTGGCTGCTTTTGCTACCTGAAAATTCATGAGTGCCACTAACTGGTGAACCTTAGTAATGAACTCAGATGCTCTTTCCCTCTGAAGCCCAGGACATTTACCCTCTTTGCCACTTCCTTGAAATAACCTTCCACCTCACAAGTGTATTAATCCACAGGCAACAAGGTCCCTGTAGCATCTGTCAGGCTGTCAGTGATTGCCAACACACAGCAACATCTATGTCAAGGACAAATGAAATATGGGGGAAAATGTCACCAGCAGATTGGAAGAAATGCAATATATACCAAGAGAGTATTTTCCCCAGTGGCTTTCACACATGTTGCACAAATGTTTTGTTTCTTCATTTTTTGCTGACCTTCTGATGGGTGTATCATTTGTGATGATACTGAGAGCTAAACTCTTCTCTCCTGTCTTGAAATTAAATAGAATTAGTTTTTTAAAAACTGTAAAACAGTTGTAACAGGATTTCACATTTTCACAAAAGGTGAAAACTAGGAACTAGAGAAACTATATCCCTCTCTTTCTTACATTACTCATTATCTGAAGATTAACATGAGAAGGACCTGGAAGCCTGTCAAACACCAAATCAAAAGCTCCCACCGGAGTTCAGACAGTAAAAAGTGTTATCAGGAAGAAGAGGATTCATGGGATTATGTTTGTAGCGACAGGATTAAGTTTTGCCCAACAAGCTGCAGTAGCAGAAATAACAAGGTCATTTTTCTGTTAAGATGAGGGAAGAATGCACTTGTTTTGCAAGCAGGAAAATTATTGTGGGATTAACCAATAAAAGAATTCCACAAAATTACACCAGCTGTGAAATCAAGGCAAATCTTAATCCTATAGCTTTGTACATAAAAAAAAGAGCCCACTGGAGTGAAAGAGCAAAATTCTGGTGCTGACATAAAATCCAATCCACCACGGATGTGACAGCAACCCTCTACCATAATAACAGGAAGCCCTTGCCACTCAGAAGGCATCTACACAGACACCTTCCCACACAGGCAGCTGATGGTGGGAATCTCTGCAGAAATTCACTAGAATAGCTAGTGCAGTGTAACTGTCTGGAATAATATAGATCTTGGAGTGGCTTTTTGTCTTCATTTTGCTCTCTGATTTAGAATCAAATATTCAAATATATGGAATGTTATGTCATACTCTTCAGCTTGCTCTCCAGTCAGGAGAGGATTTACAAAGCAAGGCCAAATCAGCTGCAGTTCTCTGTGCATTAGCAATGGCCAGGGAGGTATGAATGACGCCAGCAACATGGTATTTATGTTGGGTTTTAAACCCAATGAAACCAACTCTTCAGTCCTAAAAGCTCTCAAAAATAGTTCACAAATGAAACATGCAAATTTCAAGGGATTGGTTTTAATTACACACTGATGACACTAGAATTACTGCTGCCAAGAGTTCCTCACAGGCATGGCTGGAGTGCTGTGGAGGCGGTGGGTGAGTCAGGCTTGATGGATGTATCCACGGTTGTACCAACATTTGAGAAAATCTTCTGTCCCACAGTTCACTGACTCAGTGCTCAGCTGAGTGTTTAGAGCCACTGAAGTACCTGCTGGCCAGGCACACTTTCTCTGTTCTTTCCAGTTTGGGCATTCCTTATCTCAACTCCAGGAGTAATCAGTCACAGTCACTATCCAACAGTAGATGTTGAGCTGGCCCACTGTGAGTATTGGACATTGACCTGCCTGTCATCTGGAATCAGATGTCAGACAGCTGCTGATAAAACTTATCCAGTTGATTAATGCACTTTTTCTGTGTCTCATCAACAGCATTATTAGAAAAAAACTAGCAGAGTTTCCACCTTGTCTTAATTAAAAGTTAACTCATACGTCAGCCTGTGAAACTCACTATTTCCAAATTTCTTTTTCAGCAAAAGTCAATTCCACTAGTGTTCAGCAAAAATACAAAGAAGCAGCATAGAGTCACCACAATCACATGCATATCAAAAGTAATTTGTACTTGAGAATAGCTGCATCTCCAGTTGTCTTGAACTGCTGATCTGCAGAATTTCTGATGGTGGCTTTTGGGGAGCTGGGATGAATAAACTGTAATGGTTTTCTTCCCAGTCTTTAGCTTCTGTTTCTCTTTCAACTGTATCCTAAAATACATTAAGTACTTTCTTCATGTGACTATCTAAGCAAATTCTGTATTGCCAACAAGATGTGATACTACTGCAGATGGGAGCAGCCATCATTCTTCTTTTTCAAGATCAAAGTGGTGCACAATGTCAGCAGTATGAGAGTCTCTATGACACTGCTGCATAATAATTTATCAATTATTTCCCATTTAGAAGAACTTGATGGAGGCTGGCATGTATAAATCTCTATATGCTATTTCTTCAGATTCCATTTTTTCATTCTATTTCCTTCAGGCCAAATAGACTCAGCTAATCTAAGACTAAAACCTGGCATTATTTCTGCTGTAATAAAATTCACTGACACTTCTCAACTTCTGCATAAAACCTAATTTGAGCATAATAATGTGTGCAAAAAGTCACAATTAAGCTTCAAAGAACTTAACCATGATAATCATCTTTATACTTCATTAAAACAGCAATAATTTAATTTTTTACTGCATAATTGTAAACTTCCCAGTTAGCTTATGCAGTTTTTTTATTTTTTCCTACTCTCTGTCACTAAAAATAAACAAAAAAACCCCAAAAAATCACAGAAAATAAGTAACAGAAAAAAAGAAAGAACATAATTTTGTTTTCACCAGGGAGGTTTAAGTATGGACCTGTAAGTGAAGGTATATGAGTTGGTGAGCTGTATTCTGGGCCTGCCTGAACACCAAAACACTGCCTACACTGGCCATCATATATATTGAATCATTCAGACTCCTCAAACAAATTTACAAAATAAAAGTGAAAGATATCAAAATGAAAGTGAAATAGGGCCTCTATGTTGTCTTTATATTTTTTGTGATAAATTATGTACTTATTATCCAACTGGGATACATCTCTGAGGGTGGGTGTGAGCTGCTGGATTTTCTATCACCTATCTAACAGCATGTTCACAGGAGTATATAGCCATACTATAACTTTGGGCCAAGTAAACAGGAAGTAGAACCTCAATATGTGTTTGCACTTTGTATCCAACCATGAAAGATTCATTGTCTAAATATGTCATTGCAGCCAGCGATTCAGAAGTAGAACACTTCCATATGGCAACAGATGGTCAAGATGGATCTTATTTACAGGAGAGTCTTCTGCTAAAAGAACCAGTCTTCAAAATCTGTATAATCAGATAAGCAGGTTCTTTCTAGTTCTATTGCCATGAGAAACCACACCAGAACATTATCTCGCAAGTTCAATCAACTCTGTATACACCTGCACCCCTGCTTAATTGAGCATCCTTCTATGTACCACAGCCACTTCTGCATTTCACTGCTAATTTTCCCATTGATAACGTGCACATGATGTATGGAACAGCTGTACAGTTCTAACACACTAGTTCCTGCTCTCTATCATTCAGTGTGCTGTGATGAGCTTATCACCAGCTGTTCTTATTGACTGACGGATGCTTGCAGCTTCCTACTAGCATTTGCCAAAGATTTGCAAAGCCATCCCCTCAGACTGAACCTATTGCATTGTTTCACATGTGTTCAGTCACTCAATTACAAGAGACAGTGTCTGTGGGAGTGACAGATGGCTGCTAACCAAGTTGGTCTATCCTATTTCCTCCCTAACTATACCAGGTATGTGGTGCCCATTGCTGACTTTCTTCTCTAAAGGTTTGTGGAAGAATATTCCAAAGCTCAACACCCTAAACAACCATTCAATATCTACTCTTTGTAAAACTCCAATAGATTCTCTTTCATGGTAACTAGAAAAAAAGAAAAAAAGGTTACTTTCACTGAATTACTTTTCATTGGGATTTGTTCACTCAGCTCTGAAGGAAAGGGCTTAAACATCAGTCCTACTGGAGAGTTATGAGTCATCAGATAAGAAAAATCAGCTCTTCCATTTTTATGTGATGTGGTAAACAAGAAAAGCACTGCAGAATTAATTCAGTGCTTGCTCTGGTCACAGAATCTGAAGTGGCTGTTGCCATGGGTACATAGAATCAAGTATTTAAAGGGGATTTAAGGACGTGAAGAAGGAGAAATGACAACACATCATGGAAGATTCAAGAACTGTAGATGCCTGAAGAAAATGATGATCTGAAACACAGAGACACGGAAAAGAAAAGTAGCCATTCATGCGATGAACACAAGATAAGAGAAAAGACAGCTGACTGTGCTAGCAAGGTGCAGAAATAAAAAGCAGAAACTGGCAGGCACACCAAGAGGCAAAGAAGAGCAGCTAGCTCCATAAGAGGAAGGGGAAATGAAAATACGCAGGGCCATGAGGACATTGAATTCATTATACAGAAAATCATAAAAGAGACAAGAAAAGGACAAAAAGAAGGGATAAAAAGAAATAGCAGAGAGAGGATAAGGGGAGAAGCAGATTTCCAACATGAAAACCAGGTATGTGTGAATGATTGAGGATTTTCATTGAAGAGTCTATGAACAAGTCAGCAAAGCTGATCTGGAGGAAAGCAAAGATGGTGTGGCAGGAGCAAAGAATACTTGTCCTGAGCTACAAAAATTTATCATGGGAGAAAAGAAGCAATCATTAATCCTCCTTCATGCTGATAAATGTCACTGCAAAGTTTTCATCAAGAATAGGATCAAAGAGCTACCAGCTAGGAAAGATTGCCTTCTCTTGTCTTTAATAGAATTCTTCCAGACGCAGAAGGAACATACATGAAATATGGTATTAAATAAACTACAAGTTGGCTCAATGTCTAATCTCAGAAGGCAGGGTTTAGGTTGCTTGGTCACTCAATAGAGGACTTTTTTTCTGATGAGAGACATTTTAAGGAAGGGATTGTAAGCAGGCACAGAAGATAATATTAAGTAGTATCATCAAGTGAGTCAGTGACACAGCTGCTAAAATCTGACTTTTAATATAAAGTGGTTTAAAAAACCCCAACAGTAGGCAACACCTGAAAAGTATTTGCATAAAGGAAAAGAACATCTAAAGGGGAAGCTTGTTGAAATAGCAGTTGTGATGAGGATACCAGCATCAAAAATAACTTGGTTGCCAGAAAAGGGCCATAAATGTAAATAAGGTGAAATGACATTTCACAAATAAAGATGTGACAGATGCTAAAGAAATAAGGAGGGCTACTGTGGATGAAGCAGAATCTAAGGGGGCAAACCAGTGTGTAGAAGCACTTCTAGTGAGTAGTGTCAAAATCATGTGATCACCACAACTGCCTGCTGAGTCTTTGTTGTGAGATCAGAAAATGTTCATGTAACTGTTCTTACCTCAAGTCACTCACTAGAAAATACAAGGCTTGTAGGCAGCTAACAAAGACTACTGGGACAATGGCAGTGCTTGAAAATGTGCAATGACATCTATTCATTTGAATGAACCACTGAAAGATTCAGCATACTCTGGAAGAACAACTTTGTGGGCAATAGAGGGATGCAGCCTAAAATGACTTCTACACAATTAAGCATACAGATCATAATTTCACACACACTGAGTTGAAAACTATGGATATAGCCATGATCCATCTTCAGTTTAGCTACAGCTATGAGGTATATTTCTATTTGGCTTCTAGCTAACTTCCCTAAACAAAATGAATAAATATTTAATGCCACATAGTAAAAAAAGAGTGCAAATGCACCCCACTGCCACGTACAGGCACAATTTTTTTCTGGTTTTGTTTTAAATAGCATTAGTATGCTGTCTGTTCCGGCGATCAAGATGCTATTGCAACCAAAAGAGTAGAAGAGATAGATGGAAAGACAAATTAATGTCTTGCTTCACATATTTTAAAAAAGTGTATTATGAATAGACTTTTATCAAGGTAGGCAGCAGTAGTAATAATAGAACACGCAGTGACTACCTCACACTGAAATCCGGCACTGACATTTGAAGGACAGCTTGAATTGTGATATTTGAAAGGTTCTGGAAGAGAAGTTAACGGCTCTTGATAAGGGCAGTTTTTAATTTCGTTTTGTCATTCTTAGAAAGAAAGAACTAATGAACTTGCTTGTGCTGTTGAAATGAATTGGACTTTTGGCCTTAATGTGCAGAAAGACAGATCTCAAGATATTGCTATTTTCTGAGCAAGTTTGTGGCTTTACTTTGGGGGTATCACTTTGCACACTTTTGTACATAATTTTAGGTACTTGGTGATAACTGGCCATACAAACTGCTTTGTTCTTCCACCACAGGCCAAAGACCACATGCTAATTTTCATTAAGGACTCAGTCATCATTGGGATGGTGTGCCACAGCCAATAGGCTGCCCAGAGACCCATATCAAAAGCAAGATGCATATGTTTCCCTAATATGGGAATCAGGGATTTGGGAATTTTCCAATAATTTCCTGTAGGAAGAACACCCTAAGCATGATTATAGTGGATGAATCCAGTACAAAATCAATAAAGCTTATTTGAGTAGGGCAGGAGGTTGGGTGAGTAGTGGGCAGATAGCTGCTCTGTGGACAGGAGTGGTGCTGTGTGCCTCTGCAATCAGAAAAAGAGTGATATGTGATACAGCCATTTAGAGGAGATAATCCAGAAAACCTTGCTCTGGTTTCTAACAGACTTTTTACTAATAATTAGGAAAGTAGTTGTTTTAACATTCATCTGAGACACAAATAAAATTCTCACTTCACCTGCTGCAATCTGGGAAGCACTATATTCTAGAACTATGGAAATTATACATCTGGTTTGGTTATCCTACTAACCAGACAAAAGTAAAATCCTGACCAGAAGGAGTATGTCCATTTGGCCTATTTTTGGTCACTTTATTGCTATTTAAGCTCTTCCTTTTTAAACTGTCTCATTGGATCCCATTCTGGGTATCTAACTTGGAGTGAGGGACTGTTAGGCAGAAGGGCATTATAGCCATCTAGCACTGTACCAATATAAATCAGGGACTTCAGCAGAAATGCTTTGGTCACTGAGGCATTTACTGAATTAGCTGTTTCCTTTCTATTTTCAGAGAAAAAGGCTTTATGAAAGGGAATTTTTGGTGGCTAGAAAATGAAATATACGTTACGATTTTTACTGATAAATATTACTAAACACTTACTTAGTATTCTACATTTTTATAAAACTAATATTCTGAACCAAATTGTAATACTTCAGAGATTTATCCACTGTCTTCAGTGGAACATTTTGTGTAAAGGAAGAAACTATTTTTTGGATCAACATTTGCAACATTTCTTTCAATTTTAGCTGTCAATAGCAATTTAGAACTATGTACAAAAAGACTGAAGACCTATCTAGCTTTATAACTTTTCTGAAAAATCACTGCTGCTCCAGAAAACATTTAACTCCAATAATGTATTGTTCTGTAGAAGAACAAACTTCTTCTTATTCTGAGTAGTTGATCTATTTATGCCCCAAGGCTTAGACATTCTTGGTGCTACAGTGGATGCAAATATATGTAAAGTTCAGTATGAAAAACCATCATATATAGAATTGAACAGCTCTACTGCAGAAAGCATCTTATTTCAAAATCCAGAAATCATTTATGAGTTTGGAACTGTATATTAGTAGAAAAACCCACTTGAAAAAAAATATAAAAAGACAGATTTTTTTTTTAAATCACCCCATATATTCCCTTCCAGTATACTTTATTCCCTACTCACAAAGCCCTTGAAATCAGCAAAAACATTCCTGTTTACATCCTGCAAGCTTTGCACAGTTTCATCCTGTTAGATGAACACCCTAAGAAATCAGATTCCATTTTTCCAGGGAAGTCATATCCAGTTTTGCTACAGCTGTGTGATGCTTTGGCTCCTTATTTACATACCAATCCCTCCCTCACTGCATACAAAAAGTATTTTGTAAGCTGTACAAATACACATGTACCAGATTTTTTAAAAAGTAGTCTGTTGTATGTCCTGCACGCTAAGATTTCTGAAGACACAGCAAGGCTGCATATCAACCTCTGCTCTGCAGAGCAATCTTTAGCTATAATTATTCTTCCTAAATACTAATCAGCACTTCATCTATGTGAGTTCTTCTAATATATTCAATTCCCCAATGCATTAAAATATGTTTCACTGCATATTTCAATCTCTGGTTCATTTCTTCCAGAGGATAGATAATTTTAGGTAATTAAAAATATTAAAAACTATTGCCATCCTTAGTAACATCAGTTACTTGTTAGGCCTGTTAAATCAACATTAATAGAACCTGGTACAAAGTAACAAGAGTCTTTAGGAAGTATCCATATGCATTAGGCATTTATGTAAACAAACTACCTTATACACTTTTAATGAAATTAAATGCTTGTGTTGTAGGAAAATAAGGTGCCCAAAGAACTTCAAAAAGGCAGTGAAAGGAAAAGGCAAAGCATGGCAGAGCACGGGCTGGGGAAGTGTCAGGACGATGAGCAGCATGGCGAGAGGCTGCCCTGTGTCTGCCCACACACAGCTGCTGCCAGGAGTAAGAGGAATAATGGGATAAGCATGAAAAGCTCTAATAGCATGTGACTGCTTCTACATTACATGAACTTACTGAGAAAATGAAAAAAAAAAGCCAAATATTTGAGTCTTTTTTTTGACTGAGGAAGTTTGATGCATAGTCACTTCTGAATGCACTGTGTCGATGCAGTGGAAAATCCCAGCAGGAATTGTTGGTGCCAACTGAAACAGGATTATGCACACATGACTGACAGTCCCTCAGCTAAGTAAGGAGCAATGCAAATCACTAGTAATTGATTTTTATTAATCAATTATGCTCAAAAGACAGCAGATTTCTCCCTCCCATAGCAGAATTCCTGTTTGACTGCCAGGGCTCAAGGTGGACGTGGGCCACCCTGGTGTCACTCTCGTTGTGTCCCGGGCAATGCTCCCCACCCATGCTCGCCCCCGCAGCCCCAGCCGGGGCCCACCGCAGCCCCCTCCGGGCTCCCTTTGCTCAGCCTCGCCCTCAGCCCGCCCCGCGCACGGATCCCCCTGACCATCAGCGGGGAAGCAGGATAAAAATACCGCTGGCAGCGCTGCCCCGTGAAAAGGCGTGAGGAGGAGGGCAGCAGAGCCGGACAGGACAGGGAGCGCAGCGCTCGGCAGAGGGCTCCAGCCCCGCGGCAGCGCCGCAGCCGCACCACGGCCCGGGGACGCCGCTCGGCCTGGCCGGGCGCGGCAAACACAAACCTGTCGGCACTCCAGGGTTAAGCTATTTGTTGACTTGAAAGAATAAATAAACTGCGTGCTTTCTCTTCATACAATTGTATTGCGACAATCTTTTTCCTAGCAGAAAAAAAAAAAAAAAGATCTGTGATGCTCCTGCACGAGGAGCTGCAGAGGCTGAAATAAAATGGCTCATGTGCTTTTTGTTTCTGTGTGAAATCCACCACACAGATAAGAGCAGACAGTGGAACAGGAAGCAGGCTTGGGTTCACGTGCCCGTGCACTCTGCATTAGCAACATATCATAACTCGTTCTGCTTGAGTGAACAGAATGAAATACTTGTTCTCTCTCTTATTAAAGATGCTCTTAAAAAACATGCCTGGATGTCAGTCTCTGCTTCCATCTTCTCCTTTACTGAGTGCTTTCTAGGCTATAGAAAAACAATGAAGGAGCCAAACGCAGACAAAAATCAGCCTTAGTACTGAAGAGTGGTTGTTGATAACACCAACTCAAAAATATTTGAAACAGCTACTTAATTGACCCAAACATGAAATACAGAAGCAATCTGACTGGCCTGATTTTGAGTGTGTGCTGGGATTACTCCCTTCATTGCAGTACAGTTGCTTCTGAAGGGTGCCACTGCAAGTAGATCAGCTGAATTCTAAATTAAACTCTCTTCACAAGCATATTCAACCTATACTCCACAATTTCTATTGTGCCCAGCAATATATGTTCCCTAGAGGGTAATACAAACAATATTTTTTTTATTATTAGTCATTGTTAGATACCAAAAAAAGAAGAAGGTTTCTCTGTGCTTAGTGTTGTTTGTTTATCCAGTTAGTGGAATACCCATTGATGGTTTTGGGTCCTTAATTGTACAGTAGAGGCTAATTGTACAATAGAGGACAAACGTACATGCTTTCCCTCACTTCCCCTTATACAACAATGTGTTCATTCTCAGGGCTCCAACAAGCAGGCTAATTGCAAGTGCATCGATATGGATATGGATTGATACACAGGAAACTGGGCAAAGTTACAAAGGAGTGTGAAGTACATAGGTGGGCAACCTTCACAGGCAGTATGCACAGCTGAGATGCAGCAGTTGCAGAGGCTGACATCACTTTATCTGAACTGAAAGCTGTCTGTAGCTGTAACTGTAAAGAAGACCCCAAGGACTCTGATGGTATATTGATCCCCCATGAGAAAATGTCATTGAATTTAACATATACTAACACATTTTGTACAGTTTTGGAGTATTTACTCTAGAACAGCAATTATATTCCCACTTAATTTTATATATTTTTGCTTTTCTTTAAGATCTTTAAGCTATTTCTCTATGAGCTTGTCCACTTGAAAAATAAACACTTTTAGCTTTATCCAAATTTAGAGAATTTTGCATATGGGATAGCTTATTTTCTTAATATTTTTCTTCTTCAGTATTTATTGCAAAGACAAGCCTCCAACCTTCAATATACATTCTAGCAAGGCTGAAATCACACTGAGAAACTCTCAATTTATGACTCCTACCCTGAAGATGAAGGTTTTCTCTAGCAGAGATATTGTCCAAAATAGGGAAATTTTACTCCTCGTGATGTTCAGTGACACATGTGGCAAATGATTTATTCAGAAGGTAAAAAATCCAAAGGGAAAGAGAATTGCTCTAATGTTCCCTGTAATGCAACAGACCACTGGTGCAGAGTGCTGGTGCTGTGAAGAGACATTTGTAGGCAGAAGATGCCCCGATGTCACAACTGTAACTGCAGGCACACAATTCTGAGCAGGCTACAAACAGCAGGCTTTCCCAAGGCAGCGTCCATGGAACATATCCCTGCAATGCCTGGGATGGTTACCATCCCTTCTCTTTGGACTACACACAGGAGAGATTTGTATATTTATTTTTCTGCTGAATTTGAAAGATTAGAGTAAATTAAATGCAGCATTGAAGTAAAACTGAATTGAAGGGAATCTTGGAAATTTTGCTTATTCCTATAAACAAGGGTTCTTCAATCTTTGCCTGAAAGTTCAATTTATTTCTAGAAATCTATTTAAACTAAAGCAGGAAGATTTGAAACACACCATTCTTAAAACCTGTCACCCTATTCTTCTCTGACTGGTTTTTGTTAATAGAGATATCTGAAGTAGGCCATGAAAACAGTATATACATTTATATTTGTATTTATATTTATATTTATATTTATATTTATATTTATATTTATATTTATATTTATGTGCACAAATGAGACTTTGAGTGAATATAGCCACAACAGCTTTTCACAAGGTAGTACATTAGTACATTCAGGACTTAAGACTAAAATATATTAAAATATCATGGCACTGTAAAAAGAAGGAGTATGTAATCCTAATAAAAAATTTCTATTTTAATTGAACCACCAGCAATTTGAAATGGAAAATTAGCATCTTAGAGTTCTTTTTAGAGCTAAGGATGAGAGGTGCTAAAAACACATAGTGCCATATCACGCAGATTTCCTCTTTGGTTAGCTTTGTTTCTGTGGTAATGGGAGTCAAATTTTTCTTCTCCTTTTAAAGTAGAAAACTAACAGGTCCAAGTCAGTAATTTTTAAGGGGTCCATTATCCTATTACAGAGAAATAATTGTAACAGTTTATTAGATATTTCAGAGCAAATGTAGCTCTGCACTGAAACGGCATCATACAATGCAGTCCATACCTGGGAATTTATTGTTAGAGTGCAGTTAAAATGGCCAACCCAGAAAGGACAAGAAGTTTAACCCCCACAGATTTATCACATCTTTTATCCCTGTGACATCTGTGGGCAACAAAAGGGTCCATTTTGGAACAAGGAAGAAGAAGGGCTGGGCACTGAACTGAATGCAGCAGTTATGGTGCAGCCATGAAATGAGTGCTGCCTGGTGTGCTTCCACAATTGCAGCGCAGATAAACCTTTACACAACACAAGCTGCTGTAACAAGGAGGACTCTACTCAGTGAAATACGAGCTTGTGATTTCATATTTCCTGTGTTTCCACCACAAACATAATTTGACATGACATTAATTGAAGATACATTCTAAAGACTGCAACTCTCAGTGGATCTTAGTAGTGCTATATATGTGGGATGCATTCTTTTCAAATTAATCCTGACTCTCTAAGAGACAGATTTTCCCTGGCATAACCTGGGGGATAAAACACATACCAAGGCCTGGGTTTGTCCAAATTTAGTTATTTAACTGAAACACCTCAGCTGAGGGCTTCTAGCTATAACTGAATGATAGAAAAGTCAAAAGTCAACAGAACTGTGAACTACAGTCAGGGAGTACATTAGGTCCTCCTAAAACCTGAATTGATCTCTGGAGACGCCTCTGTCTCACAGAACACACCCACTCCTTCCACTGACTAGGTGGAAAACTTGGGCACTGACTACCTCAACTTGGGCAGAATTAATCTGTGTCCAAATATCTGGCCCAGATACCTGTGGCTTCCCTGTGGAATGGAAGAATACAGCACTAAGGGAGAATAGTGTTGGACAAAGAATGGGAGAACAGAACTTTGCAATATCCATCTCACTGGGGAGGTAGCAAAATAACCCCTCTTTTCTTCTGTGAAAAATGTTCAATACAGCTTTAGCAGGAGTCCTTTTTTCCTTACACAGCTACTTTCATTAAACATGGATCACTGCTCTGCTGGGCTGATAGCATTAAAAAAATATCAAATGACCATCAAACACTCCATAATGATCAGTTTTCTTTCCAGCATTATTAGGTTTTATATAAGTGATAAAATGCTCTTATTCTCCAGACTACTTTATGTATTTTCACCACAACACACACATATCCCCGAGAATTTTGCATTATAGGTGCCAGGATAGTATTGTCTTTTCAAGTAGGAGGGGGAAAACCCTGACAGAGGAAGATAAAGGCAACTTTATATATTTCAAAGTAAATATTCCCTTTGATGCTGCATCTTCAGAGCAACTGTCCCAGTTTTCCCAGATCTCATGTTTGGGGCAAGCACACAGGACATTCAGAGAAATATGACCTTATAGGGTCATATTTCACCTTTGTCTATTTCAGATTTTTAAATTAATATGACCTAAAATATACAGTAAATACTAAAACACACATTGTAAGGGAATGAGTATTTTGTTTTTGTAAAATGTTCCAAATGTTCTTCTGTATTATAACCATACTAAGTCAGCTCCTTTACTCAGTGGAGCTCTACAAATTTGCTGAACTGGTAACCTTTTCTTTCTGTAATGTATAGTCTGAAGGGACATAAAAACAAAGCACTAGACTGTGTTCCTAAATCCTACTGGAAATGAAAGGAGCTGCTCTGAAACACCAGGAAGCAATATTTAGTTCTAGTGGTTTTTGCTCACAAGGTGGCTATGTTTTGAGTAGTTCCTGCCAGGAAGGTATTTTGAAAGATTCATTAGATGCATTGACTTCAGTCATGTGCTATTTTCAGTGGCTTAAAATAAAAATGAAGGCAGAATTGGGCTATTTTCTGGTTCAGAATGCAGCTGTTCTCCCCCTGATGGCATAACTAATTCATTCAATAATAATCAAAGGATTCTAAACCAAGATAGTCTAGCAATTTCCAGTTGTCCATTATTTTTCTAGTTTCCCTTCATAATCAGACTTGATTGAGAGGACATAGGGCGAAAAAAAACATACATTATGCATGTGTAATCTGATCTGTGATAACATTTCCCTTCATTCAAGAAGACAGACAGAATCATTTTCTCCTGGCTATGCCTTCTTGAGTCCTTCTTTCTTTCTTTCTGCTTAAAAAGATATGTTTTATAGTATGATCCAACATTATATGGTACTGAAGTGATGTAAGGAATACCAGTGGGGCAGGAAATATCAATATCATTATAGCAAAGTTTAATGCTTTGAAAGCTGAATGCAAATTTCAGAAAGGAAGAGTCAAAAGACATCTTAAAAAAATCTCAAGCAATTCTACACAAATCTGTCCTGTATGTATATCAAATAAATGTGGCCTTATGGATGTATGATTTAACTTTTTTTTCTTCAATTTACTCTTTCTTTCAGCCTAGAAAGGGACCATGGATTCATTTCATAAAGACAAAGGAGTGCAGTTCCTCATGAAATACTTTAAAATACAGTTTGACTCAAGTCATCACCTTCAACTGGGCCCAGATTTTTTCATTTTAAGTGTAATACAGTACTAATCTAAAAAGTCATCATAAAATACTCAGGTTTTACATGGTGGATTACCTGTACTGAAATATTGAGCACTTTCCATTAACAATAGTCACAAAATTATTTCCTTTACTTCTTTGCATCTCCTAAGAAAACATGAAGGAACCAAACACACATTTTTGCTGGTTTGTTCTTGTTCAGCACCATCCCTTACTAAGCACCATATTTTGAAGGGATTGTGGCTGTTTTACTAAATACCATTAGTGTCCCAGGCACTAAATAGAGCATAATTGCCTGAAAAGTTTGAGGGCAAAATTACTAATTGAAGATGGAAAGATTTCCTTTAGGCATTCCAGTGAAACTTCTAGCACCATCTGAACTGAGCAATAACCAACATTTCCACACACACCCTGGCTGCACTCATACAGAACAGGTTGCTTAGGCCCAGTTCTCATCACCAACTCTCTCACAAACCAGCACAGCACACATATGGATGGGGGCAGGTCCGTATCCTTTGAAAGCACTGATGTTATCAAGTGTAAGTGAGTAACTAATGCCATTTGCAGTTTTTAATTGCAGGTGAGGATTCATTAAGCAAAGACCTCAGCAGGATTCTTCCATCCAAGGTTAAGCACTCAAGACTGGAAGTGAGGAGAAATGACTGCTGCTGGTTTTCAACAATTTTTACAGAGAAACTCTAGAGGGAAATGATCTTGCCCTGACACTGATTACTGAAAAATCCCTTCCAGATAAAAAAAGCACTTAAAGTAGCAGATCACTCCCAGGATTTGGAGTAGATTGAGGAGGTGGAAAAGTTCAAAGGTGAGGAACAGATATGAATATTTCCTTTTAATTTTTGCATTTAATGCAATATTAATGCGTGTCCCATTATATCAGGTGTAATCTGCACCTCTCTGCTCTGTATCTTATTGAAATTCTTCTTTCTTGGGGTGGACTAACTAGTAGCAAATGACTCAGAAAAATGCTCTCTCTTCTTCTTTTTATTATGAAGTATAATTCTCTATAGATCTTGTGGTAGCAGGGGTCAGTTTTAAATCAATGCAACTTTCATCTACAGAGCCATGTGGGTATTGTCCTCCCTCCTTTCCCTTGAGTGCACACAACTCCTGAAGTAAAAACCAAAAAATACTACACTTAACCTGGCAAGCTTCTTCTCTTACATGCCA
The DNA here is from genome assembly GCF_963513975.1 of Fringilla coelebs. Classification (NCBI taxonomy): domain Eukaryota; kingdom Metazoa; phylum Chordata; class Aves; order Passeriformes; family Fringillidae; genus Fringilla; species Fringilla coelebs. The sequence goes on from NC_140067.1 coordinate 18,793,073, forward strand.
GAGGTATGTTTTTAGGAAAAGTTTTTTATAAATCACAAGGGACTATAATTATTTTTATACCACCGCTTTAGAATCAGAATTCTATTTCTCCCATATTCAACAGTTTTCCAAAATGAAACAGCTGATCTTACTCAGAACTGATATCCAAGAAATCTGATCATTACACTGCTAACACTACTGGTTCACCTTAGTTTCATAACAGGAAAAAATTGGAAAAATAGCTGATCCATATAAAAAATCTCCCCATTGCTTTGTCAACCCCTATTTCTTACCTTTCCAATTTTACATTTTAAAAGACTCCTTAGAGATTCAGAATATATTGAGGAAAAAAGTACTTGAGAATTTAAGTATAGTAAAAGATGACAAATTATTATATAAATATAATAATCTAATGTGTTACATTTAAAGGAGAAATCTGTGAGATAATCATAGGGCAGTGCTAATAATAACAACTCCTATTTCTTGTTTGTGAAATTTCTACATGAAAAATCATCCCATCATGTCATTAAAAATATGTCATTGCATTTAAAAAAAACACTATCCATGGAAAATACCCATTGAAAGTCACAACCTCAGGTTCACTGTTTCCTACAAGAACTTCATATATTATTTGGAAAATCTTCTGGAAACACAGCAGGAGCTAAGAATTGCTGTGTTGTCATTCAGTGAGAGTGCGACTGGAAGAGATAAGACAGAGGAGGAGCTGAACCTCTTGTTATCACACCAGATCTAAAAATTCTAGGGACAGTAGAGGAGTCCCTTAGCTCCTCTGGGAAGAGGACTTGGTCAATGTTGTTAGGAATTGTACCCAATGGAGAAGCTTTAGAGTTACAGTAACTCACAGTAACAACAGACTTTCTTCTAATGGCCTCACAGTACTGAATTAATCATAATTTACATAACACTTATGCCATCTCCTAACATTGCAAAGGACATTATCTCCATTTTACAAAGGCATAAACCTCAGCACAGAGAGCTTAGGAGAGACAAAAAAAAAGTGTAGAAAAAAAAGTTAATGACAGAAACAACTTTTTTATATTCTGTGCCAATGCCACCATACTTCTTTGTAGAAGATGAGTTTATAATTCTATTTTTCTAAGTTTTGGGAATATCGCTCCTGAAAAGAGTCACATAAATGAGTGGGAAACTGAATCTCTTGAGGAACAAAATAAATGCACACAAGGAATTCTCAAATGTAAAAATTAATCAAACTGAAAACCAGAAAAAATTTCCCCAGTCCTCTGTGTAGAGTACTTCATCAAACAGATGATGAAAATATTCCAGGCAAGAATTGAGATCACTTAATTGAGAATGCCCATGAAAACAAATAATTGTTTTGAACAAGGAGAGGTGAAGACTGATCCCCTGAACCTGTCAATCTCTCACCACATCTTTGATACACCAGATATCCATTACACATATTCTAAATGAAAGGTTGGGTCAACAGACTGGAAAAGTTCACAATACTGATAGCAATGCACAGAAGCACATTTCAAATGCATTTTCCCAGCACTTAAAAACAACCAAATTTGATGGTATGAATTTGATGTAGAACAACATATGTGCATACCTGAGAAATCTAACTAGGCAAGGGATTAGGGAAGCAGAACACTGGTGATCTGTTTGGAATTCCATCTCCATGCATAAACTGTGTGTTTTTTCTGCCAAACTTTGCAATAGGAGATACAGCTTTCCACTGTGTTCCTTAGGTTACCCAGCTAACCGTGGTGTTTGAGCTGTCTGCACTGCAACAACCTACTGACTCCAGCACCTTGAGATGGCTATCCTGGATTCTATTAGCTGGGCACAGATAAGAGATACCGCCCCACAGACAGCAGTGGAGTTAGGATGAGAGAAAGAGAGGCTTCCAGGCTACATCTTCAGTCACCTTCTTGAGAAGGTGTTAAATGCTCAAATTTAGCATTTAGCTAAATTTTAGCTCCGTGCTAAAATGCTGAAGGACAAAGAGGTAGAAGGATAGGACAAAACAGGATGGAACAAGCCAGATGGGACTGCTAGCCATACCTTGGACAGCGCCTCAGCATCGCTTCTGCCAGTGAACAAGGGACAGTGCCACTGGACAGCAGTGACCTGGGTACAGGTAATATTTTGAGGGGTAAGGTAAGCACAGGGTGTAAGCCCAAGTAAAGAGAAGGGTATCATATTGCTCTTCACTTCCAGGCTCAGTCTCCTGGTTTCTGCTTTCTGTCTCAAATAACTACTGCCCTAAGCAGAGCTGGTTGGCTGCCAGTACTCAGGAGACAGGATGATAGGGAAAAACAGAGAATTGGAGCACTATAGAGAAAGATACAGGGAGTTTGGAAACAGATATGCCAAAGGTAAACAGAAGAGGGTGAAAACATTAAAATGCAAGATTGGAAGAGCTGGATGACAGAAAACGGTAAGGAAGGGAGGATGGGGAGGAGGCAAGAGAAGTAAGAAACTGTAGAGGAGAAGCAAACAAGACATTGAGGTAGAAGAAAAGATTTATAGAAAATTGAGTGATAGAACTGGGATGGTGAAATGGCAAGGAAAATGAGGAAAATAAGTGAAAGAGATATGAACAAGAGATGCACAAGCATCTAGAGAGCATAAAATAAAATGTGAACACACAAAATTGTATGGCAGGAACTGAATTACTGAAATACTTAATCCATATTATGGGCAGTAATACCTGCTTCTTCAACATCACATCAAATCTCCAAACCCCTCACCTATATCCCAAGACAAATCAATACTTATTATTCCAGCCACCAATCCATTAACAGATGAATAGAAACACTTTAAGTTGTGGGAAAATGCTAATGTTTTCCATCCTCTTAACAATGATCACAATCTTGACATCAGAGCAATTTAAAATGTAGCATTTTAACCTGTTTAATTTAGATGATAGGGGCATTCATTGCTTTTAATTTTGCTTTTGTGCTATAAATAAACTAGCTGATGATATCCAGGAGTCATAAACGATTTTCCTCTGGTAACAAAGATGGTGACAGGGTTCATCTGCATATTCATTCAGTTGCATGCACATAAATAAGAAACTTTTGTGGATTACTTGCCCTACTTCTACTATAGTGAAATTTACAACATTGGGATCTTTTAACAGCAGATCACATTCCCTGAACTAAATTCCAATGTGAATGAAAGGAACTATTCCCACACTCTTATTTAATTATTATCAAATAAATGTAGAATTTTACAACAAAATGGAAAACTTCTGTGTTACCACAGCATTAAAAATGCAGAAAAAATAGTTGAAATAAATTATTGCCATTAGAGAGACAGATGAGCCCATTCAAAGAATGGTAAAATCAAGTATTAAGCAGTTACAAAAAAATACCTCCTTCATTTATTTTCCTTGGGTTTAGACATGTAATTTGTCACTGGTCACAATTCCCAATTTATCACTAGAATTTGTATCTGGAAAGCATTCCACTAGAGCAGGAAGGCAAATAGTAATGAAAAACGCATGAAAATGACATTCTAGCAAATAAGTACTTACATTGATATTCTGCTATCAAAGACATTTAAACTCCAAACAAATAAATCCTTCAATCAACATAAGTGAACTCCTGGGAAAGATGAAAAAAATTACACTGTTGTGTGTTTGTATTAATTTGGAATTAATAACATTTTTGTAAGATTTTGGTTCTTTGAAAATTCAACCGCTTGCTTTTTAATTTGAATTAGATTAAAGCTATCAATAATTCTATTTCAGTGCAATTCAGGGGTACTGCTGAAAAATGGTCAGAGTGACATCCCTTTGTCCACAATAGGAAAACAGATTTTAATGAATTTCTGGTCTCTAATTAAGCTGCAATTTTAAATCCTAGTATGTAAAATGGTGTGGGCCTTTTAAAGTAATATCTCCAGGAAGGAATGCCTTATTTTTCATGGATTTGCAAGTGTTTGGATGAAGTTACTGTTTTAGCTCAATACAGTTTTTACCAAAGCAAATCGCTAAGGGCTCCCTTAGCCTACCTACAATGATCTGTTGCCTCAGGCAATGCACTGCTCCTTGCCGCCCAGTTAACTGATAGCTGCTTGTCTGTCCATAAAAGCCATTTACTCCCACAGCATTGAAAAGGAGCATCTCTTCTTTTGTAGATCTCACCATCTTCTTCATAAAGCATCCCCTCAGGGTGGAACTCCCTGGAAGTGGCAGCTGAATTTTGCTGAATTTGGCTACACAGCTTCTCCTCTATACATCTATACATCCCTCTATACTTCTACAAAATCAATGATAAAAACTAATTCCTCTAAGTTATATGAGCAAAGCTTTAGTCCCTCATTTGGGGGATTCTTACACTGATAATTCAGAGGCCATCAAGATGTCAGATCTCCTCTTGGAGGCATTTCACCGGGCTGAGGGACAGGCTGCAGAAATATAAAGCCAGCAGGAGAATTCTCCACCAGCCAGTCCACAAGGCAGAGGCCTGCAGGAGTTATGCTTACTATAATATATGGTGCTCCTGGATGCTTCCACAGCCTGTTGTACAGGCAATAAAGTCAAAGTACACTTGAGCTACTTTGGATTATTTTAGGTAACACTTTGAGCCCTAATTTCCCATGATTTTATACCATTTTCTTTCTAGAGTGTGAAATGTGTCGAATTCAGGAGGGAAAGCCAGATGCTGAATAGAAGAACTTGAAGCTAAAAGCACTCATTAAGACATCATATATGTCTTGTTCCCTGTTTTTCCCCATTCCTTTTTATCCTACTTTTAGTGTTTCCTGGAGCAGCTACACAAAACAAGAACTTACTGCCACACTATGCCATGACCTGCGTGCAGCTCAAGCATCCACTTCTGCTTGCACTGTTGTAAAACCACCTTATATCTTCCACATATCTTAGTTTTTTTTCTGCAAGTTACACCTAATAGTTACAATTCTCAAAACTCAGTGAGAATTCATAATGGCTTGAAGGTGTTTAAGGTATTCCAATCAGGAGAGATGAAGAAATGCACCAGGAGAATCACCCCCTTACACGATATCTTATTACAGTTGCCATTACAACCCTGAACTTTAGCAAGATACTTCTACGGTGAATGCTTGTTGACTGTTCACATCTACATTTCCATTTCTAAGAGACTTTTCCACATTTAATTCAGCAATGGTTGGTTTTAACAGCCTTCTAAGCACGATCACAAAGGGGCTGAAAGCCACCTGACAGCTCTTCACTCTCACATTACAGAACCAAAGTACAAAATCATTGTATAACCTATTATATTTTTGCCCAAGTGCTAATTTAATAAAGAACACTGTCGCTGGGAATATTCAACAATTTTTTAAATCCAGGTATTTCTACTCAACTTATTAATAAATAAGGTTTTTATTCACTTTTATTCTAACAATATGATAGACTGATTCCTGCACCATGCTGTTTCTGCATTTATTCAACATTGACTGACAATGAGTTTTTCTGCTGCCTGATGATGTTGATTTTTTTCAAGGAAAATGTTATACAAATAATGAAATAAGTATTTCATGGTTTTCTCCTTTCTGTTAGTTCAGTGAGAGTTTTCTGGTGCTATACAGTATAAATATTAATCCTGATATATATTGAGTGCTACTGTGGAATTGCAGTCCTTTTAAGCTGATGTGATTTTGCTCCATTGTCACATTGCTTTAAGACTTCGTAAATACAAAAACCATATTTATGTGCATATGTACAGATAGGGTAGGCTTTTTGCCTTGGTTTTACTAACAGTGAAAATGAATATTCAATAGTGTGGGACAGAAGTTTTCTTCAGTTTTGAGGCTACCTTATTTGTGTCCTTGACAACAAAGAGCACTAGGATTACGGACTTTCAAAATAATTGATGTATTCATATGGAAGTTAATACTTCAGTATTGTAAAAATAAAAGATTTTTGTCTCTTTTGAATTTGGAGCATCTAAGAACACTCTGAAAAATACAAGTTTTAGTACTATAGATATTTTCTGCTACTTCCTATGAATAAGACTATCTTGTGTTGTTACAATTCCTTGCTAAATTTCCTTTTCAAAGTCATGCATGCAGTTTGCCTTTCTTAAGGAATTTGAAACATGCATTTTTCATAAAAATTCTCTATTTTGAGAAGGTGTTTACTTAAGCTGAAAAAACATGACACCAGAATCTTGGATGTGACAAAACTATGTTGGGAAGCAAATATGTGCAGTGGTTAGAAAGGGATTGACTAATAAATATCAACAGGTTATTGCAGTCCTGAAAATGTCAGACAAGGGTACTAGTCCTTTTCAGACAGGGTATTTCATATAGACTGCAGGGCAAAGCGAATTTCTGCTGGGACTCCAGCATTTCCATTTAGACAAATGGGTTCTACTGTTAATTGCATGACTATAGTTTCTTATTCAACCTCTGTCTGCCTGAGCTCATGCACCCAATAGCTGATATCTAATTAGCTGGTCATAACTTGCCCAGATTCAAACAAAATATTTGTGACAGGTCACTGCACAATAATCCAGATTTGGTTTTTATTGATTTCTACATGAAGTTGCTTTAAAGAGGCATTGATATTCCAGAAATGGGCTGGGATTTTCACATTCTGATATTTTCAAGCTTTCATGCCTGTAACTAGTATCTTAAATACAGATGTGTGCAGGTAAGAATCTACCATTATCAGCATAGAAATAAACACACACTGGGCACTGTCCATAGTGAGCACAGACTTGACATCAGCCAGCCACAAGGCAGCTTCACTAAAAAGCCACATAACCACTCAGCCTGTTGCTAAATCTGACTTAAGGGGAAGCAGTTCACACAAACCACAGTCCAGCATTACACTTCTGCAGCCACATGCCTTGCAACCCATAACTTGCCTAAGGCCAGAAAGCACAGGCATGTAAATCTGCAAAATACTATGTAGATGTGTTCATAAATAGTATTTAAAGCCACAGATTCAGAAAAATGATCCTAGCTTGACCCATGCAAAATATGGAAAATTCATTTTTCTAACCAAACACTACAGTGTAAAAGGCAGCAGGAAAGCCAGGAATCATTCAGAGTCATCTGCTACTTTAAAGCTGTGACCTATATCTAGCAGCCAAGGAAAAGACATTAGAAGACAGAGCTTTACAACAACAGGAGATTATTAGGCATAGCAGAGAAACAATTGCTTGTTGCAATTACAACTTCAAAGCAGAATTTAACTCTCCCATCTGCACTATGCATCTCTTCTGTATGTTTTGAAATTGTTCCACTACGAGTCTCCCAGTGCTGTCACATGCCATCTATTCAAGAGTGCTATGTGGTGCCAACATGGGATCTACAGATTGGTCAGAGGAAAATTTTGCCCTAACATGAAAAGGCAAGGAAAAAAAAAATCCTGCACTTGAAGAAAGCTAATGCAAATGTTGATAATTAAGGGGATGCCCTTGATACCATTCAGCTATCAAATTTTGCTATATCCTGTAATTTTTCCCTGTCATAGCATTTATCAGGTTCATATGTAAGGTACCGTGTTTATACACTGGAAAAGATGCTGCCATGTTGTCTGACATGAGCTTCGTCCTGGGTAGGCCAGCAGTATTTTTCCTCCAAATAACAGACTATACTGAGATAGTTGCACCAAAGATTAAAAAGCCTGTTCATCAAATATTCATAAAAATTTATCTGTTTTATGACCAGAACAATCTTTTAAATGAATGACTAAAACAAGCAACATCCCCTCACTTGCTCAGGGCAGATTTACCTATGGAATATCATGTGAACTCAACACACACATGAATTCCCCCCAAACAGATTTTCCTGAGGGACTGGGACTGTGGGGAGGGAAAGAAGACTATATGTACAAACACACACTGCTGCATTTTTGAATTCTGATATGGCAAGTAAAGCAGAACAAAAAACATCTGTCAGTTCCACACAGCAAAGCCCAGCTCCCATATGCCACCCTTTTTCAAGAGAGGATTACTGTTTTAATATGCTGAGTTCACATCATCTATTCTGCATTCAGTGGGCCAAAGAACAAAAGGTCTATCTATATAAAATGATTTAACACTGATCCATGCACACAGCCCCAGAAGTGGCCTTTCTGTGGGGAAATTGTGTGGTGACCAGAAGAAAGCAGGTTTCCTTAGGCTACTAAGCAATGGTAACTGCAGCTGCTGCTGCAGCCTCTGGCCAAACTTCTGCTTGCTACAAAGCCCCAGAGCCACTCTCTGACCAGGTAATCTGCACAGCCATAGGCTCACCAGCTCCTTTAAATCTTTGTCATATTATTTCATACTGCTTTTGCAAGTGGGTTTATTCAGTGATGTAACAGTGGTCCCTGCTTCTGCAGTATGCTTTCTGTTGCCATGGAAGCAGTGAAACCACAGCCATTGCCTGTGTCCAGCACGTACCAAAGCCTGGGAGCAAAGGCAGGCTTTGCTGCAGAGGGAAGAGAGGACCTGGACAAAGAGACAATGACCTGCAGTCACATTTAATGCAGTGTAACTTTGCCAACACACTAGATTGTACTGGAATAGAATTTCAAATCAGGTTTCTAATAACTGTGGCAGCTACTGTCTGCCTGAGAAGCACAAAGAAAGGTGCTTTCTTCACCTAAAGAAGTTTCACCAACAATGCTTCTTTAGAGGGCCAAGGTCTTGGGTTAGACTGAGCTCTAAAAAATCAGCTTGCAGTGACCAGGGGCACCTACTGATTGCCAAGTTTTCTTTTTGTTGACGGAAAAATAAATCACTCCTAAAAACTCATTCTAGATGAGTCAGAAGAGGCCTATAGTTCACATCTATGAATTTCATCTTTTAGTTCCCCAACTCCTTTAAATGTTTTTATGAACTTTATTGGTTTTCCTGAAGCAAAGCATAAACAAACAATTTTGTGCTTTATGCTAAATGTTCCATGACACTTCTCTGAGTTTTCTTGAAGGTGGGTAGAAAAGCTGTCAGGAACAGGGCAGACCCTGTAAATATAACTATCCAGCACATAGATGCATTCATAAGTCACACATCACCACACTTTCTTGTAAGACTATCATGATTGAAATGGACAGGAGGTGTTTCTGAATTAGTTACCACCAACACATTTTCCTTTTGGAGATCATATGGATGAGACACTCATTGTGGTGGACTGCCCTTGGACAAACACCAGGTGTCTAACAAAGACTCTCTATCTCTCCCCTCCTTAGCCTGAGAGGGGACAGAAAATATTACAAAAGGCTTATGGGTCAAGACAAGAACAGGAAGAGATCCCTCACTAGTCTTGGGAAAAGCAGACTAGACTTGGGGAAATGAGTTTAATTGAGTATCACTTTATTAGTAAATTTATTGCCAATCCTGCTGGCAGCACACCAAGGCTGAAATGGTGAAGTGGCACCTTAGCTGTATCTTGGTTACTTATTCCTGAGAAAGTGGTTGTTCTAGCTGAGTCCCAAGTGAGGACCTAAGTAAAAGCCCAGAGAGAAGGGTGGGAAATGCACCCTAGACATGTCCATGCTTGCCCATCAATGTCACCTTTAGACGAGGTCAAGACAGACCTGTCCCATGCTGGTATCCAGGCACTGATGAGCCTTCTCCTCCTCTGTTTGACTAGAATCCCATGTAGCTGCAAGAGTCACTGAGCCAGCTATGCCAGAGCATGCTGACAGTAGATGTAGCTGTCCAGGTCACAGGTTTCCAGGAGTGCCTGATGCCTCCTTGTGAGGCTGAGGATGACAAGCAGTTCTTTTGCAGAAGGTGTGCTGTGGGTGAGGAGCTGTGCCACCAGGTGAAGGAGCTATAGGAAGAAGTGGACAGGCTATTCACTATTCAAGTGAATGAGCAAGACTGATAATTTTCAGAGACACTACAGTTCAAGACCTTTGGGAGTCTTGAACCTCCAGTGTAGTGGAGAAGCAGGTGGACTCAGAACCCTACAGGGTAATTAGTCAAAGGGCTGTTAGTCAAGGGCCTTTTATTTAAAGGCTAGACTTGTACTGATGGGTATGAACCACTACTGGACATCCCCACAGCATTCTTAGTAATTTCCTGGAATTTGGTACTGATAGACAGGAACAAACCTCCTCTGCTCACAGCTCCTCTGTTCCCAGCAACCCCCCTGGCTGCCTCCACTACCTGGAGATGCCTGACCTGCCTTTTACAAGGCTACCAACAATTGCCCTGACTCCTGAGCCAGCAGAAACCCTGTAAATCTTTCCTAACAGGGTTAAGACAAGAATATGTGTTGGTATGGCAACGTGTGTTGCAGCTCTGAAAAGTCTTTTTCAATGATTTGGAGTCAGACTACAGATTTGCCTTCCACACCTGCCTGCAGGCATGAAGTACATTTTTGATTTTACCCTCTCATGAAGCTTGTCTACTCAGTGCAGAGCATGGATTGGCATATCCACTCTGGATAAATGAAAAGAGAAAAGCTAGAAAAGAAAAGGGACTGATGAGAATCTTCACCTCCATTGCCATAGCAGCCAAAATACTAGCAACCATCTGAACAAAAACAGCAGGTAATTTCCCATTTTCCCCCAAAAGGAGAAAGACAGGGAATAAACAATGACTGCTTGAGTCACATACTTCTCTCCTTGTACATTAAAGCTGAACATCACAACACAAGAATAAGCTTATAGGGACAAGACAACTTTTGCAGACCTTATTAATGTGCTACAAAGAATGTAAATGCTGTCTTTCACAGAGAATTCCTGCAGGCCTTATCCAGGGTACCTCTCATTGACATCAACAGGAGCTTGCCTGAGAAAAGCCTGCAAACTTTGATCCATAAATAGTATCTTAGCACATTTCACCATGGAAACAATTGCTCGGGTTAATTCTGTTCTCTTCAAGACTGTAGCAGGAACTGCACCAGATACTTGACAGATCAGAGAAATCACATGCCTCAGTATTGCACATGGGGTTGAAGAGCTCGGTTTGGCTTAGTCCCAGTCACACTTCTCCCCCTGACTGGCACTAAGACTGAGGTGAGCTGTCATTAACATCTCGATTTCAAAAAGAGTACACCTGCAAGAAAAGAACATTGTTGTATAGGAATGCTGTTCCCTGGAACGTTCTCCTGCTCTGTTTCAGAAAAAAATCTTTCCCAGAAACGAGATAAACGCCGCAGACAAGGAGCATCCCAAACACCCCGATGCCCTCAAGGATCCCGTTCAGGTCTCTCAAACCCGTACGTGTGCAAATCTCCCGCCGCAGCCAGAGCATCCCCGTGGTGCGGGCGCACCGCCCGGGGCTCCCCTGGCCCCGGTCCCCGCCCGGCCCGGCGCGAAGGAGTTAAGCTGGCCGGGACCCCCGCCCGCCGAGCCGGCTCCTGACGTCAGCCCCGCGCACGGCGCAGCGCTCGGCGCGGCGGCGGCGGCGGCGGAGGCGAGCCGCGGCGGCCGGGCGGCTGCGAGCGGCCGGGGCAGCGCTTGGCCGCGGGGCCGCCGCCCGCAGCCCCGCCAGCATGTCCGCGAAGGAGCGGCAGAAGGGCAAAGTGACCAAGGACAGCGTCACCCTCCTGCCCTGCTTCTACTTCGTGGAGGTGAGTGGCCGCTACGCCGAGCGGGCTGGCCGGGGGCTGGCGGCGGGCGCGGAGAGCGGCGCGGAGCCGATCCGCGGAGAACGCGGTGCGCCCGCGGGGAGCGGGCTCGCCTCGGTGCTCTCTCCGCACCGTCTGATGCAAAACCCTGACGTGATGCTTTGTCTCGCCGGAGTCAGCATCGAAGCTGATAAGGAGTAGGCATAAATTAATCTCATCTTTCAAGCCTTGTGGAACAGGAATTATTTCTAAGAATTACTCAGAACATGAAAGGGTTCCTCAAATAAATTGGACTATGTGCACAGGAACCTGTCGGGAGGAAGACATGTTTCAAGAAGGGCTGGCTTCCCGGCAAACGCCTCTCGCATTGCTGAGATAGAATAAAAATCACATTCATAAAGGAATGCTTAGAAAAACAGAAATGTTCTTAAATTGGTAATCACTGATATATTTTTGCTGACCCCTGAAGTATTGTGTTTCCTCTATCAGAGCTAAAAATGTCTCCTTGGAAAACAGAACAAGGTTCTCGGCACATCTTCTAGGGCAAAACCTGCTATGGCTGCTCAGCTGGTAGCAGGTGGAGTTGCAGAGACACTGGCTGCTTGGTGTGTCACTTGGAGGCACTTAGCCTCCCTGGAAACTACAGTCACTTAGGTACTTCTGGAGTAAACACCGTTTAAGCTTAAAGAAACAGTTGTGATGTGAATTTGTTTAATGGCACAGCAGAAAGAGGAAGGTACAAATGTTTTATGGGTTGAGTGAAGTGTTTCATGTGACCCTACTCACAGGGAAGAGAGCCTGAGGCACTTTGAGGTACCTAAGGCAGGAAACAGATCATGAAAATAATGTGAAGAACTTAATGGTAAAATGTGGTGTAAGTTAACTATACCTGGCATACTTACTACATAAAAATATGAAAATATAAACATAGGGCGAAATGTAAAGCAAAATATATTTTCTCTCAAATGCACTTGAAGGGCTTTGGAGGTTCTCTAGAAGGTAGAAGGGGATTGGGTTCAGAAGGAATTTTAGGTAACAGTAGGGTGTTACTGTTCTGTAAGCGCCTGGATATGGTCAGCAGCTAACACTAAGCTGCCCCAACTGGAAAGCTTAACAGAGTCTGGTTATATGGAAGCATCAAGCTCATCCCATCAATGTGATTAGGCCTGCTCAAGAAAAGCCCTTTGATGGAAGGCACTTGCTGTGCCATGTATCTTGTATTAGCTTTGCATAGGAGGCAGAGATCAAGCTTGGAGAAGCCCCTAAGAAAAGGTAAGGGGCTTCCTCACTCTGTGCTCTCTTTGCTGCTTTGGGAATCCAGACAGGAAGGGAGGTTGCTGCACCTCGGCCTGAGGAGGACTCTGATGCTGGAAATGATGTAGGCGTCCTGCAAGACACGACACAACTTGTGCTGTGCTTTGGCCTGCAGCAAGATGGGATGAAATGCAGAGCAACAGCACAAAGTGTGTGCTTGCTGCTCTTAAGAGTTGCCTTATGTAATACTGATTGCATACATATACTTCCTCTAGAAGCTCCCTGCAGCTGTTACAAGGAATAAGGTAAAGGATTCTGTGAGTAGCAAAGAGCCTACACTGAGCTCTGCTTACAGCTCCCACATGAGGCAGGCAAGTTCTCCACTCAGGTCTAGACTGTTAGGTCCCTCAGCAAGTCATTCCAAGCTTCATTTAAAGACAAGTAGAGATCTTTTCAACACCCAGTTGCTCTGAGGGAGTCAAAGACCTCAATTAATGGGAAGGTCTCCTAATGAACCTTTAAGACTTCTATGTTATTCAGTCACAGGAGCAGACAAGAGCCTGTGTGAGCCCTTCCCCATCAGGAACAATTTCTAATTACTGAACTGCAGACTTACAGCCCTTCTTGAACTGAAAAGTAAAAGCAACATCAAGAGAAAAAATGGACTGCAATACACCCAAACTAAATGTTGATCAGGCAACTTTTTAGTGAGTTATCAGCCCTGTCCCATTACATAGCATGAGGATTTGAAACCATTTCCCCCTTTTCAGCTGAGGACTCAAATCACTTGGGTGAAAGGGTAACAACAATTCATGTGATTCTTGAAAGAAGCATGTAGCCTGTGTTCACTGTGAACGCCCACTCTGCGTTTGAGGCATGCGCACCAATTCTAATCAGACTAATGAGAATGCCTTTCTGAAGCTTTGGAGCACAGCAAATTACCAGCACTTCAGCAGCATCAGGGAAAGGACATGACTTAAAATGTCCTGTTGTGATTGGCTTAAACAGAACCAGATTAAGTTGTACTCCATAAAGCGGGATTTATTCAGAGATCATTTAATTGCAATGAGAAGTTTGCAAGTTAAGGGATAGAGGAGTCACCCAGTGTGGTTGATGGGCATTACCATGTAATAAGGATTTCCTTTGTAAGCAGGAGGTATGGTCCTAATGCAATCCAACCACAGACAGCTACTTAGGCCCAAAACTTACCTGCTTTAAATATGGCTTTCTGAATTTTAAAGCTTTTAGTTTAATAAATGAATGGTAAGAAACAGGCTTTCAACCACTTGCCTTTGAACGCTGTCAATTCTTTTATGTTTTTTTATCTTTTGGCAGTCATCCACTTCTATTTTCTCTCTCCTGTTCATCGAAGACAGTGCCTTCCCACTCTGAATTGCAACAAAAAAACCCCATAGTCCATTAAGTTTCCATCTTCAAACAAGAAAAGTAGGGCTTGCTGACATCCACTTTCCAGCAAGACCTATTTAGGAGGTCTAGGCCCAGGGAAAACCACATTTTTTATAAAATACATTTCTAAAAATGTGCATGTTTTTTTTTCCTCATGAATGCTAGACAAAAGCATAGACTTGGAAAAAAAAAGATGTTGAGTTGAAAGTTAAATTTTTTTTCAACATGGTAGGAAAGGGATGTATTCATGTTATACAAATGAAATATATTTTAAAGAGTGAAATGAGTGAAATAATACATGTAACAACCAATATAATGCAGGCATGCTGAACTTAAAAACAGCAACACACAAACACAGTTCTGACACTAAGGGGTTTCAACTGTTAAGATCCTTAAGAATGTGTTATGAATGAGATTAACTCCAGTAAACAAATATGTTTAGTGGCAGTGACTATCAGGCTTAGATAAAAATATGATTACACAGAATATAGGCAGGTCAGCTGACCTGGAGAAAAGGAGACTGAGATGAGATCTCACAGCTGTCTACAGCTTCCTCACAAGGGAAAAGATGAGGGGCAGGTAGCAATCTCTTCTCTCTGGTGACAAGCAACAGGACCCAAGAGAATGACAGGAAATTGTGTCAAGGGAGCTTTAGGTTGGATATTACACAAAGATTCTTCACCCAGAGAGTGGTTGAGCACTCAAGCAGGCACCTCAGGGCAGTGGTCACAGCACCAAGCCTGACTGAGTTCAAGAAGTCTTTGGACAATGGTGTCAAGCACATGTGTGACTCTAGGGGATGGTCCTGTGCAGGGCCAGGAGTTGGACTTCAGTGGCCCTTGTGTGTCCCTTCCAACTCATATTCTATGAACTGATGGATAATTCAAACCAGCAGATGTTTTCAACAAGAGTTAAAACATAAAACTAACATGCTCCTCTTAAGATCATTAGAGCTATTCTTCATTTACGCAGGAAAAGCAAAAGGAGAATCAGGGCAGAGCTTTGAAAGACAGGGAAATGGAAAGAAAATGAAGAGACAGCTTCCAAAAAATGTGGATGGGTCATTCTCTAAAAGCATTAGAGGAAAATAAACATTATGAAGTAAATCTCAATACATTTTCAATTACATGTTTTCAAGTTTCATGATACAGAAAATAAAGTAATTTGATGACTTATCCTATGTCTTGTAGGAATGTTTTAGAGGTTATTTTAAAGGACTGGTAATAGTTCTGCTTAGCAGAACCTCTGATTACCACACACTCCTGAGAGCTGAATAATTTTAGATTGCCTTATGCACACTTACCTGAAGGGCATGGTAATCATCACTGTCAGGCAGTTAGGCCTCTTTTATTCCTAATTGTGCTTAAGGCATTTTAGGGTTCTGTAGACTGACTCTATGGGTTATCTGAATTTAATTTGCATAGCTGAGAAAGACAAAGCTTTCCATGAAAATTCATAGTCCCCCTGGCCTAGTGGGAATTACTTTTCATGGTAAAAAGTCTACATACCTCTGGGAGATCTTGAAAATTAGTATTCCTGGAATAAGTTTTGGGTTTTGTTAACTGACTTTGTTTTCAGCATATTCAGAGAATATCATGATTGTATTCACTTAGAGAAAAAATATTGATGTCTTGAATTTTAATATCAATCTGAAAAACTTCCAGAGTTACGTAGTTTCCATTCCTGGCAGAGTGGTCACACTTTGGATTCAGGACAGATAGAATTTCTCTCAGTGAAAGAACTAGATTGTCTTTACTCATGCTCTCCCATTTCAAAAGCTCCTGGTTTAAATCCTGCTCTCATGGAAGTTGCATAAATTTTGCCTTTGACTTCAGTGGCATTACTGTTTCATCCAGTGCCCAATATGTGGAAATGAAAAAGGTCAAGGTGTTGTCAATCTGCATAACTCGATGCATTTATTCTCCAGCTAAATTGTGTTGCTGTAGCACAGCCTTCATCTGCTGGTTGTGTAACTTCCAGGGACTAAAACTGGAGATATTTTAGACACTGTCCCTTGTGCAGTTCAATTTTCTTCTTTATGTTGTCTTCTAGACTCTCTGTTATGAATGCATATGGATAGAGCTTCTTTTTCTACAATTTCCAGAGCTCAGCCAGGCCTTAGTCAGTTTGGAAACACTTCTTCCAGTGGTAGAAGACCACTTATTTTCCTTGTTCCCCAAAGGAATTGGAATTCTCACCAGCAGAAAGTACAAAGATCTGTTATCATTGTAGAACTCTAGGCTGCAGAGCTCAGGAGGTCATGAGACCCCACTGAAATAAGTGCATGTAGAGAATGGCCATCGTGTCTCAGTAACAGATGCTTTGCTTCCTTTTTTTTCTAAGATAGGCTGAGAGAGATGAGCTTGAAACATCATTTGAAACTCAGTAGCATTTCTTACTCACATCTGGAATGCTTTTCAGCTGCTCAGCCATGCACAACCCACAATATTTAAATTACAATGACCCACAAGTCACATATAGGTGTGACTGCAAGAGACAAAAAAAAAAAAAAAAAAAAAAAAAAATCAGTGGAGTGCAGTGATTAGAATAAGAGAGAGAACAGGCTGTAGGAATAAATATTTCTTCCTAAAAATAGGAGGTTTGGATCTAATGTAAAAATTTAACTGTAATGCTGTGCCTTGGAGGCACAGTGTAGTCCTCTCTAGATTGGTTCCTCTAGATTGGTTTTCTGTTATACTTAAATTAACTGGGGGCTGCACCCAACAAAGATCCCCAATAGCAGAAGATGAAATTATCCCTTTGCTACTCTCCAAGAAGCATAATATTTTCCAAACACGTCTTTTTCTCTCAAAAAAGTCAACCATGTGTGAGAGGAGAAGAAGAAATACACTTAGTTCTCTGCTCATTGAGCTGACCTAGTCATGTGGCTGACTCTCAGAAGATAGATATCACGTGTGTTTATAAAGCTGCATTACAGACCAATATCCCCAAAATTTAGGGGGCTATCCAAGACCTGAGGAGGCTGCTATGCATTCAGAGCAGCTGTATAATTAACTGGCCAAGTCAATGTTGCATTCTCCCTGTCACTTTTGTGCTTATAGAAGAGCTGTGCAGCCTAAACAATGCCAGTTTTAGCAGGAGATGACCATAAAAGGGGAATGAAAAGGGAGGTGTCACACCTGTGCCGAGGCTGTCTTTGGGAAACAAATGCAAATGCCACAAGCTAGATGTGCCTTCAGCTTTGCAAGTGGGGAGTTTGAGTAGTTCTCATTGAGAGAAGGCCCTGCTTTCTTTTCAGTCCAGCAACATCCTCTTGACCTAGTACTTCCAGTAGTAAAAAAAGGCCTGAATATGTTAGAAATTAATGGAGATACATTTTTCTGAATTACTACCTCTGCCAAAAATTTATAATCCTCCCATCTGTGATCTTTTTTTATAGTTGTTAAAAATCTATTACTCTGGAACCAAAGTTAATAAAAACCAGCATTTTGTGGAACCTTAACATGCCCAGGAGCTGAGCTATTATAAACATGGTGTCTTGTCTGATGGTCCTGTCGCTTAAAAGTTCAGTCTGTAGGGAGTTCAGAAGTGGCTGAACAGCACGGGAGGAAGCCACTGGAGAAGGGCTGGCACCTACAGGATTCATTTTTTTTTGTATGTATGGAAATCAGCATCCTTAAGACAGTACAATAAATTGTAGCATTGTATAATTGATGTAATCAAACAATAATAATTAAGATAAGGAGTCATTAATTATGTTTGAAGTTACACTGAAAAGAAATGCATTACTGGTGGTTTTGTGTTTTAAATTTCTGCCTGAAAATTTACTTTAAACACATATATTTAATAGAATATATATATATAAAAATATATAATATAGAAAATTTGTAAAATATTTAGATTACTCCTCCCCAAAAATATTTTTGTTAAATAATTTTTATTTTGTTGGCTTCTCCCTGTATAATTGCTGCTTCACATATATTTATAAAAGAAGAAAAAAAGAAAAAGGAAAAAGCACTTTTAGGGTTACTGTGCATTCAGCATGATTGCGATTTCTGAAATAAAAAGAAATTATATCACTGAAATATCAGCTCTATTTTAGGTCTTACACATACTGAGATCTTTCAAGATCTGGTGAAAGATAAGGATAATTTGAAGTTACATGAAGATAGCTTTTGTATTTCCAAAGCTAGACTGTAACTGGCAGTCACAAAACAATTAAATTCTAAAACCAATGCTGGAGATATATATAACTTAATTTTCCAAAATGGTAATTATAATATATTTCAAAGACATCTGGGATTTGAAATTCAGCTTTAAGTTGAAATTAAATCAAATAGCATTAAGTCTAGGAGAAGAAAGACCATTATAGTGTGTATCTGTACACAATTTCCACAAAAGTTAGATAATGGTGAGGCACAAGTAGTTTAGAGAAAAGACTAATCCCTTCTAGCTTTGGGCCAGATGAAACTTGCATCAAAAAAAGGGACAAGGAGCAGCAAAAACTCAAGTTCAGGCAGAAAAGCAAAAAAGCCTTTATACAGATGGAAGCCTTAAATTTCTGAAAAGACAGAATGCCTTCTTTTATAAGCCTGCAACATTTAAGAAGAGCATAAAAATAAATCAAAAATCTCACTTTTCTGTCAAGCCATTCCCCTGCTCTATGGGCAGCCCATGCTTAGTGCTCTCTCTTCAGAGAGTCATGGGTTCTCAAAAATGAGAAAATGGCAGAATTTGGCTGATGCCAGTTCTTAATAGTGACCTATTATAGAAGGGGTTCAATCACAGTAATGACCTCAGTATTCACCCCTGTCAGGATAAGAGAAGCCTATCCTCTTTCCATTCTCTCCTCCTGTCCACTGTGAATCTCGCAGCAAGGTACCACAGGACAGCAGCCAGGGCAGCTGAAAGCTGCAGTTGCTGTTAGTAGTTGGCTAAGGAACACCTTGTCTCCTCCAACCCACTACAGCCCTCTTCTTGTCTCATCCATCTGTTGTGCCTTGTCATTTAGACCATGAATTCCTTGGCACAAGGATCGACATTTATGATAAATTTAATAGAATCTTCCACAATGCACAGCCTTGTCATGGGAGCTAAACATAGTTATTAATTAGACCATCCTTCTCTGAAAGACTTGGCTGATATTCTTTCATGCTGGGAAACCAGTGGCATTCATTTATTATCTCTTTGAGGCAATCCTGTGTATTTACTTGATTGCTTACAAAGATTCCCAATTCCCAGAAGACAAGAGAAACATCAGGAGGCAGTTCCCATACTCAGGAGCCTGTCGCTTGTTGTGGAAGGGTTGCAGAACAACCTAAGAATCTGAGAAGTTCCTGGCCATCCAAGTCTAAAAATTATTTACAAAACCAAAATATACAGACAGTGGCATCAGGCATTCCATAATCCTTTCTTTCGCCAGCTGGTCTAGTCCTACCATCTTTAGTCTGCATCTGGCAAACCATGACTTGACTTTCTCTGAAAGCTACATCCATGCTGCTTCTCTCTTCTGCCTACCTTTTATACAGCCAACATCACTGTGGGATCTGGGTATGAGTTCATGATAAGAGAGAACACCCAGACAGTGCAACTTAGCAAAGCAGAGGTCACATAACTGCAACCTACAAAACAGGTTCAGACTTCTGAGTACGTTACATTCCATAGCTGAATTCTCATGAAGCCCATGAATTTTAAGATGTCATTTTCCTGAAGATAAATAGGGACTTTTTGCTTCATTAAGTGCTGATAAATATGAGAGTAAAATATGAAACTAGCAGCATACAATTTTAGACAATTTATAGAAGCCAGGGATTCCCAGGTTCTATCCACTCCAATAGGACTTCCCTACTAAGCCTTGACCTCCCACTCTTCATTCAGACTTCTGTGATGTATCATTGTCATAGCTGTCCTGTGGCTCTTGGCCAGAAGAAAGATTTGTTATATGCCCCATCAGTTCAGAGAAGTTGTGCTGCTGAATGCTGCTTTGGTTTGTCCTGCACTATGTCACACAGGAAGTTTTCTCCTTACAACATCTCTGGGTATTTGCATCCTTGTTGCACTCTTGGGAACAGAGAACATCTTTTCTGATGCTTGGACTATTCCTCACTCAATACAGTAAAAGCTTTAAAAATATTAATAACGTTAATTATTATTAATAGCAAAGTTCTGTGGCTTAAGGAAGGCTTTCAACTCACAGTTTAAGAAAATAGCAAGGAGGGAAAAGAGAGAAAATCTCTTTTCAAAAAATAAATAGAACACAAATCAAACTTTTTCGGTAGCTATGCTGATTATGCTTCTGACTTAAAGGCTCTAAGCCAAACAGGGTTTGACCATTTGGGTCAAACTTTAAATTTACAGGTCTACATTAAAAGCTAAACAGGAATCTTTCTCCATTATCCATCCAAGGGAGTAAGAGTATAAAGACTTATTAGTCAGAATTAGTCAAGAATTGACATTGGGGGTTTTATTATTCTAATTAGGCACAGGAAAATTCCTATTCCATTTTGTAATTAAAACAATACACATTCTACCTCCTAATTATATTTGACATTTTCAAGGTGTTGGGCGCCGAAGTCTATAATTACAGAAATGCTGCTGCCTTAAGCAGAACACTCCATAAATATTCATATATTAAATAGTCAGTTATGCTGTTTAGAAGACTTAAGAAACATTTGTCTTTTCCTTTTTATAAATTTTAGACTTGTAGAAGACACATTTTATATTTGTATTTTTAAAAAGAATAGAAGAAAAATGTTCTTTTGGATATGACATACTGCATATAGCAAATTGACTACAGACTTAATCATTACTATTGTAAGCAGTTATGTCAGAGGTTCATATACCTTTAGAATTATATATTTTCTTTAGCAGAACAGATAATTACAGGCAGAATAATATAAGAGCCCTGTACTGAAGTCATAAGACAGTAAAATGCAATTCCTTAAATTCCTGGATTTTTTAATTAATAATAGAGTCACAGCTTACATACAGTAATTTAAAGAAAAAGTTATTCCCTACCTTTTATTTTAGTGTTCCACAATAAAATACCAATTCAAATATTGCCTATTTTTGATAGTTGAATACTGCCCTTTAAAAGAGTTGCCTGCCTAAAAATACTGTTATCCAAGTAGAGTCTGCCTTGTGGCTAATGCATAAACTATTGTTCAACGAGAGACTTTCCCTTCCTGATATTGGAGAAATGGAAAAATACTGAAGATGAAACTCTAAATGCAAGGTGTTCCATGGGTGGGCCTGCTCTGTGTTTCCATTCTGGGAAATTAACCTTTGGGGACATCTTGATAGAAGAGCATAATTTCTCTAAAGAAGGGACAATAGGCATCTGCTTGTTATGTCCATTTAGCCCACTGGAATAATTTGTATCCTGTAGCAAAGTGCTTTGCCCAATGGGACATGGACCCTAATTCATTAAGTATGACTTTGAAATAGTTATTATTAAAGGACGTTGCAAATGTTTCCAGAGTTAAATGTAGTGCAGAAGGAAAGTTGAGAGCTCAAATGCTGTGCAGAATTTCAATGTCCTAGCAAGAGCAGCACAGACTTAGTGCAAGCTCCCTGCACACCAGGACAGGGTACACTGTGGCAGCCTTTGGGTCCAGAGGCCTCTTATCCCAATCAGCAGGGTCTCTGTGCAGGCAGGTGTAGAGAGAAGGGCACCCAGTTCCACAACAATCTAAATTATTCCCAGAGTATGACGATATCAGGGAAGCCCTGTTTCGTCCCGCACATCTGTGTAATGACTGGAAGCAGTCTAGCCCATGTTGACAAATCATGAATGTTTGTATTATGGTCAATCAGGCTGCATTCAGCACAAAGTGAGGTTTATATGTATTTTTTTATATACTTATATATATATATAAAATATGTATGATATAATGAATCCTGCTAAAGAACTGGACTTCTTCCTGTGATGGGCAAGAAGCAGAACTTAATTTAGTGACATTGTATATAATTATTCCATACATATATACATATTTCTGACAGATTATATATTATATTACATAATATATTATATATTATGTCTCTATGTATTACATATTGCATATGCTATATGCTGTACATATGTATGTATGGTATAGTATGTGAGTGCAAATATGCATGTATTTGGGTTATACATATATAAATACATACACATATGCACACTATTTACTGAAGCAAACTTCCTAGATGCCTGCTCTTATTTCTGTAATGCTCACAGCACTTAAGAATGCCAATCCATATTTCTTCCCTTTGTACACAATCCCAGCCTCTATACTATGTGACATTACAATGCAATCAAGGTGAACACAGATATAACCAGACAAGCAATGTTCTTCCATTCACCACCCTCTTCAGATTTTGCTTGGAAACTTTAAAGGCAAAACTCAGCCTTTTCAAATCAGCAAATCAAAGATAAGCTGTTTTTTAAAAAAAACCCTCATATTAGAAGATGTTTCAGTGAAATTTAGCTGGAACCCTCCTTCTTTAATCACCCAGAATTACATTTTATGGACAAAGAGCCTGAATTTTTTAAGCTCAATGCTTAAAAACCTGAAAATTGTGTGTTAATGCAAAAAACAATTGTCCCTCTGCCATGTAGAGCAGATTTTATTCATAATTTTCCCCAAATGCATATGGATCCCATTTTACCTCTGCTTTTATATTGGATTATAGAATGAGACCAATGACAATGATTTTAAACAATCAGTTGTTTTTGTAAATATGAACTGAGCATTGCAAAAATAATACAATTTAAGTATGTTCAGAATTCTTTTAGGATAATTGCTGTTTCTCCTGATCTCAGGTGCTGTTAACCATAGGTACCTTCATTGCAGTCCAGACACCAGAAGGACTCCTTGCATCTCAGTGGCAGAGCAGGAAGTTGTTCTAATATTACTTTGTTTGTGAAGACCTCTGGAAAACAATAAACAAAACATGTTTCTGAGTGTTTACTAAGGAGGATGCAGAGAATAATCACATCCTGCTGCTCACCTCTGAATGCCTCAACACCCATCTGCCAGGCAGCAAGGCTGTTCTCTTTTTTCACTTACAAACCAAAGCTTTAAAATGCCTTTCTGCTATATCTTCTCTTAAATTACTTCCTTCCACAGAGATTTAGTGGTTGATCCTGTGCTTTAAGGAGCTCATGGTAAGCAGAGGTGATTTGGGCTCCAAGAAGGGCCAACTGTGCTCTTAATAAATTAGTGGAAGTAATTGCAAAGCGTTAGATAACTAAATAGCTAGAGGATAAAAGAATTGTGAACCATAGTATCAAGGTTCTAAACAGACTGAATCTTGCCAAAGTTAATTGCTTTTTTGGTAGAATTGTGAAATGGATGTGCATTATCACATATTTAGATTCTAGGGAAGGACTGGATACCGGTTTTCATTAACTATTACTTTGAAACTTAATGCAAAATGGCTTTGATGTAAAGACTTTCATACATGACAGAGAGCTGCTAAAGGACCAAAAAGGGTGATTGATGAACAGCAGAGTGCTGAGGCCCCACATGGGAGACTGCAGTCCTGATACTTTCCTTAAAAAAAAAAAATTAAATCAAAGTTTTTCTATTAATTATTCATAGATGAAAAGGCTAAATTATATGTGCTAAAGATTGGGCTGGGTATTTTGACTAGCTTGGCAGACAGCAGGGTTATTGATATCAACTGAACAGTACCATATCTCCAGAGAATTAATTATTTAGAGATAGTAAAAGAGGCATGACAAGGAGCAGTGAGCTATAAACAACAAACATCAAAGAGATTTATTAACAGACTAAGTTGTCTTTGCAAAAGCATTGCTATTCCATTTCCAAACAGTAATTTGTTGCTTTCTTCTCTTCTAGTTGCCCATATTGGCATCTTCTGTTGTTAGCCTCTATTTTCTTGAACTTACTGATGTCTTCAAGCCAGTTCACTCTGGATTTAATTGCTATGACAAGAGTCTGAGTATGCCATACATTGAACCTACACAAGAGTCTGTTCCCTTCTTGATGTTGCTTAGTCTGGTTTTTGCTGGACCATCAATTACGGTAAGTTTGAAGTGCTAATGTCCCTTAATATGGATTTTGGAGAGAGTTTCAGTTAGCATAAAGAAAATAACTCCTTTGGTTTCAGTTAGGTTGTAGAGTGTCATGCAGGTTAGTTTCCTTAGGATTTTAAATTCATGTTTCATTCTTCTGTAACAAAAGGAGATACACTCCTTATAACATCCCTGTAGCACTTCATCTACACTCACTGTCTTGATGGTGGGCTTGATGTTCAGAAACAACATCTACAGTTGGATGAGAATAGCTTGAATCGTTCTGTTACACTGTACAAATGTTTGAACTTTTACAGACAGGGCATCTCCATACTCTCAGATATATCAAAAATCATCAAAAATGCAAGATTTTTTTTTTTGAATGTAAGCCTTTCACAGCCCTGAACTTGCCACTTTTGTTAGAACTAGCTTTATTCAGAGAGAAGGTATATCAATCTTGTCAGTGAACTCAATTACATTTTCCAAAAAAGCACTGAAACACCTCTAAATTATAAGTTAGTCATTAAGAGCAGGCAAAAGTGGGCTGGTTTAATCATTCACCCAAAGGGAGGAGATGATTTCAACAGAACAGAAATATCCTGTCAGAATGAGCAGCTGGGTCAGTATTTTTCAGAAAAGAAAATTAGAAATTGTATTTTATATATATATATATATATAAAAGAGAATTCATTTTGTCTGATTTTAGTAGTTCAGATAGGAGCCTTATTCTCCCACCACTCCTGTCTGGCAAATGGAGAGAGAAATTCACCTGGAGTGGGTGATTCTATGAACCTAAAAACATGATCAACCTTTTGAAAGGATCTCTTCTTCCCCCTGACAGCAATGACTATGCATCTCAGTTAGGCACGTCTCAAAGGCCAGCTGAAAATATAACTCTGCTTCTAGCTCCTCTTAATTTCCTTAACTTCAATCAGTTAATTCTTTTTATTCTTTTTATTATACTATCCAGTTTACAGTTACAAAATCTATAAAATATGAAGCCTGTATAAAAATTATCAAGTGCTGTTCTCTCCTTGCTTTCCAAAATGTTTTTTCTTTATTTGTCTTTTTTTTTTTTTTAACTGGACAGTTCTTATTGCATTTGATTTCTGTTGCTTTAGAAACCAATTTTGAAGGATTTTACACAACCAGCAGGCTGAAAATTTTACACTTAGGAACTGGGAGCTAAGACTCTAAGTAATCCTCGTGTAAATGATTTTTGCAAACACCAAATACTGTGATAAAAGCAAAACATTACTGTTGGGGTTTGGCTGGGTTTCTTAAGTGTCTCTGCTGAGAACAAACTGGACTCTTCTGAAACGCCTATAGAAGAAATGTATCTAGGCTTACTTGGGCCACAGTAGGTGGGAAAACCTGGCTTTTACTTGAGAGAGTTTCTGCTAAGCCTAGGTAATATCAAACACCTTAAATCAGGATAAAAGATGCCTTTTTAATTATACATTATTTGTTAAGGGCTTTGATTATAACTCCATTCTTTCATCATTGCATGGAATTTTGCAATAGAAAATGTTATTCTTGCTTGAATCATTCTACCTGCAGTACAGAAAATTCATCAGAAGCATACCATATGAAGAACTCAAAGCCATACTTGAACATGCCTATAAAAAAGAAAGTCTGATAAAGAACGTAAATCCCAAAGGTTCAAAGTACAACCAGCTAAAAGCTGCAAGCCTTAGGAAGGTGCAGTTCATTTGTATTGGTGTGAGCATGAATGTGATGTCTGTGTTGGTTAGAGGCTGGGCAGTGACAGTGCAAAATACACAACCTCCTTCAGTTGCACCAAAGGCATTGACTCATTATTTGATACAACTTTGGAATTAAGGAACTAGGGGACATTTCTGTCCAATCCTTCCCTTTTTCTTTGGAAAAATAGTCCAATAAAGTTCAGTGTAAATAGATTACAATTGTGCCATTGTCATATTGTAGAGTTTAGCATTTTGTAAGTTAGTTTTCATAAATATTTCAATTGATTACACACTTCATAAAACCTGTAAAAAGATAGAAAAGAAAGCATGAGCTTTGTGAGGAATTGAGGATCTCCAGTAGTGTTGCATATCCTGGCCTCTGTCCACACTTCAGGGACTTACTACAGTATGAGACAGAAGGTTATCAAGACTCAATAAAATACAGGTGTGATTAAGCCACATTTTAAATATTATCAAACAGTATATCTATAAGAAAAAAAAAGGAAAAAAAGTGTGCATGGGGAGCAAGACAAGCAAATTCCAGTGTTAATCCCTCTTTAAAACCTTATATAAATATTAGAATAGGATTTTCTTCTATGTTATTTTGTTGATATAATACTTCCCAAGACTGGAGAACATATATAAATCTATTCACTTTGGAGTAATTTTTTTGTACAAAGAAAAAAAAATCTAACATTTTATGGCTTATTTTCCCAAGCCACTGTTACACAAGGCTTGTGTTTGGCTTTGGGGCTTTGCATTTTGGTTTTTCTCTTTGGGCTTTTTTTCTCATTATTAGTAAGTAGCAAATGCATTTAAAAAGGTCTGTTCTGTAGCCCTGAAGGGTTACAGAAAATAACTACATGTATTACTGACATATGTCTTATAGCTTGTGGCATAGATGAAATTTTGTGTATGTATGCAAAAACTGCAGGAGATTTCAGTCTGGCACACCTGGACTTGAAGAAATTATCAAGATAGATATTTTATGTCTGGACCATAGATACACCTGAATTGCAGCATGATTTCAATTTGCTTCAAAGAACTCTGAATCTGATCCTCTGATAGATTTTCTCTCTAGTTACCCATTCAGAAGTGTTAGGACCAGTTATTTAATTGTATCAGTGAAGGTTCAAACTCTTATCAGCCACTGACTAAAAACCTGCTTAGAGGTAACAATGTCCTTTCCAACAGAGATCACTAGGACATCAGATCACATTGATTTGGGAAATCAATTCTCAAGGAGAGAAATTCACTCCTACTGCCTGTTCTACTCTGGGAGTTTTTTTCCTCTGGAAATGCCAGCCTCTGCATTTTCCTTGACATAGGCCTTGTTGTTTTTTGCTCTATCACACAAGCTAATCCATCTGTCTGGTGTTTTCCCTGTACCAGACATTCCCTAGAACTTGGCTAAAAACTATTAGAGTTTTTCTGACTTTTAAGTTTGGAATACTGCTGGTTTCTCTGGGAAGCTTCAGCAATAAATTGAACAAGTATAGACAGATAATAGTGGCCATAGTTCTCAGCTAATTAGAATTCCTTGAATAACCTTTACTGATGGCTTTTCCATGTCGTAGGAGAACCTTCACTACTTCGATCTTCGTGGTCAAGAAATTTCAATGTATTAAAACTAGCTAAAAAAGAGTTAGACTAAGCTTTTCCACTTTACCTGCCTTTTCCTAGGGTGGAGGTGTTACTATTGACAAATACCACTGGTAATAACAGCAGATTCAGCATAATTCAGATGCTTTGGCATCTCATTGCATTATAAGCCTTGTGCATTGCATGGATTAGTATTCAATGCAGCAGTGGATAGGCAAAGTAACTCTTCTTCTGCTGGTGAGAATTACCTCATTAATTGCAATATTTCAATCCAACCCTTACTCTGAACTCTGTACAAATCCTGTACAGAATTCAAAATAGTCGCACTACTGGAAAAGGAAAGCAATAACATCTGAGGCTGAAAATGTATAAATGTGTCTGGATTTTCCAGCAAGTGACACCATTTTTAATTTATATCCTTCCTTTTATAAACTGTTGTCTAGAGTTTTGGTCATAATCTGTTTTGCTTGGTGTGCTGCTAGGGAGCATAAGGACAAAACTTTTTCTGCTGCTGTGGATCAGGTTAAAACCCAAGGCAAATTAAATAAATACAGAAGAACAGGCTGTCACATAATTAGAAGCTGCTCAGGATTGCTAGGCCTGTGGCCAAGACTGAATGCTAAAACCACTTCAGGAGCACTAAGATATTGCAGTGGCTCTGGGTTATTCTAGAGGCGATATTTTATAATTACTGCTTTTTTATTGCAGAAGCATCAAGTTTCAGCTGTAGATCAAGGCCTGGATACCACTGAGCACTATATACTTTATGCCATTTGCATTTAATTTCAGGGCCATCTTCTTGCCTGCCCTCATTCAGGCTAAGTTGCGTTACTTTATGTTTACATATTGATATAAATCCTTTAAAGTTGAATGCATGTCAGTGGATGACATTGGTTGTATTACAGTTATATTACAGCCCTTTAAATTCAATCAGGATCTTCTGAGTAAGTGCTACATTCAATTTAATGGCTCCTTTGTCATTGCAGATAATGATAGGAGAAGGAATTCTCTACTGCTGCCTGTCCAAAAGAAGAAATGGGATTGGAACAGAGGCCAATATTAATGCAGGAGGATGCAACTTCAATTCTTTTCTTAGAAGAGCTGTCAGATTTGTTGGTGGGTTTCAATTGTTACTCCCAAAAAAGAACTTTCCACATACATTCAGTTTTCACCATGCATGTTTGCTTCTCTGAAACAGCCTTTCAGAGCAGTGCAGGGCTGTCACTAGCATAGATCTTCTGCTAGAAAACATGGGAAGAAACCCAGACTGCAACAGAGCAGCCCCGTACTCAGTAATGCAGCATCTACATTTTCCATTTCCCCCTTCCTCTCCTGTACTATTGTCAGTATTTCTAAAAGAGTAATTTTCTTCCTTCCCTGCCCACCTCGAGCTGGCTGCTTTTTAATGATTTCAGTGTATATCTTCCCCTGCCTGTCTTCAGTGCATCATACAGATTCAACCCACCTGTCACAGTACTCAGCATGACAGTGAAAACTTGTCAGAAACTCACAGTAGGTTTGACATTCTTTTTCTGGAATGTGTTTATCTGCCTCTCAAAAAGGGCTAGAATCTGGCAACTTAAATGATAGAGGAACATATAAAATTCTTTCATTTTACTTTGTTTTAATTGTCATTTATGAAAAACTCTGCTTTGAAAGGCAACTGGACTTTGATCCCCTTCTTACAGTTAATTTCCTCTCCCAATGAGTGGCTAAGGAAAAAGTTTCCTATTTTTCAGCAATCTTTCATTAGAGAAGGCAGCCTAGGCAAAGACAACCAGCAGAACAGCAGACTGAAAACCTGGTAGGACAACTGTCCCTTGGGTTTTGGTAGCCTGGCAAACAGGGAGGTAGTGACAAGTGAGGTTGTGCAATCTGTGACCAGTAAATCTTCATAAGAGCAGCAGTGAGGAAGAAAGCAGAGGCTTTGTGGATTACACCATGAGCAAGGAGGACTGTAAACATACCCCACATCCACTTCTCCTGTTTGGTATCACCAAGGAAACAAAGACACATGAATTTCATTCCAAATATCCACTCTGAATTTGATGGATTTTTTCATATTTTAATGGCTTTAACATTCTTTCAATTTTAGGATGAAAAATAAATTTATCTCTGTGAATAAAAGTAGAGATCTATAGGGAAATCTTTAGGAGCTTTCTTTATAGAAAAGAAATCTTTACTGAAAATGTTCAGTAAAGCAATTACATTACTTCAATTGTCTTGTGAATTATTCATTATTAATCAGTCTAAAGCATTGATCCCTTATGAAATAGACTTAAATATTTGGATTAGTGACAAGGACACAATACTTAAGAAACATCAGAGGTGTGAAGGTAGCCAAAGTTATCACCAGCTGGTGATTCTGTGGTAGCAAAAAGAGAGCAGGTCTTCAGAGCAATGATCTAATGGGAAGTTGTCCATACTGCTAAAACCTGTCTTCCAGTGGGAAACTCCAAGGACTGGATAAGCACATATGCTCTCCTCAAATAGTTGCCTAATCTTTAGTCAATTCAGAAAAATTCTTTCCAAACTGAAGCGGCTCCAGTGTAGCTCTCTTTGTTGAAAAGATGTTGGAGGACATCAAGACATTAAAACAAAATTTTAAGCATCAATGGATATTTTAAAGGAAGGGAACAAGCATAAACTATCCTAATTTTTATATTAAAGAATTCAGCTTTGCAATAAGCTTTTGTTCTGCATTTAAATTCTCTTACTCTGCATTTAAATTCCCTCAAGTTCATTAACAAAAGCCATCAGAGCTCTGTTGAATGTAGTTTGCACTATTAATCAACTTAATTAATGCATATAATATAATTAACAAGCTCTGTTGATTTCTTTCCTAGGTGTTCATGTATTTGGTCTTTGTGCAACTGCTCTTGTTACTGATATTATACAGCTATCAACAGGATATCAGGCCCCATATTTCCTGACTGTTTGCAAGCCTAACTATACATCCTTAAATGTATCTTGCTCAGAGAATTCATATGTCGTGGAAGATATTTGCTCAGGAGCTGATCTCAATATTATCAACGCTGGAAGGTTGGTTCTGTTCTTCATTGTGTACATTTTGAAGTATTCATTTTATTTTTTATTTTCTGTTCCAGTTTCAAGATTTTTTTTTCCTAGTTAAAGTCTGAATGAGTGAATGCATAAATGTCTTTTTAGTGATGTTCAATTTTCTCCATAGATGTATTAGTCTAGCAGTGGGCTTTGGAAGACCTCATCAGGTTCCAAAGTACAGTCATTAGCAGCTTTTCTGCCTCCTCAAAGGAGCCGATTTCCTATAAAATTGTCACTATGTACAGCTTCTACTGCTTTTGGAGGTGGTATAGGAACAAAGTTCCCTGTAACAGGCAGGGGAAGAAGTCTCCCAAGTGCTTGGTCTGAGACCTCTGTATAACATACATTACAGCTTGGGTGTTTGGGAGTTGTTGGACAAGTTTGTTTTCTGTTTTTCTAATTATTTTTTTAATATAAACAGCATTGAAAAAATATATTTTTTAGAGGAAATACCACAATAGTACAAAGCTGTGTGTTCCCAAACCTGTCTTTTCATGCATAGTATTTCTAACTGGTTTTTTATCTCTTTCCCCATAAACATTTGCTGTAACTGGGATATTGCCAGTGAAGCCCGATGCTTGCAAGCAGTGTCTTGCAACTGCATGGTGTCCCAGGGAAATCAGGACATGATTACATAGGAGCAGGCAGAAAAATTTTCACAATTACATCTCATTCATTTCGTTATCTCAAATATGATGTCTCCTGCTTTGAATTGAACTGCCTGTAGCCATTCCAAAATCACCAATCACTCCTTAGTTTAAATACCATCACTTCTAAAAAACCAGTGAAATTAGTTGTAACATGTTAAGACTAAGCAATCAGGTTTTGGGTGTTTCTCTTTCCCTAGAAAAACAACCATGTATTGATACCTCAAAGTTATTCCCATCATAGAGGATACATTTGGCTATCTATAATATTCTGGCACCACCCACAATTTCTCCTTAATTCAATTTTATTGCATTTTCCCTTTATTATGTTGTCATTTCCTTATGCCAGTATCAACTTTACCACAAGCAACACTTGCTACTGGTTCTTCAGTAGCACTTGCTACTTCCTTCAGTCACCTATGTAGAAACTATGGTATAAGTTCTACAGTACAGGAGGTTAATTTGACTTCAAAAATTTCAGTTTGGAAGGAACTTGTTCTCAGTTTGCTAATGGCCTTCATTTTTGATTTGTACTTCCCAGCAACTTTGGCTCCAGAAATTTACCTCTGAATTCCTGTATGAAAAGCATAGAGAGGAGCACATAATTATCCAACTGATTACATGAAATAATTTTTCTGCAACATCCCCAAATATCCACTGGTTCCTATGGTCCATCTTTTCCTCTATTATCTTCACAGAGCCTTTTCAGTCACTTTTGTTCAGCGCTCTAGTGAGGTCTCTGTCCTTTGTCATCTCTGATGTTCTGACTCAGTGTGACTCTCTCTCTCAGTAGGACTGTCATTGTTGTTCCCCCTCTATGCATCTTCATGCATGAGCATTTAGAGTGATACACTGTCATCCAAATTCAAGACATGTTTTCTTTGAGACCTTTGTTTACCTTTTCAATACAGAGCCATACAAAAAAGCCTCATATTTTTAGCTGGAGTTATTTTCCTTTGAGATTCAAAGATAACAAATAGAGGAACAAAAGCAGTGACACCATTAGAGAGTACTGAGAGTGCATTTAGTCTGTTCGCCCTGAAAGCATGTGAATAGAAAAGAGAATAAAGAGAAAATTGACTGTGCCATTGCAACACACCTTATATACTGTTACAATGCCATCAAATTAAGGTTAAGTGCTAGAAAAGTTCATAGGACCCAAATATACACATTAGCTCCACAGAGATGCTAAATAGATTTATATTTCACTAAAGCCTGCAAAAGGGTTAAAGAGTTGATTAGCTATTATAAACATTTATCTTATTTTTTTTTCATGTCTTTATTCCCCAGTCCTCAACCCTGAGCTTTTTCTGCAGGAATACTATTTGTGAAAGATTTGTTCAGGGAGGTTAAAAACTAATATAAGATGAAGAAGAATTTAGGTCTGTTTTTAGAAATGCAAAAGGAGCCATGCAGATTTCATTTTGGCCAGAGTAATGAACCTGCTGGAGCCATAGGCTCAAATTCAGGTCAGCAGAGTGACATTCACACTGAACTACATGCACATTTTTAACTGTCAATTAATTATGTAAAACAGACAAGGCAAAATGCATAGGAAAGTAATTTAGAAAGCAGACTGTGCTGCTTTGAAGAGCAAATGTCTGTCTGAAGTTAAAGAACTTCGTTTCAGTCTCTGCTATTTTAAACTAGCTCACTCAGGTGTTGCTAGGAAATTGACTACGTGGAGTTAGGGTGGCAAGACCCATCTGTGAAGCCAAATTATAGTTGAAGTATTTATCCCAAGCTGAGCTTTCTCAGGTGAAAGTTGCTGTTGACTGCAAGGTAGACATGTTCTTTTTCACCAACACATGCAGCATGTTACATTTACATATCTATGCCATTGTAAAGAGAGAAATCCTCACTGTGTCTGACTCATTCCTAGAGCTCAGAGGTCATAGACATTTTTTAGGGTTTCTGTGATCTAGATGTCCACTGCAGAACAGGAATGACTGAATTCAAACCCAGCTTTTTTCTTTCTCTACTATGTAAAAACCTCCTTTGCATTCACATCACTTTTCTTTAGTTGTTTTTAGAGAATTGAAATTGTCCAGCCCATATCATTCAAGTCTCCAGGTTTTCAATGGGAGCAGAATGTCCTCAGCAATATCAAGAGCAGACCTGGTATTGCCTACTGTCTCAAGAGTTTGGACATGTTTTCATTTATTCTCTTTCTCTGGCCATCAAGAAGGGGCCCAGTAATTCTTAAAATACCCTCCCTATGTTGTTGCGCTCCATTAGGTTCTGTCATGATGTAAAGTACTGATTTTTTTTTTTTTAATAAGCCTATTGACATAGCAAATAAAGATGAAGTTTGCCTCTCTCTGAGAAAAATGTCACCCAATGACAAATGCTATTGATAGATCACATATTGCTTAGGAAGTATAAGATGGCTGTACTGCTCAGTGGTTTTTTCAATGAGTACTAGCGCTGTGCATTTGAACTGAGAAGTATAATTTGAGTGTCCTTCCTTGGCAGAAAGTCATTCCCTTCTCAACATGCCACTCTGGCAGCCTTTGCAGCAGTATACATTTCGGTAAGTAACCAAGTCTGTTCAGTTTCATTTATAAAAGACAAAAGTGAGAAAGAATTTGCTGTATATTGTAAAATTATATGTTGCCTAGATATCATGGATGGATGGTGTTTTTATCCTACTTATCTGAAAGCAAAATAAAACTACTAATAAAGCTAGTTTTATTGTAGCTATTAAAGAATAAGGAAAAGATTCAACTGCTTCATATTCTTTGTTAAGAAGCAAACAAATGTGTTATGTTAGTTTGATGCCTCATATTATCCTCATATAAAATGTAGTGTTTATCTATGTTACAGAGTGGTATTTTAACTTACCAGTCAAATTAGCTGTTATGTATGCTGCCTTTTCTTTGTTGCTGTCTTCACTTGACTTGCTGCTTTTAAACTTGAGGCATTAAGGGCCATACATTGATGTGATGTAGTTTGATTTCACCTCCAGAGATTTGCAGCATGAAATGGCACAATCACTCCCAGAGGCCTTCAAGGTGTTACTGCAAAGCAAGTGAATAAAACCCATCAGTCACTAGCAGAGAATTGTGGGACATGCTGTAGCAAGCACAGATGATTTTGCACTTCTGAGCAGTAGCATTTCTTCAGTATGGCCCACAATGTTTGTCCTATAGACAGCTTACTTGAAGTTTAAAAAGTATTTTCATCACTTGTGCTGTAAAAGTCAGAGGAAAACAAAAGTAATGACCTGTTAATGATACTAGATAATAGTATTGTGCATGTACTGGGAGCTTGCCAGTATTTATTCTGCCCAGAGAAAGGACAGAATTTAGAATAACACTGATGAACCACCTCCACCTAATTTTTGTAACCTCCCTGATATTATGGCCCTCAGTTGAGAAATGGCTCTCTAAAGCATCTGGTGGCAGCTTTTGTTGGAACAGGTTATTGCGTTCATCTGGCATGACATCTGGCTTCTGTATTTCACAAGTGGTGGCTCCTTAGTCACATTTATAGAACATTTAGGTGCTGATTTGGAGCAGTACTGAGGCATAAAATACTTATCCTAATTGATGTCAGTTAGCAACACTGCCTATATTTCTGGAAATCCATTCCTTGTAATTCCAGATCTTTCTGCAGAAAGTGAGCAAAGTTTAACAGGGCTGTAAAGTAAAATTAAATGGATTACTTGTAATATTACGGTGTACTAGTGATCTGTAGGTAAAAGAAACACTGAACATAAGAAATTAAAATCTTCTTAGGTATATTTAAGTTTCTTCAATTGCTTCTTTATTTCTTTCTTTTTCAAGATGTACTTCAATTCTACATTAACAGACTCCTCAAAACTTCTTAAACCACTCTTGGTCTTTGCCTTTATCATCTGTGGAATTATATGTGGTCTGACTCGTATCACCCAGTATAAGAATCATCCAGTTGATGTTTACTGTGGCTTTCTCATAGGAGGAGGAATTGCTCTCTATTTGGTAAATATAATAGTCATGGTTAAGTTTTAAAAAATTAAATTTATAAGGCTGCAATAAGAGTATTGGTTATTTTTATGAAAACTTTCCATCACATTCACATGCCATAAGTATAAATAAAGTCAATATGTGTTGAAGATGATGAATTAGGGATAATGACTTTAAAAGCAAACAGGAAAAAGCAAACAAGTATTTGAATTTAAAGTTCCATAACAGTGCATAAAGTAGAATATAATCATCTGGCATTGTATGCAGAAATGGTTCTAACTTTACTTGCTTTTTTAAATACTTCAAAATACTCATATTTTCTAATCCACACTTAAAAGAATAACACAAGAAAAATATTTGATTAATTGGTATTTGTTGCTGACCTGAGTTGATATTGACAGTGTCCGCTTTTTGATCTCAAAAAATTATTGAATTAGTATGAGCAACTCATCTGAGTGAATTGCTGAATCTGCAGGAAATTAAAGCAATATTATATACTTGTCATTCTTTGGAGTTCTTAGGGAAACCATGCAGGGGAAAAAAGGATGGTGAAATCTGGTTATTCCCATGCTTTTCCTTTGTACCATGTCAAAAGAGATAGAGCACCTGGGAAGGGTCCTGTAAGGAAGCATGTAGGTCATACCTGTCAGTAGGAAGCTCATCAAGCACTTGCTTTTGCTTGCTGCTCTCAGTATGTCTCCAGCAGGAATTTGCTGCCCTGGCTGCTCAGAGAGCAACACGGGTGCCTGGGAGCAATCAGAGCTTCTGCTGACACCACTGCTTGAGGGTAGGCAGGTGAATAGAAGAGTCTAAACAGGCAGTGGGATGGTTTTACCCCCAAGAAGTCAATGATGAGTTTTACTATAATACCAAAATAAGTTCATTTCCTGACCCCTTTTTTTCTGTGATAACGTAACCTGATGTACCTGCAGATGTTTTGCAAAGGTGACCAGGGAAAAAGGGCTTTCACAGTGGCAGAAGAAACAGCAGTCAGGGTAATAACAGAAACCCCAGGAGCTACTAAAGTCAGCTTCTATGATTGCACTGTGAGCAGAAAGGCACTCTGTTGAGAATATTATCTCAAATCATTCTCTGTTGTAGATTTACCTAAATGGAGTTGCCATCCCCAGGTTTGAAATATACAAACAAGTATACTTTGTTGTGTGAGATCATACAGCAGAGAGTATGTTTTCCTGGATACCCAGTGCTCAGTAAATCTGCCCTCAAAACTGCACACTAATAGGAGGATGGGGAGGAGAAATAATGTGAAACTACAGATAATTCTAAAAGGAGTATAAAGAACGAGTAACTCAAGTGATTGAATCAGATATTTGACCCTCTCATGGAATGCCCTTAGTGGAGTCTTTTTAAAATGACAGCACTTTGCAGTGAGTCTACTGATTAGGAAAATGTTTTAGAAGTAAATCTTATTAAAGTTCTGCACAGCTTGGAAAGCAATTGATTAAAAGTTGATAAATTTTTCTATGATGTAGATATTATATTACATGGTTATTGTGCAGTAAAAAGAATCTGCAGAGATTCTTTTTACTGCACCGAGAACAACTCAAGCTGTAACAAGATTCAGTAAATCATGGTAAACAGTAGTATAGTTGTAAAATAGCTTTGCCTAAGAGACTGAAAACATCTATTTTGCTATTTTTCTAACAAAACATTACCTCTGTATCTATTGCTTGATAAAAAGAAGAAAGCTCGTGGAGGCTAAATCCTTACCTCAACTATTTATTGCCATGAATAATATACCCTAGTGAGACTATTTCACATGTACCTAGAGGTACCAGATTGAGGACAGAGTCTAAGGCTGTACTAGTGAGGAAATAAACTAGTATGCTTACTTGCATACCCATCAGTTTAGCTGAAGTAATTATGTCACCGAATTCTATTTAAAAGCAAAAGAATGCAATTACAGGACCTTAAAATGTGTCTTTTTTAAACTTTCTTAATCATCTGTTGATGCTTCTGTCCAAATATCAGGGCCTCTATGCTGTGGGGAACTTCCTACCAAGCGATGAGAACGTGTTTCACCCAAATTTTCACAGAGAACCTCTAAGGTCATTGACAGACCTCAGTCAAGATGCCAACAGAATCCTGCCAGGTAAAAATGGCAGCAGCAGCGATGGCATTGTCTCTCACCGTACAGAAAGTATCCTGAATAGAAACCACAGAGATTCAGGCTCTCTGACCAATCTCAAGAGAGCAAATGCTGATGTAGAAATAATAACACCACGAAGCCCAATGGGAAAGGAAAACATGGTTACTTTCAGCAACACTTTGCCAAGAGTCAACACACCATCCTTGGAAGATCCAGCAAGACGCAATGCAACAATACATGCATCAATGGATTCTGCACGTTCCAAACAGCTGCTGTCCCAGTGGAAGAACAAGAATGACAGTCGAAAGTTGTCCCTGCAAGTAATCGAGACTGAATCTGGCCAGTCACCTCCAAGGGCTATCGAAATGAGGTCAAGCTCAGAACCCTCCAGAGTGGGTGTAAATGGTGATCATCATGGCCCAACTAGCCAATACCTGAAAATCCAACCTGGCAGTGTTCCAGGTTGTAACAACTCAGGTCTTACTGGTGGGCCAAGGGTCTCTATTCAGTCCCGTCCTGGCTCATCCCAGCTAGTACACATTCCTGAAGAGACTCAGGAGAACGTGAACACATCACCCAAAACTAGTTCAGCTAGAGCTAAATGGCTGAAAGCTGCTGAGAAGAGTGTTGCATGCAGGAGCAATAGCCAGCCAAGAATCATGCAAGTAATAGCCATGTCTAAGCAGCAAGGAGTGCTTCAGGGCAGTCCAAAGAGTTCAGAGGGAAGCACAGTGACCTGTACAGGAGCCATCAGATATAAAACCTTGACAGACCATGAGCCAAGTAGTATTGTTAGAGTTGAGGCCCATCCAGAAAATAACAGACCTGTGATTCAGATGCCATCAGAAGGTGAAGGAAGTGGGTCTTGGAAATGGAAAGGTCCTGAAAAAGTCACTCTTCGTCAAACATATGAGCTTAATGATCTTAACAGAGACTCTGAGAGTTGTGACTCCTTAAAAGACAGTTATGGGTCAGGTGACAGGAAAAGAAGCAACATAGATAACACTGAGCATCACCATCATGGAATCACTACGATAAGAGTCACACCAGTGGAGGGAAGTGAGATTGGCTCAGAGACTCTGTCCATTTCTTCTAGCCGGGACTCAACACTTCGAAGAAAAGGTAACATCATTTTAATTCCTGAGAGAGGGAGCAGTCCAGAGAACACCAGAAACATCTTCTATAAAGGCACATCCCCCACACGAGCGTACAAGGACTGAGAGGAGACATATCAGCTGGTCCATGCCACCACAAAGTAAACATGTCTTGACACAGGTTCTGCTCCCTTTATTTTGAGCTGACATTTACCTTTATGTGCCAAATTATTGACCAGCAGCCCTGCATTGCTGATGTGCAATGGGCATGAGCCTGTGAAAAGCATGTGGTGAGGGGAAAAGCACAATGCCAGAACTAATGTGAAACATTTTCATGCAACTTGTTTCTTCAGATTCAAAACATTTATCTGAGGGTGATGATGTCAATTAAAAGAATGGTCTTGAACACAGACACTGTATTTCCTGAATGTGCCAACTTTTTATTTTATATTTGTGTCCAAAATTGACTGACTTTTTCACAGCAAAGGCTGTATCAGTGGTATATATTCACCTTTGCAGAATTTGCACCAAATCTTTAATACAGGATGGTGCTGATGATAACTTTACATGTTTTGAAAATTTGCATAATTATTAGACTCTGCAAACATGACATATTGATGTGCAGTTACTTTACAAGTAATATTGCTAATACTATGATGATGCTGGCTGCATTCATTTAGCGTAGGAAATATTTACAGCTTTGTTATAGTGGATCTGTCACATTCAAAGATTGCAAAGGTTTTGTGTAGTTCTTTAAGATGTCTACTGCAACAAAAAATGTGTGGGTGACATTCCATTAGAATGGAATGACTATCTATTTTAAATAGTTTTGCTGCTACTGCTCAACTTTTGTTTAAGAACAGGTGCTACTAATGAAGAGGCTGCTTCTTAGTGGGCTAACTTGTAGAATTGTTTTAAATTACATTTTTAAGGGGTCTTATCAAGTACTACAAGTGATTCAGATTTTACATTTTTAAACTTCTTATTCTATCCTTCAGCGACCCTTCCATTTTTCTATTAGTTTTTAAACAAATAATGCAGGACACCAATAACTAAGATGTGCAAATGTGAAAGGTGAGCCATGAGTAAATAAAAATAGATGGTAACTTTCCTGACCAGCTTCCAAGGAGACAGAAATTAATATCATAGCTCACACTTAGAAGCAGTCATTCACCTCACTTGCTTAGTATGCCACAAGAACAATCACAAGTTTCACCCCAATCACCATCACATAGGGGATTTGTGCTTCGCTTTAAAGAGTGAAATGCCTTGGTATTACAGAATCACTGAACAAGTGTTGCATTGTGCCACTACTACAGTTCACCTCCCTTGAGACACCCTCCAGAGCCTTCTTAAGCATATTTTTCCCACCACTGCCACTTAAGAATATAAAAGGTCTCTGCACCTGAGAAAACATGAATTATTTTAGTAAACAGAGCTTTGGATATAATGAAAAACCTTGCCTGCTAAAAATCTCCATTGCCAAAAATTGTTGAAAGGATAAGCTCTGAAGGGAATAAGCATGGCATGTCCTAGAATGAGCCTGCTAGAAGAAATGCCTCATTTCATTTGGCTGTGACTTAAACCCTGAAGGAAGCCAGGGGCAGTGCTCACCCACTGCAGCTCTTCATTCTCTCCTGTTTCTGCCTGAAAGAGAGCTACTCAGACACCTGGCAGCTCCCCTGCTAGGAGGGGAAGGGAATGGCTTAGCAGTCCTCTCACTGAATAAGAAGATCAGGTCTGTTCTCTGGCTTCTTGAGAGAAGTGTTTTGGTCTAAGTCCTCTTCTCATTTAGGGTATCAGAGAACCAGATACATTCTCTATAGTCAGAACCTGTCTACAGACCCTACCCCACTCAAAGAAAAAGCCCACCCTACCCCAGGCAAGTAGGAGGTAGAAGGAAGAATCATCCTGTTCAAGAAGATAAACAGCACAACATAAACATAGACCAAAAAAACCAAAAAACCCAACAACAACATAAAACCAAACAACAAAACAAAAACCCAAAAAGAAAGCCCTCCAAACCAAAACAAAATCCCAAACCCAACCCCAAACCTAAGTAATTTCACAAGTATGAGGATGGTGTTTGTGTGTCAATGGAAAGCTTTACATGTACTTCCCAGTTTTACAGGTGCTCCAGGCTTAGCTGAATGCTTACTGTCTAGCCAACTGTGCCAAGCTATGCTTCCCTCACCTGCCCATCACCCAGTGCTGTGGAAGAGTGTCAGTCCTTAAAGAAATCACCACACTCTTTCTGTTATTGATACAAGATGACCCCATCACACCTAGGATGATTGGGAGAAAGTAATCTGCAGGTTGCATGTAAGAAGCTACCCAGTAGGGTTGCAGCATATTGTGTATGTTAAAGGCACTGTATGTTGAAGACACACTTTAAGGCACATCAGCTGAGAAAAATAATCATAGATACCAGGAGAATAAGAAAAAAAAGTAATTTTTTTAGAAATAAGTTCTCAGATGCTAGTATTTACAAGTCAGGATTTGTTTTTTCTTTTCAAAAGGATGCATCTTTAGTCCTTGGTATTTAATATGAAATTTTGTACAAGATTCCTAGGAATTAAAAACACTTGGA
The DNA here is from genome assembly GCF_963513975.1 of Fringilla coelebs. NCBI lineage: Eukaryota > Metazoa > Chordata > Aves > Passeriformes > Fringillidae > Fringilla > Fringilla coelebs. The sequence continues at coordinate 18,833,938 of NC_140067.1, forward strand.
TTGTCATGGACAAAACCCTTTGGATTTAGTTTAGTCTAGGTACAGGGTAAAGGAGGTAGGATTAGCTTTAAAGGAATGGGTAAGACACAAACACTGTTGGCCTATCAGTGCAGGGAAATAAGACGCAATCATTTGTTAGTTTGTAAGTGCAGGGGAAAAGAACGTAAGTAGATGAACCTGGAAATAAAGGAAAATCGAAATGGAGAACAATGGCAATAAAGCAAAGATTAGAAAACGTTCCCTCTGGCAATTCAGCTGTTTTGGAAACAGCAGGATTCCTGGTGGGAGTGTTTGTTCTTTATTCCTTGGTTTTAGTCAGATATATATTGGCATATATGTTGCTTTTATTACTCTAAAACTTGCTGCACTATTTCAAGTGCAGTGTGATATTTTTCCTAAAGTTTCCTATTTCTTAAGAAAAGATTTTAAAGCTCTTGTGTAATCATTGAAATTATGTTCTATACATAAATATTGATATATTCTTTTTTACTCAAAGTGCCAAAGGCTACTGTTTTTAATAATGGCTTATCAAATTATATTACGTTAGAGAGCAGAAATGTAATAATATATACATTGGAACTCAGACCTCTGCATGTATATTTGATAAGGAGCCTTTTGTAAAATTACTCTTTGTTTACATTCCACTGGTACCTTAATTTAAAATTAATCAAATAAATTGACAGGTGACATCTTCTTAGTGTTCTGATTTTCTTACTTGCTAACAGGCACGATTTTCTTTGTTAGGCTGTGCTTTACTGAGAAAAAAAATACTTAAAAATAAAATATGTTTTTAAATGAGAATTCTCTATATAAAGTATTGTGTTTAATAAAATGTTATGCCATGTTTTCAAATGGAAAATAATTTGTAAATTGCTATAAATGTATTTTGTTAAATAAGTACAGATCAATGCTACTGTGTGAGTTTATTGTGCTAACATCATGAAATAAAGATAAAATTCCTCATTGATGTTTGTTTATCTCTGTGGTGAAGCAAAGTCTCACACCCTCTAAATTATTTTGCAATATTAGGTATCTCATGATGTGTAAAAGTGGTCATCCAGTGAGAAACCTTGAGACCCTGCACAGTGGTAAGAATTTATAAGGAACCGTGTGCAAACAAACTTTTCTCTAACCTAAAAACATTTTACAAAAGACTCCAAGTGAATTGGGAACTTCAAACCATGAGAGGATATGCCTGCTCAATCATTCTGCAGCACCTGCTGCATTGCTAAGCCCCTAATGCCCCTAAGCTACCTTGCTAGTGTTGGGTACAGCTGCCAGACATGGTGATGCCAGCCTTGGATTTGTGAATGAGAACAGGGCAGATGTCAGAGGCAAACCTGAAAAGACGGGCTCTCCTCAGGGGAAGAAGTTAGGATGCAGGAGTCAGCAGGTGTCATACAACCTTTGTTGACAACAGTGAAAGATCTTACGTGTAACAGCACACTGTGATAAGCAGTCTTGCCTAGAAGGCACACAAGGTAGTGTGATAAGCAAACAGCAAAACTGTCTCCAAAGCTGTCTTGAGACACCCTGAAACAGCCAACAGCAGGGCCCAGGTGCCTGGAGTGGAACACACAGCTGTAGCTGGGACATGCACTGACACTGCCAATGGCCTAATTAAGGACCACAGGGAGTAGCAGAGCCCCTGCAAGGCATGGCAGCGCAGCAAACTGACTCTGAGAAGTTTTCCCAAGTGTGCCTGGGCCTTTGTGCAAGCTGCCCCTTTGTACCTTGGAGCAGATGACCTGCAGTGGCTGGGGGGCACTGGGCAGCTGCTGTCACTGCTGACTGCAGCCAGGCAGCACAGTGCTGAGTGGTACAACAATGTCCCATGTGCCGTGATCCACGCCAAGGCAGCAGGATGCACTGACATTGCCTCAAGCTGTGGTGCAAATCTGGGTCATTTGGCACCCCCTGTCCCATGACTTTCCTGACAAGTTAAAGTGGGAGCCCGCAGGCAGAAGAGAATCAAAAACCAGTATGTTGTCTCTCAAAGAAAGGGAAGAGTCTGTACAGTTGTGATACTGTTCCCTCTGTGGTGACAGAAAGCACAAACTTCCTGTGGCTGGGCTGGAGAATGTCCTGCCTCCACAGCATAAGCCAGTTTCAGGAGAGGCCTTTCCTTTGGCCTCAGCAGATGCTACTGTGGCAGTGCATTGTATGCCTTGAGTGAGGCTGTGTGAAGCATAAGGGCTGTGGCCCAAGGTTAAGGTGTCTCATCCTCTGAGACATGGGCTGGTAGCCTGGGAAAGCTACAGACTGAGGGTTGGTATGGCTGAGAGATGCCCTGTAAAGATGCAAGAGAGAAAAGTAGACCAGGGTAGGACTGCTGAAAGCTGACATGTGATGCAAATCTAATGAGTTCTCCCCTGGGAATGGCTCCTTCCATGGATCACAAAAGGGGCCTAGACAATTAGTTCAAACATTTTAAAGGGCACATTTTAAACATCTGAATTTAGGTTAAAAACAAAGCCCCTCTCTGAAGGGTATCTTTGATGTAGAGATTATATTATAAAACTTCATCTAAGATGAGATAATACCTCTATTTACAAACCCTGTCACATTCTCAGACCATTCTGGCTACAGCAAGAGTGTCACTAATTTAAGAGGGCTCACTGTGATCTAGATTGATAACTACATGTGATCATGCAAAGGGGTTTACAAAGGTATACCACTGATTAAACTGAAATTTAAATCTATTTTGTGCTGGATTTTATAAGAGCTTCAGAGTTCTTGATATAAGAAGTCACGTAAGACAAGACTACTAGAATCAGTTTGGTATAGATTTATGAAGACCTTTTGTGTGACAGATCCATGCACACCTAATTTGGCAGAAACTTTTCAAAGGCATTAGGACCCTTGATCATAAAGTCATGAATAAAATCTTTTCACAAACCTTAAAGCACAGAGTCTATCAAACATGGGATAAAACTTGCAAGTCTCCATACTCTGCATTCAAAATGAGAGTAAGGCAACTGCAGCTGCATACGTGTGCATACAAACACACACAACACAAAGTTAACGTGTTCAAGCCAGAATTCAGGAGACAGCTAAACCTGCAATTTAAATCAAGGAACAAATTGTGGCAAGGCTGCAAATACTCTCTCTAAAATTTTTCTGCTTTGACTGCAGTAATCTCTTCAGGCATTCCAAATATGTATATAGACATCATTTAATTATACCTCCCATATATGAAATCTGTAATTTTGCCATAAAGGATAACATAAATCTTCACATTCAATGGCTTTATGAGCCCATTCCTGTTTAAAAAAAAAAAAAAAAAGCTAAGAACTTATCCATAACTAAAGCAATTCTGCTCAGTCCTAGAAAGCACTTCTCATGTTTGAGGGGAAAAAAAATGCATCCCCCCTCCAAACCTCTCCCTGCCTTCAAAGGCCAGGTGTCATTCAGCTTTTTCTTACTCTATTACTTTTCCAGTGCTGCTCAGAAAGAAATGGGAGTCATGGGGATTTGTGGATCTGTCAAATCTTTGCAGCTACTAAATGATGCATAAGGAAAAGCTCTTCTCTCTCACCAAATCATTCAGAGGAGACTGGAGTATATCTGAGTACAATGTGATCCTGTTTCTGCTCCTGCTTCAAACAGAGGTTGTGGATTATGATCTCTGTTCCTACCCCATGCTGAGGCCAGAGGACTATCTCTGCTATGTGAATAATATCACACAACTGGGAGCAATAGCTTTGCTCATTTTCACCTGTAAACTATATTACTATGCTTTGTAAACAATATCCATATTTGAATTTTCTCTAAAATTAGCTATAATGTTTTCAATTAGTATAGGCTAGGTTTATCAAAGTTCTCAGTATGCACTGCTTTGGTGTTCTTTCATGCACATATTGGTGTGATATCTTTTGCCTGAGCTACATAACTGATCCTGTAGGCCAATAGCCCTGAAATTTGTTTGCTTTAGTCAAGGAAAGGTGTGGATACTTACTGGAGTCCAGGTGTACACTTTTTTCAAAGAGCACCAGCAGGGGCTGAAAACTTGTGCGTGGTATCAGTTGCAACCTCCTCTGATACTTCTTGACTTCTGTAGCATTTGAGACAATTATCTTTGCTCTTATAAGAGAGGAGAGTTTCACAGAAGTGATTCCAACATCCTATATCTCCCAACACTGATCATGAACCAGCATGGCTTGGAATGGTTGCAGGCTTTGGCCACTTGTAGGCTTTAGTTTCCTGAGAACTACTATGGGTATGATGGCAAACTAATGCCTTGGTTTACTACCAAAGAATGAGCAGAAAAATTAAAGAGAAGCATGCAGTTTAAATGGTCAGGACAGTTTCATATGTAACATTCTGGCTGGTAAAACAAAACAAATGTGCTGTGAGCTCTGTATGCCTAACAGATTGCAGACTTGTCTAACCTGCTACACCAAGGCAGACTGTGGAAAGAGGTTTCTTAAAACCCTTTTATTTTTAATGAGATTTATGAGAGAGTTCTCCATTCACCAGCTTCTTTTATGATGCAAATGGAAGAATTCAGATATAAATTTAAAAGCCCCAAAACTTATACCTTACCCAAGACAAGAAAGTGAGTCAGGAGAAAGTTGAAGATGCTATAAAAAAGGAAGAGTAAGCAGCACTGAAAGAATAAAATCATAATTTTTAAATTTGCATGTGATTTTTATCAAGCAGTGTAGGCAGCTAATTAGTACAATCAGTGCTTTCTTAATTCTTCTTCAGTTATTCATCAAATAAATGAAGAATGGGTCACTGCAACATAATTAATTTCCTCCATATTAAGATACAAAATGTGCCCAGTTTACAAAACCCTGAGCTCTTGTCATTGAGAAGAGTAAGGGGAGGAACCAAAGGAACTGGTGAGAGTATATCTTAATCTGTGAAGTGATGCAGAAGCTACATGGATATTTTATGATATTCAAGACCAAAATTTTTTAAGATTACAACATGAGTAGCTAATCTAGCACTGGACATGCAGCTAACACAACCAAAACACTTCAGAACCTCTGAAGGAACACATTACCAGCGTACCATATTACAGAGCTCTCTGAGTGGAGTTGCAGCAAGGCTGGTGAGTCGGACAGTATCAGTTGTATACCATAAAGCCATGTTAGACTGCATAAACAGTTTGTTGTTATAAAGGAAACATGTAGAGAGACAGAGCAAGAGATCTGCTGCCATAGAAACAGATGTAGCTGCTAGATGTGCTGCATCATTGCTACACTGAGGAAAAACCATGGATCAGCAGTATACCACACTGCAACCACTTGCTTTGTTCAATCAGAATTTAAAACCTGAAACAGATAAATGATAATCAGTTATTTTTTATAACATAATGTAGCTGCACAGGCTTAGCAGCATACTTTCTATCAGGACTTAATAACTAGTGGAAAACTGGAGATGAAAAGACAAAAAATTAAGGAATAAATATAATTCAGAAGCTTTAATCTGATGTTCATAGTGCTGTGCATTCTCAGAAAAATGAAAAAAGTTATAGTGCCTGAAAGTTCATTCCTTCTCCAGACATTGCCCCTATAGCAGTAAAATAGTGCTTTACTTTTGCAGTGGTTGTTCCTATTTGCTAACAAACAAAGCTAAAATTCCATATTTCTAATCCATCTTTCCTATTCCAGTTGATGATACTTTCTTTTTCATAAGAAATTCAACTGCCAGAACCATCCGCTACAAGAGTGCCCATTCCATCTTCTATTACACCCAGTCTTGCTCCAGCCTTGTAGAGACTTAACCAGCCTGTTTCACCTACAGTGCAACTGCTTTATGTGGAATCAATGAACATTTTTAACAAATAAAAATATGCTGCTGTCTAAATCACTGCAGAAACAGCACTTTAAAGTTTACTTTTAGAAAAAATTATAACGACAACACTTCAAGGTTGAAATGTTATTTTTCTGTAGTCAGTATCTCATTATTCACAATTCTCTAGAAAAGTGCAAATGTATTTCTACTTTTAAAATATGGCAACATGGAGCTTTGGATTATCCAGTAATAGTTTAGCACTGATATACAGCTGATAAATTGAACTCTGAACCCACCTGATTCTCACTACTTAAAAGATTGGACTACATAAAACAAAGTAGTCATATAATAAATTACTGGCAGAGATGTAATATCTGTTATGTGTATTACATTTAGGGCACAAGGATGACATTTGGTAGATGCTATCATCTCCTGCCACTGTATTAATCTTTACTGAGTGCTGCCAGTGCCTGGTAGAATTCTGATGTTATCATTTAAATAGGAAAAAAATTATATGCTGGAAATTTATTCAGATTTTCTCTCTTCTGTGAGACAAAAATAAAGTGCTCCATTTAAAGGCACTCCTACATGGTTTTCACTGCATAATGGTACTCTAGAGCAGCAGCTTGCACAGTAATGCTGCTTTCTACCAAAACGTATGAATTGACCTTATGTAAACTGCAGTAATTGTTTCCTGCATTAATGAAAAGATCCTTCATTTTTTCCAGAAGAGGAAATCAAATTGAACTGAGGTGCTATGAATCCAGAAATTTAAATATTTGCAATACTTACATGTCTCTGGTGCCAATACCATAGAACAACCTATGAAAGGAGAAGCTTCTGGATATGAATCACAGATCTATCACTTAAGCATTAAAGTGTTGGAAGTGCTTTATGTCTTTTTAGCATATGCTTTCCAAATATGTATTTTTAGAAGTTTCACTGAGCATCTAGTTGGTCATGTTATCTCTTTACTAAACACAAAGTTCAAATCTATGTTCTCTACTACCAAGTGCCTGAAAGGAGTCTTAAGAAAAAAACACTTCCATTCAGGTTGACCTTGTTTTTAATCCTTGAGAGTGCTTAATATATATCAGAGTAATGAGTGCTTATTAAGAAGATGAGACAAAAGGACAGAAGATTTGTATATTGTATACTGTTTCTTTTCAAACTGTGATCTACATAATCTTTAAAAAAAATTATAACCTAGTGGTTCTTGGGATAGTGAAGAGTCAGTTACAATAAACAAGATCCTTTAGCTATTGTAGTGAATGTTAAAAATTTCTGGAACTCTGTGTGTTAGCTAACATAATCACTCAGCCTTTTCAGCATCTGAAGCCCACTGGAACCAAGTCAATCTTGAGGAAATGTAAACTGTCAAGATTAAATAACCTTGTGTGTTTGAAAACTAGCAGGAAATCTTCTTGCTGTTGCTACAACTTACAGCTCTGCCCAGATAAAGCAATCATAATATCAAAATATGTCCTACACATGGACACATTGATAAGCAGATTAAATTAATTTCTAAACAATTTTAAAAAATAGAAAGAAATATTCCCTTGAAATTGCCAGAATTACTTGATAAATGCCAGTAATAAACCTGTTGCACTGTCCTTAGTACGATTGTGTAGAATTCTTATTGTAGAATGTGGATTCAAATGGGCTGAGTGCAGCCCTGGCTGTTCTTGGTCCAGCATAAGTACCCTGCATGAGGCTTTGGTTTTTGAAAATTTTCAGCAGTAAGAGGCTGGGAAATGATAAACCTGAAGGAGTAGTAGCAGCAGGGTCAGTGATTCACCAGCACAGACAAGAATATGGACAGAATATGAACAAGAGGAGAAGACAATGAGTTATGGTAGTGTGTATGCTTCCAATTCCCACACCATCACACTTAGCTTTCAAAACAGGAATGTCTTCCAAAACAGATCAAATAATCAGTAGTAACAAAGCCATCAAATCAAGCAGTGGCTAATTATTAACCCACGCCAACAAACAAAAGCAGCAGCATTTCAGCGCTCCCCTTAGTGTAAAAATTCAAAACTGTGAAATGAGAAATGTTCTAGCTGGAACCTCACAAATGTCCTAACCCCATTTCTCACCAATCTGTCTTTTCTGCCTATCAAATTCAATTGATTGACAGGCAATTTTTATGAGCCTTTGCATTATGTAAGCTCCAGTAATTCCTTCTTTAAAAAGCCTTTCACTCCTGCTCACTAGAAGAGGTGAAAAAATGTGTCTGTGTGAAGAAAACAAGCAAAGTTGGCAGAAAGGAAGCCATCAACTCCCATTAGCACTACCCTTAGGTATGGCAGCTGGGATGAGCCAAAGGCCATAACCGGCAACTTTCTCATTATTTTACTTCATCTCTCAAGAGATAGTGATGAGATCTTATTGGCCCAGTTAACATCTAAGTCCTTTCAGACTATTTTAGATCAGATTAAGTCAAGATTGTTTGGACAGATGAAGATACAGAGCTAAAAATACTGAGAATGACACACTTTATGAAATGAATTGGTCATTCCTTTAAGGAAGAGAAGGGTTATTTCTTTCTCCCCTTTTCCCTAGCAGCCATGAAAATTTTGTGGTGTTTTTTTTTTTTTTTTTTTTTTTTTTAATTTATTTTTTTTATTTCTAGAAGAACCCTGATTTCAGTATTGCCAAAAAACAGAGGCATCTGCTTGTAGCCAAGGCATCCTCTGAATAGCACAGGATCTTCAGTTAAAGCTTTTTAGACCCTATGTCTTATCATGGAAATTATTTCAGCTAAAAGGAGATGACAAAGCCTGAAGTATGGGAAGGCTTTCATCACTCTATGGAGTGCCCATATTATAATCCATCCCTAGGAGAGAATTGCTTGACAAATACTATAAACAGAGGCCTCCATAAGAGGTTACATAATTATTAATCAGCTGATAAATTCTCACAGATCATCTTTCCTATACAGCTTGAGTAAAAGACATAATCAGAAAGTCCTTGATCTGTTAATGGGCTAATAGCACTCTAAATCTTTTTCAGTGAAGTAGTATTACTGAACTCTATGCATCATATTGATATTGTACTGAGACCATTGTAGTTTGTTAGTGTGGTTTAATAATTTTTCACTCAATTAATGTTTAGCAGAGTTATTTTCATTCCCACTAAATTCAGCCTAATTTCTCAAGCAATGCTTTTTGTCAAGGTGGTTGGCCAGTGTCTCAGATAGGGTTAAAAGGAATAAACATCAGTTACTTAAATGAGTATACAAATTTCTTACCAACTGCTACATTTGTTCTTTAAGTCAGAGTCATTTTGTGTCAAAAGGACAAGGAAGTAATACTGACGGAAAAAGGAAAAAAGAACCCTGAAACCTCTAACTATAATCCCACTATCCAATCATTGCTGGAGACTCCAAACCAAGAATGCCAGCCAGTCACATTCCTAACAGAGATTGAAGAATTTCTAGGCAAGGCACTCGGGTAACTATACAAGTACATGTCATTAAACAGAACCTAGAAGTGGAAACAGATACAATCTTCTGTCCAGACAATTTGCAGAGAGAGGAGGTGACTAGTGCTGAAGTGGAATGAGAGTATTCCTCCTTTTCTGCCAGACCAATCATTTTATAATCACTCTGCTGCTGAGAGTTTGGGGTCTGCTGTGGTTGTAGATCTGAAAAATCAGAATAACACATCTCTAGTGCACAAAGGGGTAATGATTTTCAAAAGACTTTAAAATGCATGAATGTCTAACAACCTGCATCCTGAAAATCTTCCACAGAATCCATGGGGGGAGGTAGCAGCAAAGTAATAAAAATTTTACCCATATAAGATGGTAACATATTTTTTTTATATTTATAGACATTTTGGGGAACAGACTAGGGTTTACGAGTTTTACCATTTTGCCATGAAATGAAATATATAAAATAAAATTAAAATGTACCCTCCATGACAGATCTCTGAAGCATAATGATGCTAAAAATAAAATGTTACCAGGGAAACCAAATGGAACTGAAATTAGTGATACGGCCTGATCTAAAGCCACTGAAATAAAATGAGAACAGGATCAAATTACCCTGAAGAAAATAAGTCAAAAGTAAATCAGTCCTTCAACAGCAAAAGCTTTATTCTGATAGTATCACTGGTTATAAATCAAAACCAATATTAGACTTCTAGAATGTTTTTTTTCAATGGTCTGAATGCCCTCATGCAGGGCTCTGTGTATGTGTGTGTGTGCGCACAAGACTCAACAACTGAGCACCAATAGCCTAGAAGGGGTCTGCAGCCTGCACTGCAATGGTTTCTTCCTCAGCATAAGAGCTTGTAACTCGAGTCAGCTTTACATAACTAAAACTTCATCTGTTCTATCACATGTCAGCAACTCTTCCATCTTATGTTTTTAAACTCTTTCGAAAGTTAAAAGGTGGAAAATTATTCAAGATACATTTCATTAAGAGTCTAGATACTCTATTTCAGCAGACACATGCATTCGTAAGAAGCATAGAGTCACCTACCACTCCAAACTTCTCTATTTCTGAAAACATTAGTCTACTGCTATAAAATGGCCAAATAGCTATTTTCAGACAGAAGACATTACTTCAGGACTAAATTATTTACAGATAAGTACAATGACTCCAGACTTGACATCTTCATCCTACATTTGTTAATTTTATCACCAAACTCGAGCTTATTTCCTCACTTCACCCACAACTTCACAGTGCTATTGGTATAATATATCTCTGCCACAATATGCATTCTTACCCAGTGATGGCAGGAAGGCTCTATTTGTATTATTGCTCCTCAACTAAAAAAATCTTAATGTTTACATCCTCCTTCAAAAGAGCAAAAGATTAATTCTCACCAAAGCAACTACCTGGCAGCTGAGCATTTTATCTAAAATATTATTGACGGGTTTTTTCTGAATGGGAAAGTCTCATAATATAGGTGATAATCAGGGATTTTTGATGGCTATTCATTTTACTCATTTTTGGTTCCTGGTTCAGATTTCAGCTGCACAGCATAGGTCCACCACACTACCTTTCTTTCAAGTGACTTCTGTCCTTTTAGTTATATGCTGAAGCCAAGGAAGGAGTGGCCTAGATGGCAGACACCAAGGTCTGCCATTGTCACAAGGAAAGTTAATATGCCATCTTCATGTCAAGGCACATTAAAAAAGAAAATGCACACCTTTGGTTTTGATGGTTTTTGACATGTAAATGAGTATAGCAGTGACACTTCTATGTTTTATTTATAAGGCATAATCAGAATTAATCTTGAGAGTTATTCTGAAGCATTTTGTTGAAGTAGGCGGTCTACTATCATGCTATAGAGCATAGAATAGCAACATTTACCTTAAAAAGTTCACTTGGAATGGCATCAGGACTAAAATAGCAAACATCTGGCTCAAATGATTCTGTTAACAGCTCATTTGTTGCTACAGTATGAACTAATTTCTCTAGTAAAAACTTCTTCTTAGAAAAACAATGGTCAGAGAAGAAGAATTGATTCAAAATGCATACATTCCCAGTTGTAGTTTAGAGTTCATATGTTTGCTACCTTTCTTGTTACTCATTTATTATTATTTTTAGGTATTATTTTATATATAATCTCCATTATTTCAAAGCTGAGCTTGGTCTAAATGATGTTCAAGCATCTTGCAGACATTTACTACCCTAAATGCAAGCTGCTGAATATGTCAATGAAGCCAAATGGCAGCAGTTGTCTAGATTCCACTCTGGAAAAGGCTACTGGAAAGGTGGCTTATCAGAAAGAAAGAGAAAATCCCATGATACCCAGGTTTTATTCTCCAAATGTTTTTTTAAAATCCTACAGTGCAGTATAGTGGCAAAAGAAGGCTTACTGAACCTGATAAAAGCAGATTTCTGGCTGAGATCAAAGCAAAAGTACAGTCAGAGTTGGAGTAGCTTTGCCTCTGCCAACCAGCTCACCTGATGATGGAAATATCTCTTGTATGTTCATAAAATTGGAGGAAAAAGAGCTGATTTCAAAATCAGACTGGACAGTTTGAGAAAGGCATTGGTTGCTCACTGAATAATGCTTTGAAGGCAGCACTGTAGCAGCAACCTGGTTGGTGGCAGGACAGACAGATGGCTGCACATCCACCTGCAGACTGGAATAATTATATCACCAAGGATTTCTGAGTTACCAACAACAGCACAATACAAAAACAGCAATAAAATGCACCCTCCTACAATTGTACCAACATGTTTTTCTGAGTGCTTTAACTGAAATGCAAGCCTGGCAATAAAGCACCCCCAGTGTTTGTGATTACCAGCTGACTATTACCAGAGACATACATGACTCAGCATTCCTGTAAATCCAGGACTCCCCACCACTCCTCAGCATTCTCAATCTTGTAACTCAGTACAACAAAGCCTATGAAACTCTTATCTTTGCCATCAGCTATGGCTGGTACATTCCACACATATCTAATGTATCATATTCAGATTTCCTGACATCCGTCAAGTTCTTTGATAATAATTTAGTTTAAATAATCCTGTGTGCTTGTGTATCTTGTAATCAGGACTGACTGGAGCTTCAAAGGGAAAATAAAAAGTGCTACAAGAATCAGTACTAGAATGGTTTGATGGAGAAAAATATCTCAGGATATGGAAGACCAAGCAGAAATATCAATACAATGATGTAAGAAAAATCTCAACTGCTCAAGAGTTCGTGGTTCAGAGGGTTCCCAAACAACACCTTTGTGGCCTGTTGCAAACTGGGTTTAGTGCAGCCATGTTAAAGGACTGTGAGTTCCTAAACCAAAGCCATCTTCAAGAAGTATCTGATTTGAACTCTCGCAAAAACATTTACTCTGCAATTTTCTTATGCTTTTAATGCAATTTATTATCATCTACAGTTTGGTTGTGGATAAAACCTTTCTTCTTCAAAGCATACAGCTCTGCTGCTCATCCGTTCTTGCTGTTCTCTTCTAAGAAAACTGCAGCTGCCACTATGAATACATTAAGGCTTCATAAAACAGCTGTCCTTAAGTGTCTCATCACACCTCCCCACAGACAAGTATGGCATAAAGCCATATTTCTGTTTTTGTTCTTTACATCCATGTCAGTTCCAGATTCACAAATTCGTACAGACATTTTGTGATAAATCTGATGAATCTTGTTACTCTTGCAATAACTTCCACTTCAAAGTGCAATTGCAAGGCACCCTAAAGAAAGAAACTAGAAAAAGTAGCAAAGCAGAAATTATATTTCTGCTTGGTTCCTAATAGCTAAAAATGCAGACCTCTTTAGGTTTACATCAAAATATTAACTTCCCCTTTATATTTCCAGATGAGACCTTGTTTACAGATTCTCCTGCAGAAAGCCTCTAAAAGGCAAGTTGAGAAACACAAAACACTGAAAGGCTGACTTTTATGACTCATTTGAAGCAGCAACACAATATTAAAAGCAGCTGAGTGCCTGAAAAATTAAGGATTTACAAGAAAATTACTTCAACCAGTTACTGTTTAAAAGACAAAGAGTGATCAAAGCATAAACTAGATTAAAAGCAAATATAATCTGTCCATTTCTATAACTGCTAACATATAAAACTTATACATATTGAAGAAACAGAAATGTTTTGCTGCAAAAACAAAACAAATCTTTCTAAATATTATCTAGTATTTCCCTACAAATTAGACAGATTTGACAGGAATCCAATCAGTTCTATTAGGAAAACATTAATGTGCCTGAAAATCTCAAAGAGAAATTATCCTAATCACAAATTTATATCACATGTCACTTGTTCCAAACATCCTTTTAAAAGAAACCAACTAATAACTTCATTGTTCATGACAAGGCGTCAACAAAACTACACTTAGTAACAGAAAATAACACAGACTGCACTGTGGGGGAATGCATGTGAACTCACCTTTAGGAGGATGTGGTGCATGCCCACCACAGGCCTTATCCTACCCACAAGGTAGGACAACCTACAGATTCAGCTTTAACCTTTCTGACATCCCTAATGAAATAAACCTAGAAATAAGGGGAAGGGACAGAAAAGGAAAATGGGGCTTGGGGGTTACCCACAGATCCTTAAAATTGGATGAAAGGTAGGGAAGGTAACGAATACAAAACCCTCCAGTCTCCTGCTCAGATCCAGTACTAAGACTGTAAAAAGCAGGAATTTCCAAATGTATTTGCAGAAACCCTGCAGACATCTTTGTATAAAGAAAATGAAGCAAAAAAAACAAACAAAAAAAAGAGTTACAAAGAGAACATAGAAAGATGTGCAGATTTAATGTTCTTACAGAAGTAACCTTATAGTAACCTTCTACCTTGCTCTAGCTGACATAACCACTATTAGCTATTGTCAGTGCAGAATACTGATTTAATGTGGGGTAACATGTCCTGCACCAATGTTATTTGTGCCCTCTTTCTTCCTTTTAATTTTTTGAAGATGTTTCAGAATTGATGGCACATGGCAAAAATTTAATGAGACTCTTAGTATCTTCATCATAGGTTTGTATCTTAAAATCACATCTGTCATAGGACTAATTTCTGCTGTTATAACTATAAAATTCAACATTTATCATCTTTTAACTGATCTTAGTTATGATTAAAATGGTTTCTAACTGTAATTAGATAACGATAAAAATACTTTATGTGTTTTCACAATGGATTGATTGAAATCACATTTGCTTTGTCCTCTATATAGCAGAAAAACCAAAGTAGGACATCAGTCTCATACAACTGCTGAAAAGGTTTCTGTCCTGGACTTCTTTTACTTCTCTGTCCATCTATTCCATCTTCATGGCCACTAGGTTCATCCTAACCCCTTGCTTAAACTGGTAATGCTGATTACAGGAGTCAGAACCATAATTTCCAGAACACTGTTTTCAGATGGGTTGTCATTCAAGACAAGGAACCAGCCATGATTGAGGGTTCCCACTTCCTAGCAAAATATTCCCACACCATAACGTGAGAATAAAGAATTCTGTCTCTTTCTCGTCAGCATACTACGTTTCCTCTTGCTTTCCAACAGTTAATGTCACACTCGATTCACTCAAAACGTCAGACAAAACTTTTCTAAACACCTCTTTCTTTTGAAAAAAAATAATAAATTTTAACTCATTCTGGTCACCTTTATTATGTATTACAAAAAAACCCCAAGAGAACAATTTTAATATATTGCAGTGGAGAGGAGATGGAGAGGTTCACTGAAACTTTTTTATCATTTTCTTGGGGTAATTTCTTGCTTTCCTCCTTGACGGTTAGAATAACACGTATTCTGTTTAGAGCTAAATAAAACATGCAGTAAGGTGAGATATTTCTTTAGCAGACCAGACGGCTAATTTATGCAGGAAATGCAATTTATAAAGCTTTTTAAGCACTTCCAGAAGTTCACATAGATTCCATAATATATTTCCATGGATCTCAACCATGAAGGACAGGCTAGGGCCCATATACAGGTATAAACAGGATACTGTGAAATTATATACAGAGGTAGTCAGGCATAAACCAGAAAATGATTCATAGATAGAATTTTCTTCCATCAGTAGTAAAACTCTGAGTAGCCTCAGCTAAAGCAGCATGTCTGGAAAATCAGGACCAGGAGAGTTTGCACATCATTTAGATGCCTCTCCCTGCTGATTTTTGCCTTGAAAAATGAAAGTGCAGGCGTGATTTGAGTATTTTGAACTGCTGTAGTCTGTTGTCCACTCTCCTTTGTCAGAGCATGAGAGCTAATCACATGTGGTCATTGAGCTACAGTATGTCACCTAAAATTAAGAATTTACACAGTTGACAAGAAACACTAGTGCCCAGGATTTAGGTGCTGATAACCAACATTCAGCTGTAAGGTGATTGACATTTTAAAAAAATCCAATTATAACTTTCTACGCCACTAATGTTCTGTGTATTGCCAAAATGAGGAAGTAATAATAATTACAATACACATACTCCAACCAGCTAGGTAAGCGATTCTCCTTTTCCCTACCCTTTGTACACTTTCACTGGCTTTTGCACCTTTCACGAAAGCCACAAACTGTAACGCAGATTTTGTATATAATTTTCACAAATTACTGCAAAAATTACATGTTAGAAAACCAGATGCAAAGTTTGTGGAAACATCAGTACTTCGATATTCCTCTCCAAAAATTAATATTCAAAATTGTGTCCAGTATTTTATGCATACAGTTATTTAGTACCCTGTCATTTGAAACCTCAGCTTTGCTGAAAGAGAGCTTTAATACCTTCTCTTCAGCCTTCTACAGTAAGAGCTCACTTACAACTGCAGTTTTTCCTGCAAACAATAATCTAAAAGCACAAGGCTGACAGCTCGGTAAGAGTAGGTGCCTGTCATAGGCAATGACAGATAGTCATCCATCCACCCATCTATAATGACAGAGCCTAAAATTATTATTTTTTTTAAATCATTTGGTGTTGTTAAAATGTCTTACAGAGAAGGAAACATAATTTTAATAAACCCTTAATGTTTATAGCCAATTAAAGCAGAATTCTTTACAGTACACAACTTTTCTCAAATTCATTTGAGAAGCCAGAAGTCCAAGAAAACAGACAGTTTCTCTTCTGCTTTCGTGAGCCTTAAATGTGTTTTTCCTTCTCCATAACCACTGGAGTGATCAGACCTAAAATAATATTTTATTAGGTTGGCCTGTCTAAAGAACCTTGATTATTTCCATCAAAGTCACTGTGAAAAGGTACATGTAATTAACAGCCAAGCTATTCAATATCAATATTAAGCTACAGTGGTTTTGCTCTGAATCTTTGCCCATAAAAGAATTAACAGGAGGCCTCCAGCATGAGTCAAAGGGCACAGGATCATCCTAATAAAATAAAAAAATTTCTAAACTAAGAAGGAATGCTCTCTTCAGACTAATTTGTCACAAAGTATACGATCCTAAAATAAAATTGTGTTTGGGAAGTATAATACTCTCTTTAACACAATGGATGGAGCAACTCCACAATTCCCTCTGTAAAGGCGATAAAAATTCTGATAATGATTTTAATGATATTTCTTTTTAGAAGAAGCAGGAGAATTAACACAATGAATAAGACAAACCTAATTTTAGGAGCAAGGTTGAAGAGGAGAGTACTTGGGTACTTAAAAGCCAAGGTTTTAATCTTAGTTCCCTAGGAAAAAAAATACTGTCCTAAAAAGCCACCAATCTATCAATGATTTCATTTACCACTGCTATCTTTTGACACAGCTTCACCAGCTAAATATGTAAAGAATTTAATAAGTAATATAAGTAAAAAATGGAGAAGGCGATTTAGATACATCAGAAAGATGAAAATCCACAACATTTAGGCCAGCTAAAATTCCTGAAGCCTTATTTTTCATTAATAGATACATCTAATACATACTAGGATACATAAGCTAATACAGAGATGCTGATTTTGATCAGAATAAAAGAAAAACCATTATTATCTTTTAGTCTATAATAAATAATAAAATTTGAGGCTTCTGCAAATACTAACAAATGCCCTCTCTCTCTCGCTCTGTGTATACTACCCTTGGTGCCTTAAGTCAAGAATAAATGCACATTTAAACTAACAATAAATGGGATGGTGGCAATGACACTCCTATTTCAGTGTACTACCTTGCCATAAGATGGCCATGACTGCTACTTTCCTGTGTGGTAGAATGATAATATTCTTTAACATTTCAGTATCATTAACATTGTTTTAATACTGATACAACTTTGTCCCAAAGCTGCGATATCTTAACATAGAAGCCCACTTCCAGATATTTAACTAAGCTAATTCTTGTTTCCCAGCCAAGAACATTCTCCACATTTTCAGACCTGGGTTTTTGGCTGTGAGGCCAAAATTGTAAAGCACAAATGCCACACAGACACCCAGTGTCCAGCCTCTATTTAAATATCCAGCTTGGATTCATGGTGCAACTAAAGGTACTACATTTTAGCTACCAATTCTGATGAAGCATAATTTCATTTTCAAGAGCACTGGTTGCTTACATATTCCATTGAATTTTATGAAAGCATTCAATAATAGTTATTTTTTAGATACCTGAATTTGCATTAATTTCAATAATAAAGAACTTCAGCTAAAGAACAACAAAAAAAGGATTATATGAGTTGGGAAAGATCAAACAAAGAAAGATTAGAATTACTTTACAAGATTTAAGTATTACAGCACCTTCCTAGCACTTAGCAAATGCACAATGATTCTAATTCCCTGCTCAAGGAACCACATAGCCTAAAGTCATGGCAGATTTGCTTTTCACAGTCGGCTGTCCCAACAAGTTCCAATGAATTAAGAATATCTCTCTTTGCTGTTTCTTAGGAGAAGGTACCTATGGGCAGCTGTGAGGGTCCAGGGAACTGGGACTGAGAGATTTATGCTAATAAAAACTCACTTTAATCTTTAACACCCTTAAGTGAGGATTTGCATGAAATCCTCTCCTTAATGTTTTAATTCTAAGCCAGAAGGAACAATTTCTGATCCATGGTGTCCATGACACAAATTTAATCCACTTGGAGATCAGGATTCATCACACCTACAAAACATTAACCACGTTATGGTGTTAAACAGCAAAACTTTCATTAAATAGCATTCTTTGGCAGAAAATTTGACATCAGTCTGTCTGGGATCCTTTAGGGTCTTATACTAGTTCAGTCTATTTTGAAGTTACCCTATTGAAAATATAGCCAATGGAGCCTGATGAATTGCTGATCTACAATAACTTCTATTATTCCACAAAGACAAAAAAGCACTTCTTGAAGAAATCACGTCCTTATCACAACCAATGCGGCATTAGCATGGCATAGTGCCCAAGGGAGCTGTGAGAAATGAGGCTGGAGGAGACTGCCAGAACTCAGCATTGCCACAAACTGAGCACTGAACCTCAGAAACATAAAAAATATCTGAAGCAGAATACACTTGGTATGTTTAACACTTTCTTGTCCTACTTCACACAAGCAATCCCCTATAAAATGTTTAAGTGCTCAAGTCAATGCTTAAGCAAGAGTCAGAAGCTTCACTTTTCTTAGAAGTACCATAATTTGAAAACAAGTGATGATAAAATTATGACAGCTGATGGACTTTATGAATCAAACTAGCAGAGAATTTAGTGCTGATTTGTGGATGGCCTTCCATAAGTAGGTGGGTTGCAGGCCACAGTATCTAGTATGCAATACACATAAAGAATACATCTATAATTCTGGCTCTTTTGTTTCCACTAGGAAGGATCTAAAAACTAAACTAGCAATTCCAGCAGTTACCTAGAAGAAAACACTGCAGGCAGTATAATGAGAAAAAGAGCTGCCTCATGGTACATGTCAAATGTCTCCAGGAGCCAGCCTGTGCCTCAGATAAGAGAGATAGCAGTAGTTAATCTAGCAAATAGCTATAGTTAAAGCCTAGAGGCACTGCTCCTGTACTGCCTAAGTTGCCTGCTTAGTGCAGTCAGGTTGTATCTCATGTGCATGGGACTGCCACACGGCCCTGCTCTCCTGCGACCTGCTGACAAGGCCCCCAGGGCTCTTGGTCTGTCAGGGTCTCCTGCTGCAGGACGCTCGCTAATCCATATAGGTCTATTTCCCCTTTGGGGTCCTATCTCTACCAGATCACCCTACACTTTCTACAGCTGACAGGAAATGCAGGTTTTTACAGTGGGGAATCCTCAGCCCCTGAACCCCTGCCGCTAACATGATAACTGGGAGATTATCCCTCTCCCCTTGAACAATGCCAGAAGTCTGTGGAGATCAAGAACCCAGCCAGCAATTACATTAGGTGACATCTCCTTGTTGCTCAGCCCCTGTTTGCTGGTGTGTCTGATGAGGTGTAATGATCATGAACATTATTGACCTGGAGACACATCTGGCATTACAACTGAAGTGCCTTGTTAGTTATTTTAGAGGACATTTACTCATATGAGCAAAATCAAGGCATGTAGGGGCCCCCCTGCTCTCTGCTACAGAGAATATTACCTTCTCACCCCAATATTACCTTGAATATATCAAGAGTTTTTTGCATTCAGCACAGGCATGATCTGTCCAAGATAGTTCAGCACTCTGTCAATGTGAAAGCTCTGACAGAAGTTTTCATAATCATATTTTGGTGACTAAACTGCTGTAAATATCAATAAAATAGTGGGTCTGCTCAGCTTCCTGAAATAATTCAAGATATGGTGAAGGTCCTGTATTGTCTCCTTTTTCTTACTTAAATGGCAGTAAACAAATCTTGTATTGATTGGCTCAGAAATGGATATAAGAGTGAAGTCTGTAGTGTAGGAAGATGAGAAGTGTTTGACTAGATATTTTCAATTAAAAATATGGCATTTTCAGAACTACAACGTTTTGTGAAAAAGAAACACTAACTGATTCCTTGATTAAGGGAAGTGGAAAAATCTATGGGTATCCAAATAGTTTATGGTACTTTTTCAAAACACAGAAAATACTATTTTTGGTTAGAATTTCTTTTTATGTCTGTACATATAAAGTTAGTATATAAAATGAGGATAAGAAATAAATTCAATATTTCAAATTAATTTCAATTAGATGCTTCAAGTTCCCTGAGTGCATTTTTCCACAATATAAGTTCATTAATGTTTTAAAGGGTCCATATTTCATTATGAGAAAGAAGATATCTAAATAGTGAATATTTATAGGGATAGAAAATAAAATTTCCTGCCTTGCTACAAAGAAACTGTTTTATTAAAAATTGCTTGTCTTTCTTTAAACCATATACAAAATTATGCTTTTATTCACTCTAATTAATGCATCAGTAAATAAGAACTCTATCTCCACAATCATGATTTTTGTGGCATTAATGTTATATGCAGGGGAGAAAATTGTCACACAAAAAAAAATCACTTCATTTCCAGCAGGTAAGTTGCCTGTAGAGTATCTTATACACAAAAAGCCTTTTAAATTGCTTGGCTTTTGTATTTCTGTAAAATGCACAATCACTGGGGAAAAAAACAAGCTGAGAGAGATAATGACAGGCAGGCTAAGTATACAGCAACTGGCAGGAAAATTTCTTTTCCAAGTGCAACATATTTGGCAGGCAGGTCTATGGAACACACATATTAGCCGGCATTTATATTGCAAATTAGAAGAATGTTCTAGTAACAAGTACAATCTTTTACATTCTGTCAGACTCAAATTTATTTTGCTTAGCCCAATCCTCCATTTCTCACTTTCTGTTATTATATCCTGAGCCCTAGCTAGAGACCCAGCTGGTAGATAGCAACATTAAAGCCAGGTAGAAGCCCTAATGAAAGAGCTGAAAATGACAACAGCTTCCAAGAACACATAGGTTCATTAGTGAAGAAAAAACATGGCTGAATTTTCAAATCCTTCCTGGTTCATTGAATAGCATGAGAAATCTAGATCTTAGAAATAAAAGCCAAATCCCTTCTATCCATAGGTTAATACTTATTCAGCCCAAAGTTCTCAGCAGGAATTTTCCCATATGATGGTAATGAGCTCTATTAAAAACTTGGTAGATTAACTACATGGATTTTTAATCATATCTGTCCAAATCCATACAGTAATTTAATTTGTGTCCAACATAATATTTTCTCCCTCCAAATCAAGCATTTTTCCTCCAAATAGTTTTTCTTTGATCTTTTCACAACCATTAAAAAAAGATTTTCATACTGGAGTCTCCCACCACTGTCTGCACTTAACAGTGTGCCACCCACACAGTTTTGTGCAAGTGTTAAGCCTACAGTATTCATAAGCTCTCTAAACTGTGATTCAGAATATTTTCTATAGCAGATGTTTTTTCTTGCCTCTGCTTTCATATTTAGTAAGATTTTTTAAAAATTAAAAATCAGCATATATTAAAAATAAAGATGATAGAAATATAATTGCAGACAGCTGAAGACTGGAAGGAAAACCTCCATTCAAGGACATCTGAACAATCAGCATCCATGTCTAAGCCCAGCTGCTAAGAAGTGAGATCATCTGTCAGCCCCCCATTTTTACTTCCACTGAAATGATTAAGACGGTGAGGGCTTTTGACACACATCTTTTCTGTTTGCATTACTCCAGTCTTTTGGTGTGTGTATACAATGACTGAACTTCTGTGTACAAATCAAATAATCAGAGGTGGCCCAGCTTGTTCTGTGTCTTCAGTAACAGGCACAAACATTTGAATTAGTAGATGGGGACAGTGAGGCCCCTGCTGTGCCCGTGTGTGAAAACAATTTGTTAATCTTTTTTAAATGTTGAATTTTAGGGTTTTTCCAGTGAACTCACAAATTTTCTAAGACTACTGTACTTATTGCACACACTTCAGCATTCTTGAGTAAACATGGTCATGGTGCATGTATCACTTTGGTGAGGGGTTGTGAGCAAATCAGCCAGAATCTGCTGCAGGGTAAGCTTAAGATCTAAGACTCAAATCCACATTGAAATGTATGTATGTTGCTATTTTACTTTCCCACAGTTTCATATCTTCGTTTACTTAATGATAAGCTATATACCAAACTCATCCAACAGATACTAAATTTACTAAAGAAATTCAAAAACTCATGATACCACACCCAGTGCTGATATAAAGAGATGTAGGAAGTCAGCCACTGGTGTGTGGCATAAAATAATTTGTCTCACTCTGCTTTCACTACCACTCTTTATAAGCAAATATATAAAAAGTTCAACACTGAAATTAGTGTTATTCCTTATTTGACTGTATATTTTTTACTGAGGAACAAACAGATCTAGAGAGTTAAAATGTAAATAACTACAAAATAATCCTTACTTTGCTATGCTTGAGATCCTAATTTTAAAGTCCCCCTTATGTTCAGGTACACTCAATGTAAGCAGAAGCATTAGGACTTCATTGGTTGTGAACACAATACCTCCGTTATGAGAAGCATTCCACCAACATCCTCTCATGCACGCTTCACATCCAGACTGAATGCTAGTGTGAATGGAATTACAAATCCAAGAAAAATAAAAACTTGCCTTTTGACTTTTGATTTTGTTTTGGTTTTGTTCAGTTTTGTTTGTTTGTAGTGGTTTGGGTTTTCCCCCTATTTCTTTCTCATTTCTTTCACACACAGTCAGGAGCTTGGAAGAAAAAAAAATACTGCATGCTTATTTCTACATAAAATCTGAATTTATGAAAGCTTGAGATTTAAAAATAAAAAATACTCAGGCATGTTTCAATGCATCTTGTTCAACGTAAAGGTGAAATAAACAAACGGGGCTTCAAACATCTTCCAGTTCTGGCCCTGGCAAATTGCCAGGGCCTGCAAGCAGAACCTGGAGGAGGCAGAGCCAGGACCTTTACACTGGTGCATAGCAGGAGAGTGTGAGGTGGTGGGGATAAACTGAAACAAAAGAGGTTCAGCTTGGTTGTGAGGAGGGACTTTTCCTCTGTGAAGCCATCAGGTAATAAAGCAGGTAGCCCAGGGATTTTCTGTGCCATCGCCCTCCATGGAAGTTTTCAAGACTGAACAAAGCCCTGAGCAACATGGTCTGAGCTGATACCTAACGAGGCTTTGAGGTTTGACTAGATATGTCTGTAACTTAATCATTGCAACAAGATGCTATAATGGCAAGGTCCTTCCTTTGCAGCTATAAAGATGTGATCAAAGTTTTCTTCTCCATACACAATTCAGTCTGTTACTGTATTTACAATTACAATTCAGTCTCTAACTGTATTTAGCTTTGGTACAATCTCACCTGGAGTTGTGTATGCAGCTCTTGGCTCCACCACTTCAGGAGGATGTGAAGGTACTCAAACGCATCCAGAGGAGAGTGACAAAGCTGGGGAAAGGGCACGAGCGTTCTATGAGAGCAGCAAAGGACTTTGGATTTGTCTAGTTTGGAGAAAAGGAGGCTGAAGAGTGACCTCATTGCCCTGTACTGCTTCCTGAGGAAGTGAAGGGAAGGTGCTGATATCTTCTCCCTGGTATTCAGTGATAGAACACATGGGAATGGTTGAAAGCTGTGCCAGGGAAAGTTTAGACTGGACATTAAGAAGCATTTTTTTACTGAGAGGGAGGTCCTGCACTGGCTCAGGTTCCCTAAAAAGGTGGTTGCTGCCCCAAGCCTATCATCTAAGAATTTGGACAATGCCCTTAATAACAAGCTCTGAACTTTGGTAAGCCTTCAGCTGGCCAAGCATTTAGATAAGATCCTAATTATAGGTCCTCTCCAATTAAAATATTCTACTGTAATTGAAAAGGCAAAAAATCCTCCTGATCTTAGCTAGGTCACTATACCAGTACAACTAAGACACACCAGCCTGCAGAGCCAATTCACCCAAAAGAATTCAAATGCTTCCATTTAGCATCACAGCTGGTCACTTTTGCCATCCCAACCCAAATAACTATTTACCAGACACTCATTTGCAGATAGCTCATGGAAAAGTCCCTAGCACAAGTTCAGAGTAAAGTTTGAGTCATAACAAGAAAACTTAATCATTCAGCTTCATGTACTTCCATGTGTAATTACTATTACAGACCTGAGATGAAGGCAGTTATATAATTTATCTACAATATCTCTCCCATGCCTTCAGTGACAGACTTAAATAACAGAATCCGAGAGCAACTGACTGTATTTTATTTCAACAGCAAACATGTTCTCTTTAGGGAGTGACCAAGTCCATTCGTGTCAGGGAGCTGCATAATTATCCTAGAACTGTAATAGAAAATTTAAGCTTTCTGTGCCAATTGGACAACAGGCAACTGACACATCCATGTAACTGCATTCCCTGTGGTCACTTTGGATTACACCAGGTGCTCTTCCTCTCAGACACACCTTTCTGCGACGACATCTCAATATTTATTTGCCTAGAATTATTCAGAATGCACACTATATATCATCTTGCTCATGTGTACAAGCTGCTGAACTGATACCTTAAAATCCTATAGAGACAAAAAATAAAAGAAAATAATTATGATAGAAACAAGTACTCCTCACAAGTAACCAGCAGAAAAATTATAATTTCTTCTCATTCACACTCATATGAATTGGCTAGGCAAACATAGGAGCAGATATTTATTCAAAATGGTTCTACACAAGCTCCTGTGAAATAAGCTCTAGAGAAAGAGTAGTGAAGCTGAAGCACTACATAAAAATCTCATCTCGTATATTTTATGTCTCAGTAGAGCTACCACACAGTAATGACTAGTAGAGAACTTCACTGAGCAACAAATCTCTCCTGAATATTTCATCAGGGATGTCCATCTTAGAGTCCTTAACAAATTTGGGACAACTCTGTTAAATTCACTTATAAAGTAATCTCTGTTAGATGTATTTCAGAAGACTCACTCTGCCTGCTTGCCTAAATAAAAAATAATAATAATAAAAAGGACTGTAGTGTGCAAAACTAAGTCTAGAAGCATTAATGGGTAGTATTTTGCTTAGCTGATAAGAACATGGCTAGTCATTGGCTGAAAAGAAACTGTTTACCCTACTTTTTTGGTACATGTTTCAGTTAAGAGAAATAGAATAAAGGTATTCATCTGATGCAATAGAAAATAAAAGCCAAGAAAGTTGTTAAGACTAGTAAAATTTTCTGAAGTGGGTATAGATCTCTGTGAGAGTTTTCACTAATCTCTGTCAAACGGGTCTTTTTTACTGCTAAGCTTCAATTAGCACCTCAGAGAAAAAAAAAACCACAAACAAATGAAAACCAATTCATTGCATATTTTTCATCAGAGAAGACTTGCCCTTCTCACTTACTGTGCAGCTAAGCAGTCTACTCATGTCTAGCAGGCAATTTCTCTCAGCCCCAACAGACAATGGCTACTAAACTAAGACACCTGTTTGTGAACCAATTGTCAATTAAAAACTACTCCTTAGCAAAGTGTAAGATAAATAAGATGTACTATGTCAAAACAGTATGCTGACAATGGAGTTGAAACCACTCAGCTTTTCTATAGTATAATTACATTTAAACACAAATATAGTTGCTATACAACTGAAAGAATAGGGATCCCATCAAAATAAAAGTATCTCATAGAGTTAAAATATTGCTTCATTCCAATGAAATTATATTCTAGAGCTCCTCTTGTGAGATATACTCTGGGTTCTGACTGCATATATTCAGGATATTTGTAGAGCAAAAAGATAAGCAAGAAATCAGGAAACTACTACTACAATTGTATGCATGGGAATTTGAGGGCAAAATACAGACAAAAAGAATATACCTATTTCCATTTACAAAAGAAAATAAAGGGTTTTTTACAGTGGAAAAAACCCTTTTTTTAATAGCTGGAAAAAGCTATATAAAAGACCAGCAGCAAAACCAATACTGTTGATTAATGCTCTTTTAAAAAATTATTTTTCAGAAGGCTGTCATTGTCTTAAACCTTCACTTATCATAAAGGATCTTCAACACACAATTAGAAAAAGTAACAAAGGAACATGTCTCAAAGAGTGAAGGAGTCCATCTTGCTCATTGTGGTGAAAAATAAAGACTATTTTAATAGCTATGCAGAAAGGATAGCATGGATCTAAGCATGGATCCCAGCAAGCTACTGCATGTCAAGAAGGAGTATTGTAATGCCTAAGTGTGCCCTGTTCAGGCAGCCTTGATGGTGTTTCAGTGCTTTTGCTCACAGCAGTTACTTCCACCAATGTAAAAGTAAGTCTTTGAGAGTTAAGTATTCTACATCTACATAACACCACCATAGGTAAAAACAAATGATCAGCTGCTGAATGTTTGACCACAATTAGAGAGATAAAGGCCAGCATTCAGTCTGTAACACATGATATTGTAGAAGCAGATAGAGATTTACTCTCCTCAGTACTACAGAATGTGCTTCAATACTCAATCTTCCTTTCACCATGTGTGTTAGGAAAGGTTCACAAGTCCTACTGCTCTCTGCACCCCATCCATGCCTGTAGGAATGGACCACAATGGATCCCAATGCATGGGATTGCTCCTGCATATTTAAGGTATTTTTTTCCATACCTACTCCATACCACTGTGGGAATCTGAACACATTTTGCACAGGAAGGGACCATATGTGCTGGGTGTGTTTTGCTCTTTTTTTTTCCCCCAGAGCATCTCCAAGGGACAACAGCTTTGTGCCTACTGTTGTTCAGAACAGTCTGTCCCAACAAGAAAAATGACACCAAGGAAGAATTGTTTACTGTCATATAAAAGAGATTTCAAATTGAGCTACTTTAATGAAAGCAATTTTAATAAATATCAGCCAAGATATCTAAACTGACAAATGCATGGCTACAAAATTACTGAATTTAACAACACATTTTCCTGAGATTAAAAACAATTGGCAGATGCCAAAGGGGGAAAAAAGTGGTGTCACATATTGCAACTTTTTATGACAGATGGTTTCAAATGGATTAATGAGGTGAGTGCTGAATTTCTAGGTTGTGGTTAATATTTAACCTCCAGTTGGCAGACAATGCTAAGATTTTTACACCTGAGTGGTCAAGTGGCCTACCTAATTGACCTGTTAGAAAACTGTGTGCTCATTTTAAGTGTATCTACCAAATGAAAAGAAAGTTAACAAATATTGTGAAGTGGGGAGGGGATTAGAGAGACCTTGTCACAACGCTGGTATAGAAACCAAACTTCAATTTTTTCCTTCTGAGGAGCTGAGGAGAGACATACAAAGCACATGAGCTCATAATATGCTGTGACAGTCAGGAGGAGCATTGCCCCAAGTTGAGAGAGGTGATCCTGCCCCACTCCTCAGCCCCAGTGAGGCGCATCTGGAGAGCTGCAACCAGTTCTGGGCTCCTCAGTACAAAACAGATAGGGAGCTCCTGGAGTGGGTCTGGCAGAGGCTGACAAAGACAAAAAAAGGACTGGAGCATTTCACTAGGAAAGGCTGAGAGAGCTGAGGCTGTTGAGCCAGGAAACGATGACTGAGAGGGGCATCATCACGTCAATGCCTATCTGCAGGGAGGTGTCAGAGGATGGACCAGGCTCTGCTCAGTGGTGCTGAGCAGCAGGACAAAAGGCAATGGGCAGTAACTGATGCACAGGGAGTTCCACCTGAACATGAGGAAGAACTTCTTTACTGTGCAGCTGACCATGCACTGGGACCAACTGACCAGAGGGGGTGTGGAGTCCCCCTGCCTGAAGACATTCCAGAATCATCTGACCCTGTGCCAAGTGCTCTAGGATCACTCTGAGCAGGGAGGTTGGACTACAGGACCCACTGTGGTCACTTCCATTCACACCCATTCTGTGATTCATCTGCAGAAATGAGTCCTCTCCCTTTTTTTAGGATATCACAGAAGTTACTTGCTTGGTATAACCAGCAGACATGGCCTGCTTCAATACCTTCATTATCTCCTGACTTTCCCAGTTCATTTGGCTAAGAAGTTACACTAAAGCATATCACACTACAGTAGATAGAACCTTTCAGACACTAAAATAAAGTTGAAAAACTGTTTGAAGCACTAAAATCAGGGTTTTTAAACCAATTTGAATTTGATTCATATCTGTAGAGTTGTTACTTAAATCCTTCACTGTGATCACCAATATTCAGTCATTTGTATTTTGAAGGAACTAATGGAAACAGTGTACAACAGTACCTACAAGAGTTCAAAGGTGAATGAGAGCACAGTCAAATGAGAAACAGTAACATGCACAGTGCAAATATTTACCATCCTAAAAAAATAATTACCAGGACATTCCATTTCACTATCTTCCTCCTGAATTTATTCTTTTCCTGGAATATAGATGAAGTTATTCTGAAGGGACTTGCTAGTATATTGAACATCCTTCATTTCTCCAGCAAATTGGAAAAAACAGCGCCTGGTCACACACTTTTATTCTGTAGCTATTTACACAGTACCTGTTTCACAGAGAGCCTAGGCATACCCTAATTTTTAAGAGCATAGGGAATGTTCCTTGTTCTCTAATAAATTAGGAAGAAAGAGATGAAGAAACAAATTACTAACTTAATAAAAGAAAAAATATAGTTAATTAGGAGGCTAAAAAATTTATTTTGGTTTCAAAATTCTGAAAGAGAATACTGCCAAATAATCTGTGACAAAACAAGAGTGATACTTAGTTCAAACTGTAGTCCATATATCTACATAACCTTCTCTTTGTACAAAGCATTAATTTCCACAAAAAGTTGTCACATAAATTATTATATAACATATTTTGTAGGACTTTGAGAAAAAATACACATATGTGCAATATACATAAATAGAATATATAAAATGTTCCATATGGGTTTAATATTTTATACAAAATGCATTTTTATGTAAATAAAATGCAGAATATGCTCCTTGATGACTGGCAATATCCTCATCATTTACCAAATTTGTCTATTGTGCTCTGTTTGAGCATATCCCAGGTAGACATTCAAGATGTAAAATATTTAGCCAAACTGGAATACACAGTGGTAATCTGAAATGGTACTTAGAATTCTGCTCTAATAAATGTGATGAAACCCTTAATGACTTCAAGCGATGGGGGGAGGGGAAGTGAAGAACAGAGTTTGAAGCTGTTTTCATAATGAAAACTGACAGCTCTTGGTTCCAATTTCACCCCAAACTGCCATAGAGATTAATATTTTTCTCTCAAAGCCACATTTTTATAAGAGATTACATTTTCCTCTGAAAGCAGAAGAGCTCCATTCAAAGACATGCCCATTTGTTGTTGTCAGCTTCTGCCTAACTGGGCTGAAAGCCTACTGTAGCTCTGCAGATCTGTGACCTGCACTTCACTCCCTCCAGGCACTATAAATAATTTCCATGGAAACAGCACTGAAGAAGATATCTGCAAGCCAAGAAGATATCTATAGCCTTTCTGTTGGATTTATGTCTTTTATTTTATCCTCTACATTTTCTCAGTTAAACCAATATTAAATACATTTATTCTATAAAATTTGTTACAAACAAAACTAAAGTTCTAAAAGAAATGAAAGATAAAGAAGGAAAAAAATAAAGGAGATTCCTACTCCACAATATGTACGCATCGATGGAGTGTTTTTATATCCTGTACTCCCCTCTGTCCCACGGAAACCGTACATTGCATTTTTTTCACAAAAGGAAGCATTCTCCCAAAGTCACAAGGTATGAAGTGGTGTATGGCAATATCATTAGGTATGTAATCAAGAGTGCTATAATTCACACCTTGATAAGGCTGAGAAGTAGTAGATATATGTGAAATCACATCTGATGAGCTCTGACACAGCCACATCAGACCCCAAAGGGAGGAACTGAACACCGTGGAATGCACTGCGGTCCTGCCAAGTGCAAATCTGCTCTTCAGGCCTTGATGCCAATTCCTAAACAGTGAGAATCAGCTAGCTTCCAAACCATGAAAAATAACGCCCAACATGGGCACTTAGTAAGGATAACCTGGAAATGCACCAAATTCTGTTCCCTCACCTGATCCTCCAGGTCATGAGGGTCCCTGTATGTTGGAGGTGTGCAGTACTCCCTGCTTCTCCTGCCAGCCACAGGAATACCAAGGCTTTAGGCCCTCCTTGCAAACTGTGCAGCCTGTACTGCTTTCTTTGTCCACTGAAGCTGCAGATGACTAGCCCCAAATTATAAGAGCCTTCTGACTCCAAGATCAGTCTACAGTTATGAGAAGAAACAGAGAATTGCTCTCCTTCGACTGAGTTTGTGCAATCTGCTCGTCCTTTCATCCCTTAGGGGATGAAGGAAGTGAGTCAAAGCATCAAATCACAACTCAAACACAAGCACCTAAGGAGAAAGAGTAATCCCTGCTCTGTTTTGTTTTTTTTTTTTCATTTCAGTATAAAAATAACAGACTTGAGTGCAACAAGAAATTTAAATAATTATTCTTAGCTGTGTTACAGGTACTTTTGGAGCTGCTTTTGCCCTCCATATTCCTCCTGTAGGATCTGGTTTATCCTCACACAAGTTTTGAGTGCTGACTGAGGTTTTTCTTCATTAAAACATATCAGATTACATATACTCTCTTCGATTCTTTTCCATATATTTGTCCTCATCAGAAGAATTCATAAGGTTTATAGTAATATCAATGCTAGGATTAAAAGTAACAACTTAGGCATCCTCAAGTCACTGCTCTAAAGCATAGATTTCTTTGAGGAAATGTTGCCTACTATTACATAAGCCCGTAGCTGTAATCATCCTTTAAGGCTTCTCTCTATATCAAAAATTATGGGAAGATACTTGAGAAGCCAAGACTCTCTTAAAATGTTTTGATCCAATGAAGTTTAGAAAAATATCAGATAGAAGCTAATTCATCATAAGAAATACTTCTATTTACATCTTCCAACTGCTACTGAAATCCAGATTCCTTTTAAACTCATGTTTGACAGCTTTTAGTTCCAGTAGTTAGAAGAAAAAAAGTATCAAGATTAGAAAAGTTACTTTTGTTCTCAATCTAAAATATTCTGAAGGGGGCTATTTTTTCAGATTTTTCTCATACCCCAGCTCTGTCAGAATTCTCACTTTAACTACTTAAGATGCTACCTAAGTATTTAACATTATGTACACTGCTTAACTTCTCTGTGCCTTTTTTTTAACATGAATTAAATGGAAGGTTCTAACTTGATTAGGAAAAAAGTTTTTGACAGTGACAGGACAGGAAGCAGTAGAATGGGTTGTCCAGGGAGCCCAAGAAGTTTACAGAACTGGAGGCCTCAAAAACCTGAGGAACCTACTTTGAACTCAGTGTAGATTATGCTTGAGAAGTGGGTTGGGCTGGATGCTGGGTCCTACTCAGCCTGCATAACTTTGTGAGTCTATGTACACTTAAAAGTACAGATTATGAAGCATTACAGGCTCTGGAATTTTTTTCCTATAGTTCTGAGTTATGAAA
Source organism: Fringilla coelebs (assembly GCF_963513975.1). Lineage (NCBI taxonomy): Eukaryota > Metazoa > Chordata > Aves > Passeriformes > Fringillidae > Fringilla > Fringilla coelebs. Next base: position 18,865,385 of record NC_140067.1, read on the forward strand.
CGAGAAAATCATCCCAAGGATATATAGAAGAAACACAATCAAAGTCTCTGTCAGCTTTGCAAGAGAACTGGCAGATGATCACAAATATGTCATTGTGACAGAAGTGCTACTTGACTCCTGCACTGTGGTCACTTCCTGTAAATACTTTGATCAGTACAACCCACCAGTACCAGAAGCTGTTCTTTAGTTTTCACGGGGCAGAGTACAGTGCTGAGATTCACAGTTTCAATTCAAAAGTGATAGGTAAGAAATAGCATATATCGGCCTCCATGCCGTTATTTACCCCTCTGAGCATTCAGACCTTCCACATCTGTTTGCATTTATTCTAAGTACCTGCTTGACACAGCTGACCTACCTGAATAACTTATCTCTCAAGCCAAATGCAACACTGAAGCAAAGTTTAAATGAAAAACAAAAACTGCAGAGATACTCAAGTTATTTGAGTCTTTAATTACATGTCATGAAGAAAATCTCTTTCTCTTAAACAAAAGGGGTACTGCTTTTCTGGTAACTGCTAACAAGCCTTTCCTTCAGCAAAGCTAAGTGTATTGTTAATTTTAAGTTGCTTTTTCACTGCCAAAGCTACGAGGGATGAAAACTCACTTTGTTTCACCGCAGTTGCTGGTGCACCACAATTTATACCTCTGGTAATATACATGTAAAATCATGACTAGTAATCATGTTAGTAACCCATGGGTACCTGCTACAGGCTTCCCACCTCACCTGTGGGTTTGGAATGGCCTGGTAACTAGATGACACACTTTAGTCTCAGATGATTCTCACTTTTACCAGATATTAAATTTTGTGCTGTAATTACTAAAAAGTCTCTCACCATCTTCTTGCTGTGAGATGAGCACTTGAATCATCTGGGATTAGGCTATAATTAATTATGAACAGAATTCATTACAAGCACTTCCACTTCCATGACCAAACCTAGTTTTTGCACTGGGTTTTGCTCCTCGTAGCTAAGCACGACTTATGGTTGGGCTAAACAGCCTTCAGTCAGTGATCTCCTCCCATCAGAGCACAAGTGGGTCACTGCAATATCTTAGAAAGTAGGTTGCCTTCTGTATTATTCCTAGACACAAGAAGCACTTACAACATCAGATTTCTCCTGTAATTTGGCATATGCTAAGCCTCAGGCTCCTCCTATGTTGTTTTTACAACGAACAATATAATGCTACAGCCTTGAATTGCAGAGTCTATCTTCCAATTTTGTTTCAGAAAAATGATAGCAAAAACATTGCAGAGGGGGTTTAAAGAACAACTTTTTTACAAGATGTGAAACAAACAGATTTATTATATAGCTCTACATAGTTAAAAAGTGCTTCTGAAAATACACCATAGGAGTTCTGTTTCTGAGGACATACAGTACCTCAGAAGCAGCGATGTGTATGTTCACTAAAGCAGAAGCCAAGCATTGTTTATATAACCCCCCTTCAAAAAAAAAAAAAATAAGCAAACCAAAAACCGGAATACTCGCTTTCACTTAGTCATACAGCTGCAGAGCTTGTGCCTTTGCAAAAATTGAGGCTGCGGGGGATTAAAAGCAGGGCTGTTGGGTTTGTCCCCTTGACACTCCTTAATTTTTGTCTCGTCCTGCCCCCTGGTGGGAGAACAGGCCGCAGGTCTATTGGTTTCACAGACGCACATTCCTACAATGCAAACCCACACTATACTGCATTTCTTACGTTGCTTTTTGTGATAAAGAATGCGTGCCAACTAACATACGAATTATTTAATTGAATACTAACTGGAATAAAACAACATTATTATTTAATAAAATAATAGCAATTATTCAATTATTTGGATAAAGCATTCTCTAAAACTTAAAAAAATCACCTGCACAATATTCACATTGCAATAAATATCCTTTCTATTCCAGATAGATATTTAATACTTATAATTAAATGAAAACGGATAGCAAATTTTATATAATATATAAAAACATACAGTGCTTATTACTCAGTGCTCTTTTAGTAGGAGCTCAAGATATAGCAACATATACAGTGTGAAAGTTACTTTACTTAAAGATTACATAAATTCCCTTCTTTTATTTCTAGAAGGATCAACAAAAAAAATGCACAGACCTGCACTGGGTTACTGCTCAGCATTCAAAAAAATACTTTACATCTAAAAGGTGGGAAGAAAAAAAGAAGAATAAAAGCAGATATAAGCAGAATGAAAGGCCTTAAAAGTGTTAACACTTGCCATCCAGTTAGCTGCTGCAATTCTACTCTCACTGAACGATATCCTCTAAGAGCAGCAAAATAAGATACTACAAGTGTAAGTAAATGCCAATCTTAACCTTGTCAGCCATGCTAGATTATTTTTGACACACCTGTGTCACAACTGAATTCCTTCATCTCATTTAAGCTCCAAACACTTCTGCATACTTTTCAGGTAGCCAGGTCACCCACTGGTCCTTCAGGTGTCTCTTGTCCCAAACTCCAGGTTCTACAGACACTAACCATTGTAGGCAGCACATTCTGCTCTTGTCTGCAGCAAAGCTGTAGCGGAGGGGGGGAAAATCCTTCAGCCCCACTTGGTTCACTGAGCTGGGAGTGAAACAGCAGCCCTGCAGTCTCTGTGCACACCTGAGCCATTGAGGTAACAATGATTGGCTGGGGTGTGACACTGGAGTACATTCACCCCCCAGTGCTTCAGGAACCACCAGTGGCATCTTGATAAACCAGATCAGTCTCAGCAGCAGCCAGAGCCCTGTCCATCCCACTTTCTGCAGCTACATCTGCCAAAAAACAAAGGGATTCTCACACCTTTCCTTAGTTTGCTACTGCAAGGAGCAGGAATTACTTTTGAACATGTGTCTATACATGCAAGCTGATAAAAAAGCTTAATCCTGTTTGCACCCAGACAATACAAATCAGAAGTTACTGTAAAGGCATATAGAAGGACAAAGCATCAAAGCAGCAGAAAATATCAGAAACCACAGCAGAGGTTTTATGAGTCCCACGTGTATTTTGGCCTGGGTTCTCAGCTGGTAGAGCAGCACAATTTCCACTGCCTTAAATAACTGTTTTGCAGCCACTGAGAATCCAGCCATGTGTAACAGCTTAGGGCAAAGGGAGATTAGACATCTTACTGCAATTACATAACAGTTTGCCTAAGTGATGAATTTACAAGTTGCAATCAACTGGTCTACCCTGCAGAGGCGTGTGAAAATGCCTCAGGTTATGTGACACAGGACTACATCATGTCCCTCACTGATCAAAAACCCAGTATGAAATGGTAGGTTGCAGATGAAGATGAACTGCCAGCTACAGTCTGAAACCAAATGTTTGGAGAACAATTTCTTATGACTGTGTATTACCACAGCAAAATCTTTTCTCCACTTAAGCATCCAACCCAGACTAATTTGTGGTGCAACATTTATGGACTCTATATCTTAATGAACTCCAAGTACTGGGGTAAAAATAATTGTGTTTTTAGGGCTGTTTGATGGTTTATCTTAATTATGCTCTCACCACAAAATTAAAATCTAATGAGATCTCGGTTTGGATAAGTTCAGTTAAATTGTCAAGGGTACAAGAAAGAGCTGTAAAGTCTAATTAAAGAAAAAAAAAAAAAAGAACTCTTTATACTGTTGTCATCTTATTGCAAAATTCCTATACCTTCTCAGTGATTTCTCATGTGCAGGTCCTCACAGCACTGACTCCTTCTTCACAGCACAACCAACCAACCAACCCCATCTCTCTCCTCAACCAGCTAACCCACTCTTTAATAGCAGTCATTCTTATTGGACACAGCTGTGGCCTATAAAGTAGCTTATTATTTTGTGATACTTTGAACACACTACCATGCTTAAAAGGTGTTTGTTTGGGCAATCCATTCCATAAGGAGTTTACTTGACACGATCAGGGAAGAGGCAGATAGTCAAACCCTGCTGAATGACGAACAGCCTGGGAAGTTGGAGCAAGCTTCCTGAAGCAAGCTAGAAGACAGCACAGGTCTGTCCCACCTCTAGGCTGCAGAAAGGACCCCTCAGGGCCCAGCTCATGTTAAATTCTGCAGGACCTGCATGTGGAAATTTATAAAAACCATTTGCATTGATATTCTCTTAGGCTGAATCAGATCTAACATGCAATTTACTACACAATTTAAATTGCAAATATTTCTTTTAGTATAAAAATAGACAAACTGTAGCTAATTAAATATCACACTGCCTTTGGAAAAGCAAACAGGATAAGAGGAGGCTGAGGGCCATCTGTACTCAGGCCAGTGACCAGAAACTGCAACTAAGGAAAGCACTTCTAGCTCTGGGCCCTGCTTAGTGATTTCACTGCAGCCTGTGGTCTGTGGCTGGGCTCTCACTCTCTGTTAGCCTGACTGGAAGTGAATTCCCTATGGGAAAACTCCTTGCAGAGATTTTGTGGCAAGGCCTAGCGTGGATGATGACTATCTTGTCAGACTTGCAGTGCTTTAAGAATTATGGCCAAAAAGTCAATGACCCAGTTCAACAATGAAATATCATTAATACTTGTATATTTTCTGTCTCCTAGGCAACCACACTTTTTTGTTTCAGAAGATTTAAAATACAAATGCACAAATGAAAAGACTCAGGCAAGAGCACACATTATTTCCTTCAGAAGGACATGTGCTCTCCCATGCCTGAGATATTTTTTTGCCTTTTTGGCTAGTAACAAGCAAGCTCTAGAAGGACACTTGCATCACCTTACATCAGAGAGACTTGCGGGAACCTGCTGGCTGCGTTATGGAGCTCCCGTCCAATCCACGGATCTCGGCTCCAGGGCTCGGATTGCCTCCTCCTCCCCTCCTGCCCTGACCCCGGGGCTCGCAGTGCTGTTTTCCACACTTTTCTCCTCGCTGCTCAGCATCTTTGCGGCCTTTCCCCCTTGCTTAGGGCCCACGAGCGTTCCCCGAGGGCTCGGCGGGCCCGGCTGTGGGTGCTGTGGGCCCGGCCCGGCCCGGCCTTCCCTCAGGGCGGGCGCCCTCAGCGGGGAGCCCCGGCAGACCCGCGGTGCGGACAGAGCAGCACGGACAGACAGCGCTGAGAGCACAGACAGCACAGCACAGACCAGCACACACAGCACAGAGGGTACAGACAGCACAGCACAGCGTACAGACAGTAGAGCACAGCACAGACCAGCACACACCAGCACAGCACTGAGTCTACAGACAGCACAGCACAGACCAGCACAGCAACAGAGTACAGAGAGTACAGACAGCACAGACCAGCACAGCACAGCCAGACAGACCAGCACAACACAGCCAGCATCCTGGGCGCCTGCAGCGGTGCGAACCGTGCACCGCTCAAGAATGACAAAACTTTTCTGGTTTTCCTCGATGATAAGTGCCGGTTTTCCTCACTCGCAAAGGGCTTTTTTCGGGGGGAATTTTCTGAAATTTCCGTGATACCTCGCAGTTCAAGCAAGTTGAAATTGACTTCTCCGTAGTGAAATGAGTCATTGCAATCTTTCACTCACATTCGTAATTACATCCCACCCCGGCTATTTGAGCTGGTCAAAATTACTATGAAAGAAATGTACCAGCAGCGCAAAAGCACTTGCATGAAAGAAATGAATGGAATTTGAGAAATAAAGCCACTCCCAGGTGACAGCTGTATTGCCTGTTAGCAGCTAAGGAAGCACCAAAAATTCCAATCTGGTTCTCCAAAAACAGTTTTTACCCCAAGAGAAACTGTGAACTCTTGCTTTTTATCTTAATTCAGGATGAAAAAAAAAAAAAAAAAATCTTAAAAGACAAAAAAAAAATCACTTGAATGTTTTCCTGGAAGAAATATAAATTTTCCAATTTCCTATCTCCTTTGAGCAGTCTCCCTCTGCAAAAGCACTTTTATCCCAGGAGGGAATATTTTAATGGAATATGTTTGAAATGCATGTTCATCACTCAAAAGACACAAGCACATGTCTTAGCTTCCCCGATGAGCAATGTAATTCTCCTCTCAGATCAGCCAAACACAAACAGACTTCACAGAGCAGCAAACCAGCTGGACATTACTTACCTCTCCTTTTCCAGCACACACTGCTGGAAAAATGCTCACCACTCACTTGAGAAAGTGTAGGCTAGCAGGACAATAAAGGATAAGTGAATATGCAAACAGGAGTCTAATCTATTTCTTATCTGTGACCTATTCATAAACTAAAAAGTAGCAGCTTGGAATTAATTGTTGAGGGTACTCAGTATACTAAGAGGAAAAAAAAGAGGCAGCCTTGGATCTAATTTTCTTCTAGAAGTTGCTATATAGAGACAAAACCCTCCTTTTGTGCAACTACTGTTTAATCTTACTAGATTTTTAATATAATGAACATGTACAGTCTATAAAGGGCCATTAAATCCTCTAATTTTATGTTTAGAAACTTACAGAATTTCTTCAAAATTGACAAGCATCCATTTTTTACTTGAAGCCATTTAAAGTTCATCGCCCTTCTCCTAATTCCTTTTAGTCTTTAATAACTCTAACTTACAAAAAATTCATGTGAAGCACTATAAACCTACACCAATATAATCATGAGAGTTGCCTCTTTACTGCAGCAGGATTACAAATAGGAATTCTCTTAACATGGCTGTAGAGTTACAGTCCAGCTTCTTAGTACTCAGGGTTAAAGAACTGGTTAAGGAGTTTTTGCCTGGGTTTTATAGGAGAAATCATGCTTTATAAATCATGTGTGGCATATCCTCTCAAAGCCAAGAGCTGTCAGGAAGCCCAGTTTCTTTTCCTACCTTCACCACATATACCATAATTATTGGTTTTATCTTCCCACCAGTACTGGAAGAAATTCTCTTCTGCTGCTCTTTTACATTTTTCAGTAGATTTATACAAGTTATATTGCATGAAAATCTGGACCTTCATTAAAGCAAAGTAATGAGATAACTTTTATATTTGCATTCAGTCTCAAAAAACAGACCTATTTTTAGGAAGTAATTTATACTGAATCAGAATATGCTGAATTGAAAAGGTCCATCAAGTCCAACACTTCTGCCTTGGGGTAATAGCATTCCCTCATTCTTGTGAGTTCTTCAAGAGAAAAAAAATTATTTATACTACAGTAGTGATTATATCCCCCTAAGAGTGCCTGACTGTGCTAGGCACAAGTAAATACATGAAACAATAAAGTCACTTCCTGCCCCAAAGAGGCACACTTTAAGCATACATGACAACAGATGGAGAAAACCCTGGAGTATTAATGTTGCACACACCAGAAGGGATTATTCTCACTGTGCGTGGATTAGACTGTGCGCTCTTGCTACTTGTACTGAAAGTCCTTGGTCCAATACCACATCTTGCAGGACCGGAGGTGGAATAAAATTTTCTTTCAAAGTCTGCAGATTGAGTGTAGCCTCCCACATGTTTCATTATACTGCTGTCAAGGTTCATTCTCGCTGGCATTGTCATTTTTATCTTGAAAATGTTTTCAGAATGCAAGAGGCTCAATGGAAAGAATCGCTGACACAAGTTTGGCATGCTTTTCTGTAAGCAGTAGAAGAAAACTCTGCCTACATTGCGGGCATGATAATCAGCATATCCCATGGGTAAGTGCTTGTTTCCCTCATCTGAAAGCATCACACAACATAACTGTACCAACAGTCATCACTTACTTTGTGTCCGTGCACCAGTGGTCAGCAGCAGGGGAAAAGGAGAATTTAGTAAAATATATAATTTTGTCTTTTAATATGCAATGTCTGGAGCATTTCTGCAGCAAACTACTGACCTCAAAGTCCAGATGGTTTGTAAGCTGTGCCCTTAACAAGCAATTTTCCCTCTCACCAAATCCCTTTAAAATCTGTAATGCTAGTCTCTACTGAGAACAGTGTTTGGCACCTCAAACACATTGTAGAGTGTGTTTCATTTTTGAGAAGCTTTGTTTCTTCTTCTTATGTCCAATACATTTGAACTTGCATAGAAAGACTAATCAAACCAAAAGAATACTCTGTCATAGACTGTGTGTGTGGACCAGATGTGCTTCTGTTGATGTTGCTGAGAGATTTTTCCCCGTGGATTTGAACTGGAAACATGAAGAGGCCATATGGTAGTAAAGATAATTTACATAGCACCTTTTATCAACAAATATTACAAAGGACCTTGCAAATTACCTACTGTACAGGAAGAATTTCACTCAGAACTGAAACACAAATATCTCTGGGGTAAAACCTGGACATGCATAACAGCACACAGTAATGCTATAAAACTATTTCTAATTAGTTGCGAAAAATAAAGTCACAGTAAACTGAAATTGTGAGAGGAGCACAGGTGGACAAGTTTTACTTACAAATCCATTGCAATCTGCACAGTTTCACCCTATATGTGAAGTAGTAATTTATGAGAAGTAGTTTATTTCTTTTGATAAGTGCAACTCTGATAAAATGATCTTCAAATATAGACATTAAAAACAGACCAGAATACTAAGTGGATAGTTTCATTTCAGTTTTGCAGATATTCACTGTACATATGCACAGTAAATGTGCATACCTCATCTTAATCTCAGTGTCCCAGTAGGTGATGTGGCCAAGAAAAGTTATACTAATTTTTGCATTTGTTATAGGTGGGAGTGTGGGAGGCTCTGGACATTTTCCAATACTATCATGAATGTCACTACTGAAGCAAGAATAATCAAGAAAAAGCAATTGTTTCAAAGACAATATAGCTTTCTTTCTATCCATGTTGGGGAAAATGAACAGTAGGAGATAGAAAATGTGATAGATTGCAATATACATCAGGGTCAGGAAAGGAAACAGTCATAATTTTCAAATGAAACTATGTAAAATTCCTTAGTGAGGTTTCTTATTTAAAATGTTACCTTCTTCCAACCTTACTTCCAGGTTGTTTCAGTCCCAAATCTGTCTAATGTGCTGTAGATATATTCATACTATGTTTGCTGTAAGAGGGCAATTCTAATGCTGCTCAACAAATCAAATTAATATTAAGTAGACATACAACATAATTTATATTGTATATTTATAGAGCTCCCAGAACAGCTTACAACAAAATCATTGACTGAACTTAAAATGAAATTGGAAACAGTTTTATGTAAAGAGACTTTTAGAATGAGAATTTTCAAAGAATCCAGAAAGTTCAGCTTCCAGATCCTATCTTTTGATTTTCTAAGAACTTCTGCCCATCCACAGTAATCCAGGCCTGGTCACACAATGTCCCAGCAGTCCTAATATCACATTTATCCTCATAGCCCAGCCATAGTGGTCCTTCCTGCCCCAGAAAAGAAAAGGCCAATGTTACTGATCTATAGCAAATGACCAGCAGGTCTTTTCCTGATTCCAGCATGGCAGCGTTTTGTAACCATGAGTGCAATGATTTTCAGTATAGCCATGGGACAGCTGCAAAACTCCTGTGTATTAAACTAGCTGCTAATTAGGGATAAAGAGTTTTCTTGAGCTGTTCAATCTCTCAAAATTGACTGTGCCTTGATCCATTGTCCAGATACTCCTGTTCACTTCAAAGGAATAATAGCAGAGAGAAGCTGTACTGTAGACACACCAGTACTTGAAAATTATAGGTTAGGAAAGACACCAAAGATTTCATTATAAGAATTGCAGATCTCTGAGGGGGAACAGCACAGCCATGTGTAGAAGTTCTGTATGCTTACCCCTGACATGCAACCACTTAGCATTCCTGAAAAATGGGCTCTAGCAGTATCACTCCACAATTATGATGCCCATTTTCATGGTCATGCTTTGTTCACCCTCCTGATGGCACTACTTACCGTAGGAGGCGTGGAATAACATGAACACAGTGCCTTCCTACCCCCAGGAGCAATTTTCCTTTTTTATTTGTATAGTCATGTGAATTAAAAGGATGTGAAAAGGCTATCATTAAACTACCTTTAAACATGTTTAATGGCACCACATGCTGACTCAGAAATTCTTTTCTTCCAAGCCCATATAAAGCTGAGGGTCTAATTGCAAATGCTCTATTACTGTGTTGATAAATGTACCGTATCATTCATTTCTTCTCACAAAAATTTCATGCAGTCCTTTTTTTTAATACAATATTTAAAAGATCAAACTCAGTATATCCATTTAGAAAAGCAATCTCAGTTCTTAGCTGTAGTAAAAGTAGTAATAATAACACTTACTGTACTTTAGATCTTCAAAGCACTCTATGGGTATTAAGCAATTTGTCTCTCTTGGCAAGGATTTTAGTATGCATTGGACAGTAAGTAGCAGCAGGTACCTTGTTTCTTCTCTTTTTTTTTTTTTTTCATTATTTTATCCTTCCTGTTTTATTCCCCATAGGCTAGAAGTGTGTCGCCTCTCCATTTATGGGAATTCTAGAAATTCCTTACTGGTGCTACTGAATGATTTGAATTTGCTTTTACCAGCCAGAGCAATCCATCAGACTCCTATTATTTGTAAGGTATCTCAGGAACAGAAATGAAAGTCAACTTTCTTTTAAAGCCTGCCCTATTGCCATAACATGGAGCTGTCCTGGGTAGGTTTCAAAAGGAAATATCCACCTTTTTTTTTTTTCCCCTAGATCAAATGTTCTTATTTACTACCACAATTAATAGAACCAGAATAAGCAAGAATCTTGTCCTTTCCAAGTGCTGGCGTAAAAACTCACAATGATTGCAGTCCCAAGGATGGTGTTTTCACAAATACAAGGATAAACATTATTGTTCTTCGTGCTTTTCAAAGTAGCCCAGTGAAACAGGGCTTGACAATCCTCACTTTCCATAGGAGACTACCTCCTTTCTAGATGGCAGAGGTAAGTGCAAGCAAAAGAGCCAGTTCTGCTTAGAACCAAGGGTCAAAGGTACAGTAACTGAGATATGTAGAGCCACAGCTTGTCACAGCAGCAGTGAGAGTTTGCCATTCCAGTAATCAGCTGAACTTCAAACCTATTGCACTTTCATTCCTCCCAGAAGCTGCTACAGTCTCCATTCCTCTTTGCAGCAACTCTTATTTCTGTAAATGTTCAGCATTGTAAAGTACTCCTGTCCTTGAAATTTCTAATTAAATCCCAAGGAGACTGAGGAGTCTGCAGATGTAACAAGCATTAATTCCGTGGTATCTGTTATCAAAAAAAGCAGTCAATGTTTAAGTGCATTACAGCCATTAATCTTTTGGTTATCCAGGAAACTATTTCTACAAGCTTGTGATGCAAACATTTTCAATAAACATTGAAATAAAATCACTGGAGCAGTTTGGCCAGTGGAAATTCTCCCAAAATTGAGAATTACCAACAAACAGAGGTGCAATCTCACTTCTAAATTGTATCAACATGGGTGTGAGTCATATTCACAGCAGCTGTGAATGTGCTGTGACTTCGTGTTGCTTCACTGTCTTCACTGTCTCCTAACAGTGCATGTCCTGGAAGTGCTCTGCCACATGCTTGCTTCCCCAGGACTGCATGGATATTTCTGCAGAAGCAATTCTGAGGAGCTAAAAACCCAACTTCTTCCATGACCAATAGATCTGGAGAAACCAGTTCCTGCCCGGTGATCAACTTGACCTTTGCCAACACAACTAAAGAGTGCTCCAGAAATTAGCTAGCTCCTATTTTGCCACAGAGACAGCACTTTTCTGCCACACAACAAAAAAAGGCATTAGCTTCATAGATGCCCAAGTCAATCATCTTTGATTCAGAGGTGTTTTTAATCTTTTATTCTTGAAAAAATAATATGCAAATGGTTTATGTTTCCTATTATATCTAGAGATACATTCTGAATTCTCCTTTGGAGGCTTCAGTAGCTATAGAATAAGTCTTGATGACAAGAAATTAAGAAAGTGAAGGGTAGGACTTCCTAGATGAATTTATGCAGCTAAGGACAGAATACAAGACTTCAGGGTCTGAAAGGGTGAAGCAGAACTGTTTATCTGTCATGCCACATAGAAAAGATTTCTGAGCTGATTTATTGCTTAGCTTTTGAAAGATCAACACAGTCACACAGAAAAAAAATCACTGTTTTCTTTTCTTCTTTGCAGAACTATAAACCTGTATTTCAAAAGCCATTGTTGAAGTGGAGGATTAGATGAAAAGGTTGATCCCTGACTCAGTTTTCAAGGGCAGGTCTCATGCTACTTAACCCAGGAATTTCTGCAATTTTCTGTTGCATTCTATGCTGCCATCATCTGGCTCTTTTCATAAAGTCTGACATTTTCTAAATCTCAGTTATCTCTAGGCCTGAATTTCTCTTTAGGCAAGAATCTTCAAAATCCTTTTCATGATATCTCTGAGAGTAAGAATTTACCTTTTCTCAAGTAGCAAGCATCTCTCTGCAGCTACCCCTGCCTGAACATTTACCCAGATTCTGGGCTAGGCATGCAGCTCTCTTTGCCTGAGTACTCAAGATGGAGGGAGGATATTAATTTATGTGTCTGTTCTTACTCCCATGTACCATTCTGATTCTAAATCTCTTCAATCACCTAGCAGAGATTTCTTGATAGCTAGCCAGTTACTTCTAGCCTACCAGCCACCAGCATCGTGACTATGCCTTCCTGACTCAGGGAATGCAGACATTTGGTCATGGAAAACACCTCTCCTCCCACAGTAAAGGGTGTTACCAACTCCTCCAGTGATTTACTTAAATAAAAACACATTGTTTACTCACTCCAAGGCCAATCTTACCTTCTGCCTGATGGAGCAATAATAAAAAGAGAGAGAAGCTTTCCAATAGGCTTAGATGGATTCAAGGCCACACTGCTTCCAAGACATCACAACCTTCACCTCCTTCTCATATGTCTGGCAGCCAGAGTACTGTGGAAGATTCAGAAACATTCATCTGGCTAAACTCTGGATTTCTGATGGCAGGTAAAACTCTGAGGGAACTGAAAGCATTGGCACTAATACAGACACGAAGAAGAACAATATAAACAATAAACTTTGCTTCTTCTTTAAATTGCAGCATACCACTCTAGATTCTGAGGAAAGGCTTCTCCTGGAGCATTTCCAATGCTTGGCTTTTTGTCTACTCTGATCTTCACAGAAGCCCTCCATCTCTGTGCATGCCAGGCAGAAGCCTGCCTAGCCAAACATGCTCAGCTGCTTTGTCTTCCTGTTGAAGGATTCACCTAACCTGTTCTGTAGGTAACAAGGACAGGAGAGCAAGGTTGCCTCTCTGCTGCCCAGCCACACCCCAGCTCCAAGAGCACAATAGAAGGATGCTACAAATAACATTTCTGTCTTAGATGGAACTGCAAACAAGCAAGCGCTGCATATCCCTCTATCACAGCACACATCAATCAAGGCAAGCAGTTCTTGACAGACACTAATCAATCACCATAGGGAGACAGCAGCATGGGGAGACATTCCAATATGCTTTCTTTCATTCTTTTTCCTGAAACAGGAGATGCAAGTTAAATAAGGCTCTGCTGGAGTTTGTGATGCACATTTTTCAGGTATGGTAATTACTGCATACAAAGGAGACTTTGAGGCCTATAAATTAGAATGAACAAGTCTTGGGGCAAACCAGAAAAAAAAGGGCATATTTACATAGGGACTCTAAGGAGAGATGAACCTAAAAAGAGAAAAGAAGATGGGAAACTCGGTCTTAGAAACAATAAAAATTTCTTCTTCATTTTAATTTTCACATCCAAGTCCTGAGAAAATCTACAGAATGAAAACTGACATTAAATAGGCACTTTTTTAATGGACAAAGTAGAAACATGCCTAATATTTGGATTTGCAGAAGTGACCACTTATTTTGCCCAAGTACTAACTTCAAATGACAGTGTGTTGAAATGTACAGATTTTCTATTTGCTATTAATTTTTGGAATGATAGAACAGAAGTGGGACAAAGTGGCTGGACAGCTGTATGAAACCTCCATTCTGAATTCAAATCTGAATTGGACCTCAACCAATACATGCAGATCTTGAGCACCCCTACGTGCCTCCCTTAAAAATCTTCACTGCTCTGAACACTGGATGAATGTCTCATTATACATCCTGGCTGAACTGGGCTGAGACTTTCAGACCCACCTGGGAGCTAGCAGAAGTAGAACTGGGCTCCCAAGGTTTAAAAGAAGTATCAATCCTAATGAAGCAGTACAGAAAGTAAAGTAAATATGTACCTCGAAAAACACTCATGTCAGCATAGTGAAATATTAGACACTTGAGGGAACAGCTTTTATACAGTTGCTGGTAGAAGAAATGCAGACAAGCCCTATATGGTCCCTGTATGATATGGTATTTATTTTTTACACCACCAATTTTCATATCCTTGACCTGTGTAACTGTAGAGTAAGAAGAAAATAAAGAAACAACCCACATAGAAATATGCGTCCCATGTTCCTCACTCGGGGATTAAACAAAACAAAGAATATTTCATTTCAATTTTCAAGCAGGCTCTCCATGTTTCTGAAGAGTGCTGATGCCCTGTGATATCTGAGCAAGACAGCATTAGGACTGTATACACTGCATTCCTCCTTGCTTTATTAATAAAACAATAATGAACTCAGTGGTGCAGAAGCAGCAGAACATGCTGCTATGAAGGAGACCTCAAAGCCCACTCAGCTGCTTCACTGGTGTATATTAAAATTAATGAGTTTCTGCTGCAGAAGGAAAGAGGTGTCCTTACAGGGGAATGAGATCTATGATCTTTATATTGTAGCACAACCGCTGAGAAGCAGAGAAATCTGCACAGCTCAGTCTCAAATAGCAAATATCTTTTTACAGAGGAAGGCAAGGACAGGCTGAATACACTTGCTATACATATTGAAAGAGGGGATAGGAGAGTTTTTCATTTGCATCTTAAGCACCTTCCCACTAGTAAAAATTGGATCAAGGCTCTCTCTCCCCTCCCCCCACCCCCATTTTTATAGCTAAGTGAGAAAAATATTGGCGATATTGAATGCCAGCCAGCAGCTGAGGCTGCTAACTCAGCCATTATAAGCACAGTATTTAATAGCTGTCAGTTAAAGAGCCCTGATATTTATACATGGGAACATATACCTGGAGGTCAGCACAGCTCATTAATATTTTTGTTTATGGCATCCTTCACAGTGGTTTTGAGCTTTTAGTGCTTTCCAGTTAACAAAACAAAATTTTGAAGCAACTCACTAGGTTGGTAAATAATACAATTTTTAAAATGTTGTTCCCTTAAGACAGCTCAGTTTTACTCCAAATTCTTCAAGGCTTCATTCGACTGCAAAGAGTTAACAACACACTGCTACAATAGCATCTCTGTGAAACTTATTTCCATCTTAAGAGCTTCAATGAGAAACAAAAGTTGCTAGCATGTTTCACATCTGAAGCATGTCAAGTATTTTGTGAGCTCAGTTCAAGCCACTTGCTTGGACTGAAGTTGTAATAGGAGAGTACATTAACTAGAGACTATCTTAATTCTATAGAATAATCACCTAAAATCTTAAAGAGGATCATTTTCTTATCACTTCCTTTTCTAGAGAGACATTTCTAGAGAGACATTTACCTCAGATATATTAATGAGTGCTAGCTTCAAACATAGTTTAAAACAACAAGTGCTGAATCATGCTAAAATTTAGAAACCCAGGATCAACTCAAAACTTCTCTGAACTGTCCTGTAGGCATCAGATACTCCCATTAAATGAAGATATTTAATCTCAGTCTGTTCAGATTTGAATTTTAATGCACTTTCTATTCCAGAGTTCACTGCAATCTACAGAGAACAGCTACAGAGCAGGAAAAAAAGAGGGAGGGAGAAGGTGAGAAGGTGGGAGGGGGGCACAGACAACACACAGGATAGACAGGCCCAAACAAAACCACCAACCAACAAAGAAATACAAAATATCCACACCAAAATCAGACTTGAGGAAGCATCAACAATTCCATTTCCTAATGTGTGGCTATGATTTATATCTAAAATCTTTACTACATCACTTGTGTAGAGCTTAGTGTTTTCCACAGCATAACCTACATCTCAGTCTGCAAACTGCTTCTGTTCTAATTTAGTCAGCCTATGAACAGCATCATATAAAGGGCAGCATTTTGTTTGTCTCATTAAAATCCAGAAATTTGCTACACTGCCCTGCTACTAAGTCCCTGTCAGTCCAGAAGCTTTCCATTAGTTCATTACTGAAATATACTTTTCTTTTAGTCTCACTAGAGTCAAGCTTTATCAAAAACATACTACATGAAGAAACACGGTATCTGAAGTTCAGCCTCTATCACTTCTTTTTTGGAGAAGGTTTTTGGAAAGGCAAGAAAGAATATGGAAGTGAAAATCTGTCCCAGAAGACTCCAGAACCAGTTATTTATATGACATAAAGAGAGGATGATCTATTTTGTCACTTGCAAATCTCCCTTTGTGTCTCTTTCCTCACCCCTACTGTTGTAGATGGGGCAAACCTGAAGTTGAGCACCAGAAAGTACCTGGGGAATGCTCTGATTCTGGGGATTATTTGAACCCAAACGCAGCTGATTCCAGCTTGTCCAGCTGAAGCAAAGCAGAACCTCAGCACTGAACAATCTGACATGCATACAGTAAAATCTCATACTGGGCTCTGGCAAAGAATTGATTTCCTTCCTTCTTCCCTCCTAACATAGGGAAGTGGAATTTGGTGTGTGGCCCCACAAAAGAGTGACTGTTAAGAGACATTTCCACAAGTGCTTCCAAGGCCAAAGAGTCAGAGACCACCTCTGTAAAAAGCAGCCATAAGCAGCCAGAGGCCATGTACACATCAGCAAGGACTGGGGTTCACTGGAAACAGAGCTGGGCAATGAGTTGGTGCTGATGACCTGACAGGCTACCATGAATATTTCACTAGAGTTTATCTCAAAAAAGAACAAATCTGATCTCACTAGGGATTGAATGCAGACAGTGAGCATTGAAAACGCTCTTGGAAAACAGTGTCCTTTCAGTTTAATCTGAAAGAGATCCAATGAAACACCCCAAGACTGTTCCATGGTATGAATCAAAGCACATTTACCAGGGACAAGCAGATCAGCTTCAGGAGCACACTCCTGATCTGAACTAAACTAATCTAGATGCACTATAAATTCTTCTGCATGAGGTCCTAACAGCATAATATACAGAGGGGAAAAAAATTATTTTGTACTATGCTCAGACATGCACCCCTGAAAGTGGAATCAGGGTGCATCTTCCAAAGTAAAGTGATGCTATGTAAAAGCCAAACAGATAGGCAGGTAATTTTTAAAAAATCAAGGGTAATGGAAGGAAGCAATTTAAGGTAATTTTACTCCCTTTAAGAGTAAAAATTGCTTTTACATTAGAATCAAATGAAAGCATCTATGCAGCATAAGCCACACAGCTAAGCACCAAGCAGTGTCTCCTCTAGTGTCTTGGATGTTCTTCCAGTGGCATTTAGGTGACAGAAGAAAAATCAGGATTTTTTACAGGCTTAAGACCTTTGACATGCTCAGTTTTGTTTTTGGTTTTTTTTTTAATCTAATCACACAATTAATTAAAGGTATTTTGACATGCCTCAATAGAAATAAAATTCTTTTTATTCAGACACAAATTAAATATAGTAACAAATATAGTAACTCCAAAACAATCTATTCTCAGCACCCTGTGAGGGGTTAGAAGACAATAGCAAATGTGTATATTTATCTGGAAATGTTTACAACACTTGAAAATTTCTTTCTTAATTAAGGAATTTCAAAGCTACTAATGTCAATGGTGATCTGGTGCCAAATGAAACACAATTTTTATCCCCTGCAGTTGCTCAGTTTTTAGGTAATATCAGCAAATCTGTAGAGACTTCAAGTCAAGCTTGAACTTGAGTTTCAGTATCTCAGTCTTTTTACCCAATTTTAAGGAAGTCTAAATACATACAGCTCTTGATTGATTTAGGTGGCACTACATGAGAACTACACAGAAAAGTTGAGACTTCACACACTATTCTTCTGCCTCTCAGACCTGGTCAATAATACAAAAGAGAATGAATCATTAGCTGCCCTGAAGGGTTCAGTTGTTTTCTGTTCTGGTTAAACTGAACAACAGCAAAAGTTATGATACCATAACAGAGGAGGAAAAGGTGCTCTTTTGCTTTGAAGTGGTTTTGGGTTAAAATTCAATAGTAGCAAGAATCAAAAGAAAATAATCAAGAAAGTATCATGTCATCTATGATACTGTGTAGCAATTCTGGGAACAAAAATAACCTCTTCAGACAAACAAAATTGCCATAGTCCAGCAAATAATATTAATTTCAAGCTATGAACACTACCATGTCAAGACAAAGCTCTCAGTGTAACATAAAGCCAAAGTGGTCAGTGGTCCTTAATGTACATGTGTGCATAGATTTGATTGTGCAGCACTGACTGCATGATCCTGCCTTATTCACCACATAGATGCAGATAATACTTTCATAAATAAGATTTAAAAAATTGTCTTAGGGAAGCAAATTTTCTTACCAAAGTCTGGCAGGTCCATCTCCGCTTCAGTCTTTTCTCAGTATTTGTGTAAGTTCATTACCTTCTCAGCCTGGTTTTAATATCATTATTCAGGCATTTTTTTTTACCCAAAATTGACCAAACCATTCACAGTGGACCAGAATTAAACTTTTGTAACACTTGAACATGGCACACAGTAAGTCTTTATTAAAAATGTATATAGATGGGATGCATAAAAATTATATCATTATATCATTCTTTAACTTTTCACCCTTTTAAAATATGCTGATGGGCTTGTAGCAAAAAAAAAAAAAAAAAAAAAAAATTCCACATGTGTATTTTTAGAGATCATTTAAAAACAATTCCAGAAAGAAATACTCACAAATGAGATGCAGCGGCCGCCAGAGGGAGAGCTGGCAGCGCCAGAGCCCGGGAAGCTCAGCAGCGGCTGCAGCATCGCTGCCCACACCACACACACACACACGAACATATACAGACACACACACACACTGGTGACAGCCGGCGAGACTCCCGTGCACAGAGCTCCTTCTAAAGGAAATGTCTCCACAATCACAGCATTTGGGTTCCTATGTAATCTAAAGATGCAAATTGAGACTAAAGGAGTTGGTACTCAGTGCCACTAAAGATTAGTTCTCTTAACCTCCTTAAAATTATTTCCTTACTAGTATTTAATGTATTTTTCTTATCTTTTCATGGAGAAAAAATAACTAGGGCAACACAGAGGAGAATAAAAGGATCTGTAAGAGTTCCACCCGGCCAAGTGAAGAAAGAATACCTACAAAACTGTATTTTCCTCTTATTTCTGATTTACCTACCCAAAGCATGGGAAGGAGTCGAGAAGGAAAGCTAGGAGGTGGTACCATGACAGAGTTCACCAGCCTTCAGTCTCTTGCTGGTAGGAGGCCAAACTGTGTGACTAGTGAGTCTCAGAAGTTCGTAGATCTCCCTATCAGCAAGGAGCAGACCTTACTTCGAGCTGGCAACCTCAGCCAGCAGGAGAACCTCTGGGAACTGGGGCACTCTGCTCCAGAACACAGCTGGGATCAGCTAAGTCGCACGGACTTGATCACAGATTGCCGCACAGCTGGGGTTCTGTGCTAACCAAAGCCTGCGCCAACCTACTTTTACTCATATTACAAACCATATAACAATATCCCAGCTGGCCTTTGAATATTTGCACAAAGCAAAGAGATCCCACATTGCCAAAATGGAAAGAATTAAAAAGACCATGCCTTTCTGTTATAGTTCAGAGATTTACCAGTCTCTGAAACCTCCACTGCAAAGGGGCTGTGGCCCCTCACATTTCTGACTTGTTCACTATCTCCCTGCTTCCTTAGTTCTTTGGTCCTGACATATCTGTTTAGGGAAGCAGCTCCTCCAGATTATTCAATTTGTCTCATACACAGCTTGAACAGTTCAAAAAGAATATTCCTTTGGCTAAGCCTCCTGAAGATGTGATGGAGACATTCATTGCTATGGAAGCGTATGTTGAATCCTGCGAAGTCTGAGATATGGCTCAGAGGGCATCCTGCCAAAAATCCTTCTCACAACTAAATGGATGAATCGAGGTGTTGTGAAAATTGACACAGAAAAACCCAACAAGTGCCATAAAATTATTGCTTTCAAAGCAATTTTGCATGAAACAAAACATGTATTGATTACATATTCAATATAGCATTCCCACTGAATCTCTAAGAAAATTCCCTGATCACAGAAGCTCCATTTTAGAATGCATTTGCTGTGTTTTTTCCTGAGTACTGTCAAGAAACAATTTCATTTAAAACAGTTCATCATATGAAAGTTTATAAATTTTTTAAAAAACAACCTTTAGCATCTGCCCAGCATTTTTATCTGTTCAGAAATTACAGTAAATCACAGCCTTTACCTCACCCGCTAATTTAGCTAGGATATGTCCGGAACAAAGGGCCACAATAAATGCCAAAGTGAGGGCTACACCCACTTATAAATCACACAGCCCCAGGTCTCTTAGCTGGCAGGTTAAAAATTTACTAGATTTTAACTGACATACAAGACAAGTAGGTCCCTTCAATGACAACTGATTCATCAGAGCAAAACTCTTTAGCAAGTGCTCCTTAGCCCACCATGGACTTTTCTAAAATATCTCTTTCCATCTGTTTATCTTAGCCCCAAAAAAGACTTCATCTGGATAGATATGTGCATGAAGAAAGCACAATAACATAACATCAAAACCATTTATAAACTCAGACTTTACTGCTTCCAGTCCTCTACCTTGTTGTCAGTTGCAAAGTGGTGGTGATAAATGTGACATCAAAATGCAGTCTCACACTTTGGTTTCTGAACATCAACAACAAAAAAGGTAAGGTCACTATTTCTTAAAATCTATTTTCTTAAGAAACGTGTCTATCAAAATCTTTTACACAGTATTTTCATCCTGCTCTTCATTCTTCTTTTCTTACTTACTAAAAAAGTCCTAGTTTAAACATCTACAGTTATGGTGTGGATCTGGAGTATGAATTGTTGTGCTTTCAGATGTGAGAGGAAAGGACAGAGAACTATTTGTATGAATGCACTATAACTTCAATGCATTTGTGTCAGCTCACCATGGATGAGTACCTATTTCAAAGGTAGAGCTACACAAATCTTAAAATATATGTGTACCTGCGACTGCAGCTGTTCTTGAGAGACATGGGGAAAATGGTGAGAGAGGATAGAAAGAGAAGATGGAGAAGAAAGAAGATGGTGTTATTGAAATGTGGGTAGATGTAATCTAATTGTTCTAAACCTGCTTCTGTGACATGAAATAGTATTAGAGAGTGACTTTGAATACAGAAGAATACAGTGGTCACTATGCTGATTTGGCCATCAGCAAAGCAGCAATGCTTAGCAATAATTCCAATTTACATAAATACACAGATTCTGTGGTTTGGCCTTAATTTAAACCAGACTTTTTCACTGTCAAAACTAGAATAATTTATTTTAATATGTGAGTCTAGTTCACCAGTTCTTGTTGTTTAAACATTCTGTATGATGAGGAAAGACATCAAAAAGGACTGTGAGGAGAGCCATCACCAAGTAACAAATATATTTACGTATAACAAATGTATCAACAAATACTGCTTCTGCTTTGCTCTGTGCATATTCTTCAGACCTCAGAGATATATCCAGCAATGGACTGCATTAAACACCCCCCACACTGAGTTTCCTTCTGTCTCATGTGATGATTCCATTATCAGAAGTCACATTCTCATGAAGATTTTGTCTGACCTAACTTCTCAGTCCCCAACCTCTGTAAATTACAATTCCTGCTCAGCTTTTCTCACTCTCAAAATTGGTTATTTTGCCTTTCTAGCATGTTAACCTTCTCTTTAAGTTGCTGAAAAAAGGTAATTTTAATCTTCTCCTTCTTGCCTCTCTAAATGATATCCTCAGATTGAAACAAAATCTCAATTTTCTCTGTTGTACTTTGCCCCTCCCCTCCCTAGCCCCCAGCCTATCTATAGATGCCTGCACAGACAGTTTTTGTTTTGCATGGAGACATTTCCCCTGACCTTTACCTTTCTGTCACACCCTGCTTTAATAGCAACGTGCAGAATATTCATTTCAGATTTAAGTCTCAGAGAAGAAAACTAACCACAGTGATTTTTGCCTGCTTGTGGTAAATTATAGCTTTGGACATTCATTGTTTTGGATCTGTTTTGGTAAAGATATTTGTCTGTTTTAGGAAAACAAGCAGGTGAATTGAGAACTGGTTGAGAAATTACCAAGTTTCTCCCACACTTTCACTATAGCAGTTGGTGTTCAGAATTTCATTTAAATCATACACATAACATAAAATATGGGGGTTTTTCCTTTCATGTGTTAAGTTACAAATCAAATTAAAGTGTTCCTGTGCAGATTACCTAGGAATGTAGAATCTCAGTTACACTGTCAATCAACTCACCATGCACATCACAACAGAAATATTGATGCCTATACCAGGCACCCAAACACACTGTGTGAAAGGACAATCAAAGCTTATCAACGTGGTATGAATTCTAGGGCACTTTGCTGAACTCTGAAATCTACCCTATTTTTATGGTGGAGCTTGCACATGGAATTGGTGGAATGACATTTTCCACAAACTTCTAAAAAATATTGGCATTAAATTATGAGTTTTATCTCAGGATACCTATCTCAACAAAGAACTCCTCCACTAAGTTCCTGGGAGAGGTATTAAGCAGATGCAGGGTAATGTAGTGAAGACTTTTATTGACTATGGTTTTAAAAATATCACTTATCTTAAAATTATAATACATCCAACCTCAGGCACAGAGAATGCTGAAATCAAATTCTGGCAACTTTAGTCCATATGATTTCCACAGCCCTTTTTACCTGAGGAAAGGACATATAAAGTTGTCTCAGCATGTGTGTGGTTCTGTTGGCTAAATACCATGATAAATTCCTCTCAGAAATCCATGACCTAGACAAACATAAATGTTCTCCAGATTTTCAGCAGGGCTATAGTGCCATTCTTTCTCTAGCTTGCATCAGAAAAACGGTTTTTTAAAAATTCCTGGTGGGACTGTGTCAGAAGTGACAGAACATGGCTCTGCAGAGCAAAAGGTAGAGGGCAACCAGCAGCCCTGTGATTGCCTGGCACTGTCTGTGTCACCTTCAGCCTGGCACTTGTACAAATCAGTCACAACCAGCTCTGCCACTGATAGCAAGGTTTGTGTGCACACAGAGCAACAGGAGCCTGGATGAGCTCACTAATTTGAGCACTTGGAAGCAGGAAAGAAAAGGCATAATAGTCTTGCCATGAAAGTCTGAAGGTAAAAGGGATCAGGGGAGGGGAGGAAGGCTGGGTGTTGAGGGGAAGTCTGGACTGACTCAGAGTGACAGCAGTAACAGCTTGTTCCACTGTGGTCTGCCAGTGCACACAATTTCCAGCAGTGCTACAGAGCTGCTGTGGTAATCATAGCTCAGCACCTTTCCAGCTGCTTCCAGGTGGTATTTTTTGTAACAAAACAGAGTAACTTCATGAAAGCATTTGAATCAGAGTAAACTGGTACTCACTGAGCATGATCAGGACTTAAGAGAGGTGCTTCTATCTGTTTAAAGACACTTAGCATTTTGAAATTCCAGTAGGATTTCACAATCTGCAATGGAAATACAGTGTCAGATATTCCAGTATTATGCATTTCCATATGTGCCAAAGACCAATGTGACTCCTAGCCAACACTACAAAGGAGTGGCTACAGGGTTTTTCCTACCCATAGTTTTCTACATGTAGCACCAAACCTTCCCTTATTATAATTTTAGAAAGTATTCCTCTGCTTATGCTAAAGCCGACACACTTGTCCTATTCCTTTTAATTCCTTCACACCTTGAAGTACCTTTGCCCATACTGATTACTAAAAAGATTCCAAGAGCCAGGTTTCCTGGAGGCTGATGGCAGGCAGTGAGGATGAAAGGGAAGCTGCCAGTGAGCAGCACTTACCTATTAGCCATTAGCTAGGGAGACTCCCACTCCAGCTGTTTCCTGAGAGAGATTTCAATGAAAAGATTACCCACATTTGATAAGGAATATTCCCAGTTTGGGAAGGACTCATGCTTAGTAGATGGTAATAATATTAGTCTAATATTTAAAGTGTGTCAAGCAGTGCAAACAAGTTAAAATATTTCATTATGGATTCACTGAGGTATAAATTAACTCAGTGGTGCTAGCCTGATAGCTTAATTCTCAAATTCATATGTAATTTTTTACTTTGGATGAGCCAGGCATTGATTGAAATAGCCAGCACAGACCTGTGAACAAATAAAATTAGGGAAGAGGTGGTGAATTTTTGCCAGGTTTACTTTATAACACTGTATTTACTTTCAGTCTACAATATAGTCCCTGAAATGAGCCTACCAGAATAATTTTCAGGCAATTAACACATATAAGAAAGACTTTGGAGAGATCATTGACACAGCAAACACTTGACAGGCCTGCCAATGAATGCTCTAATCAAAACAAACAGAGAGAAGATACTGGAAGTTCTTTCTCAAAATGTCTGCTGGGGTCCAGTCATCAGGTGACTTGTCACACACTATTCCTACAAAGCAGCCATTTCTAGCAATCACATAGTCTATATAAATATACAAATAAACTTATATGAAACAGGACTTTTTGCTGGTATTTTTACTTGTACTTTTCTGGCAAATGCCACATAAAAGCTACAGAAAAAGCATGGCTCCCTCTGAAATATATGTATATAAATGAAATTACCATTCAGTGAATAATCCATTCCCATTTCATAATCTGATTTTAAGGCAGGAAGATCACAATATCTTAATATTTAACAATGAAATCTGGTCTGTCTAAATCTTGTTACAGAAAGTTGGAATATTTTTTACATGTCCATTTATCTATAGCTTAATTTCTGCAATTCTATTTTTAAATGTGCAAAACTACCTTAATTATCCAGTTATTCCATACAGCTAGTGAATCTGAGAAATAACTCAAGATAGAAACATCTACCCTGAACAAAATTCTGTGTAACTCTGGCTGCAAACTGCAGAAAAGGAGTAAACGCTAGTTGTGCTTTTTTGGGAGGCCTGAAAATGTTGCCTTGAGAACAAAAAAGGCCAGATTTGTAGGATCCTGAGTCCCTGTCAGAAAAATTACACAAGACTTCTCTTAAGTAGGTTACAGACATCTTTGTTACTGTGGTTACATCCATAATACCCGACCCACTCCCAGTTACAGAACAGGATCAGCCAACTAGAAGTACATCAGGACAAAGGCTCAGAGATCCTTGCACTTTAAGAGCTGTACATGGAGGTGGACAAGTGGCCCTTGAGCCCAGTTCTAAAGTTTCTGCTGATGACTACAATGGAATTTGGGTGTGAATCCATTCACCTTCAATTCCTCTATCTAGAATGTGATAAGACCAAGCCAACAATTCAAGCTACAGTTGTGCTTGTACTTAAATGCCTTTTTTTCCTGTTGGCCACATTTCCTTTTTTAAAAGGCCATCCTGTGGGAATAAAGAGCTCAAAAGCAAAATTAAATAGAAACCTTTTGCATTTCATAATGAGATGTTTAAAGCACTCATCTTCCTTCACATTACCAAACATTTTTCCAGCTCACAGATATTTCAAAGATGTATTTGAGGTCTGGGCACAAATAGTGCTCTGTTTCTATATTTATGGTAAGATCTTTGTATGTAAAGATTATAGATGTTTTCCATTTTCAAATAGATGACTTTACAACTTGCTTCACTCAGAAGAAAGTTTCCATTAGTCTGGAAACAGCCAATGTTTCCAAACAGGCAGTGCTAGCTGAGGAAACAGTAAACTGAAAAATACAGCAGATATTACATGAGAGAGAATAAAGTAGGAAAATCAACAAACATTTGTCTCCAAGCCTGGGCTTGTCCATCAGTTAGTTTCACTGTGATGGCCTCCCAGAAGCAAGAACTTGAAGGCAAGTATTTGTCTGCTGCATAAACTGGAATGCCAAGTATTTGCAACTTGCTCTAGGTTGCAAGAGACATGAATCAGTGCTGTTGAAATCATTATAACATGATGCTAAAGATGGGGTATTGGAGAAAACTACCATGGGGATTATCAGGTACAGAAAAAACAATTGCCCAAGAAAAAAGCCATCACAAGGCAGCTAGTGGAAAAAAATCTGAGCATGGCTATTGCTCTTCCTAGTGGGATCACACAAATGTTTATGCAAACAACTTCCACTACTTTTTGTATCAGCTTAAGATATAGATAAAATAAGTCCCTACATTAAGAGTTAGGGGAAAGAACAACAAATATTTTCCCCTAATAGTAACCTTGACTGCAACCTAGGTGAAAGATTGCAAAGAGACCAAGCCTACCATGATTTTTTACACGTAGCAGAGAGGATGAGATAAAGACACAGGAATCAAATAGTAAAAGGAACCCTATGAAGTCTTCTAGGCATCAAGAGACCTTTAAATGCAATGGTACAAAACAAAACATTGTCACAGAAATGCCTTTTACCCTAGCTGACCCATCTCCTCATCTTCCCACGCATACTGATGGGCCTAGGCATGATTCGTAATTGTTTCATGAGATTTTTTTTTTTGCATGTTTCACTGAAAACTGACAAAAGGCAAAACCACATCTTTGCAAATGCAGCTTTTGAACTGGCAGCAGCATGACTCATCATGAAAAATGAAAAGCCATGCTAAACACTGCAGCCATTAGAGGAAGGCTCTGAAAAGGGGATTCACCTGTGAGACTCAGCACAGTCTTTATACTAAGAAGTTTGGGACTTAGTACAGTTATAACTCCTCTGACTTCAAAGGTACCCAAAGAATTAATTTGGCCCCGTTTGTTTTGTTGATGGCTGACTAGCCAAAAACAAAACCCAAAAGGTTTGGAAAGTGCCAGGGTAATCTTATTTCCTTTCTCCCTCATACAGCAAGGATAGAGCTCCCAGCTGACTACATAATACCCAGGGTGATGCGTGTCTTGACTGTCATTTGTCAATGCTGCTGCTGCTGCTAGAAATCAAAGATTTATGTTCTCAAAAGAGCTTTTTGGCAGGAACTCCCAATTGCACTGTAATTCAATATACTGAAGCACATCAATGCAGTTTGCTTTGTGTATCTGCCCCCTGCCCAAATAGTCCTCTATAGACTTAATACTTAGCTGTCATGCAACAAGCATGAACTTGAATCAGTTCAGGCAGATTTTGTAATTATATGTTTTGAACAACAAATGCTTCATTTCTAGGTGCTCTTTACCTCCTCAGCTCTGCATCGAAGAGATTACCATGCCCTGGGATTGCTCAATTGAATGAGTCCAAAATGAGTCCAAAAAGAGTCAGCAAATTCCTTTCAATATGATGAGACTTTTTTCTAATTAATCCTCATATTTCAAAGTATTATTTTTCATAGTGAAACATAACTAAACTCTATCAACATATTACTCTAATTAAGAATTAGAATTCAGAGATGCTTAAACTAGTAATGGATAACTGCTGTTTTGTTATTTACATTGAGATCCATGCAAAACTGAGCATGAATGGAAAGAACACTTTCTTTTCAAGATGCTCACAAAGCACACAGAAATTGCCTTCTTGGAGAAGAATTGCACAAAGAAGAGATTACTTCCTATCTACTAAGATCTTTTCAGGGGCTTCCAAGGCTCAATCCAGGTTAATATTCCCAGCATAACTCTAGAACAATTCTCAAAATAAAAGACAGTGCTCCTTACAAAGTCAATGCTAGGGGAGTAAAGATTGTATTTGTATGTGTCTCTACAAAGACACAAGGAACATTGTTTTGGAAAACTACCCCCAGGAGTCTATGAATGAGCCAAAAACTACTTTAAGCACGCCACTGAAAATTACTTCTAGCTTTCCAGGCAATTTTGACCACTGCAAGATTAATGTTCCTTTGGTTAATTACCTCAGTGCAGATGAGGTGCTAAACTCTTTGGCTGGCCCCTCCAACAGCTCAAGCTTGCAATGTCCCAGCAGATGCTATAAAGAAATTACATTGCACAGCCAGAACCTTCTTTAATAAATTTGATCTCTACAAATAATTAAACTACACCCCCCTGCCCCAAACCCCAGGAGCAAACTTTATGCTGTACCTCAGAGGACTAAAGCTCTTTTGAACATCATGCTGCTTGACAGTCCCCAAAGCTGCTCACAAACAGAACTGATTCTATATATCTTTGACAGAAAATTGAAGGTTTCACATGAGTTTAAGGGGACTTTGACTAGATGGAAACTGGTGAACAGACACAGAGGATCAGGCTCTATAAATTGAGGTTTCAGGAGTTCCAGGTTCCATATATTTAAGTCCTGGCACATTCAGTTGTTAATAACAATTTCTCCATGCTGCAGGCTGGAAGGATCACCATCAGTTCCTATGAAGTGTGTGCTAGTACCCGCATGGATCACAGAGTCATGGTGTAAAGCACCTGCAGACACTTCCTTGGCAACATTAGTTCAATCCAGTATAGAAAGCAAAGGGCGCTGCTGGTACCCTCAGAAAGAACCATTATCACATCAGGACTTTAAAAAAGGAAAAACTCTCTCTTACATTGAACACCCTCTCAAGCAGTGTCTTTCTGCTCTCAATGAGTTTCATGTGGTCTGATGATTGTGTCACTCTGTTGTTTCCACACAGCTACTGTGTCATTCCATATTTACCTGTCAGAACACAACAACCCTCTTTCATAGGCAGTGAAGAAGCCAGGGTCTGACAGAACATGTTGAGGATCTCCCCACCCACCACAGACAGCCAAGCTCTACAAGCCCCAGCAGGTTCATCCCAGGAGGAGCGCCAGTTTCTGTATTTCCTTTTCTCAAAGTGCTTCCTTTGCTGCAGTTGAACAAGTAATACTGGATGTGCTGTTGGTTAACCTGTCCATGCTCTTACTTCTCCTGCAAACAGTGGTTGATAGAAGTTTACTACTGTTTTCACAGATGCCACACCAACTCCTGCTCTATGTCCCTCCTGTAACTCAATTTCTTGGTCAGAATGAGGTATCAGCTGAGCAAGCCCTGCCTCATTCCCAGTGTGGGAGCTGAACTGCTGATCAAAGAGCTTTCAAGCTTTGTTATTATATACCTGATGAAGGCCAGACAAAAAGCCAAACTATAGATCATGAAACTGCTTCTTCAGCAACTTACTTTCTCATGTATCAGTTAACTTTTTCCTAGTGTTCATCAGGATCCCTGAACCTCATATCTTCCCTGTTTTTTGTGTTGTTGAGGTTTCAATTACAATTAGATATCTTCCAGAAGTCCAAATGTGATCTATTTGAACGTGTCCAGAGGTGTAAAAGTACATCTATAAGTTAGTCATTGACATGAAATAGTACCACAAATAAAATGAAACCAAATCAAAAGCAAGTAGCATGCTTCCTGTATGCTTTCCCATTTTTTTCTTTTTCTGGTCTAAAATACACTTTCTGAAGTTAATTCTCCCCTCATCTTGCTCAATGTTAGTATGACAGTCCAGAGCAATGTCCCACTACCAATGACCATTCATTAGAAACATCAGTTTACTCTCATATCTTGTGTGTTTGGGACCATAATGCACTATGCTCTACACTTCCCATTACATTTTGTAACCTCTCAGGCAGTGAAATGTTCTGCATCTATCACAAACTGGAAGGTACTGTTAGGGAAAAACACCATGAACACCCTAAGCCAGGCTATTGCCATGAATAGATAGAGACAGCTGAGTTAGAAGAGAAGTTATCTGGTTAGAGCTAAAGTTAAGGGAGTAGAAGGCTAAGTAATTCCAGCTAGCTTTGGTCAAAGTAAACACTGCATCGTGTTATGTTATCTAAAGTACATTAAATGTTTTCTAACAGGACACTTTGCCTGGTATTGATAAGGTCTCTAACATTATCAGAAAAGGTAGCATATACAAGGCATCACAGATTCAAAGTGAAGACTTTCATGAAGACCCCTTTCACTTTCTTAGTTTATAAACTCACCACTGGCACCACTGCCCAAATGTTTGTAAAACCCCCAGTATGACTGGACCAGAGTACGCAACACTGGTGGTAAAAGACTGCACAGACTGCCCTCTGTCAGTGGTCAAATCTCTGAGTGAAGGAGCAGTTAATTTATCAAGATACACATATAAAAAGAATATTTATGGATTTTACATTTCTAGATACACATTTTAGTAATATACAGGCCTCATCACCAAACCCAGCACTGTCATCTGTTAATGCATGACATCAGCCTGGTTGCTCATTTAGAAAGGGCAGCAGATGAGATCATAGAGTCATTAAGGGTTGGAAAATACCTCTAAGATCAGCTGAACTATAGCCCTCTGTGAAGATAGTCAGCCTGCTACACTCAGTGTCAGCATGCAGTGAACTGTGAAGTCAGCCAAGCCATACACAGAGACCTTTTTTGAGAGGGACTAAATCACGTGGCAGGACCTCCCCCTGGCAAATGGACAGGGCCTGGCTGCTTTTAGCAAGGGCAGCTACTCCTGAAAAAGGATGGTGATGGCATAAAATGATTAGCATAGGAGACTGTTCAAGGGCAAAGCACATTTGCTAATGATGACCATAGTGCATTAGCCTGCTGCTGGGCCCATGCCATCCCAAATAATTTGTTAAAAGGTAAAGTTCTGGAGACCAATAAGGCACAGAAGCCTATTGCAACTGAAACAAATTAGAACAGAAACATCCTTTGAAACAGAGGCAGCTTATACTTCATGGTGAGCTCTCGCTTATGAGTTCCAGGGTTTTCAACAAAAATCAAGCAGATGCTTCCATTCTCTTCTAGGCTGGGCTGGCCTGAATTTTGGTAGCACAGTTTTGGCAGTATTCCATTATTACTATGGCTGGTTGCAATTGTTATTTTGCATGGAAATCTATAAATCAAAAGGCTATTTAAAGTGATTTTTCTTCCAACATTTATTTTACCAAATAACCAACCATCATTTTAGGTACACTCCAAATTCAAACATCATCTAAATGGCTGTGCAAGGAACAGCCACGGAACAATCCATATTTAACAATGGCACACTTCTCTGTGAGTTAGGAAAGTACCATCCTGCCCATCTGGCAGATGGGAAGCAGGAAATACACAGAGAAACAGGGCTGATTTTCCTTACATAGATACATTCATAATTCTCCTTGGCTCATGAAAAGACAGCATCTTTATACCCTCATTTCTTGATTCATGACAACAAAAAGAATGGCAAATTCAGTTCCTGTTTGAAAATCACTGGTTCTGGGTTATAAAAGTTACTGATTAAAATGTACAAAGTTCCAAAAGGAAGGCTGCAAGCAAGTGGATCCAGCAGCAACTGCCACATGTCCTCTAAATACATTCTGCAACTGGCACAGTAGGACTGTAGATGATATTATAATACTGACAGCCAAAATAACCATCTACCCAGGACAAATAGCAAATTCTGAACTGTTAAAATTTTTAAGCATTTCTTCAGGAAATGTGAAAATCAGAAGGAAATTGAAAAAGATCAATAAGAAATCTTTTTAAGTTGCTCTTGATTAAGCTATTTTTGTATCATCTAACTAGTCACTTTCCTGAGTATGCTAAGAATGTTCTTAGGTTTTGTTATAGGTTTCATCACTTTGCTTTTACCACTGCCCTGGAATTACTGTCCCTCTTAAAACTCTCTTCTCCCATGCAGTAATTTCACCTTTCAACATCCAGTTACTGAATTTTGTAATCATTCTGCCTTTTACTATCAAATTTCCATCAGAAAGAAACCGTGTTTTTCTGAAGAGCCAATTAACTTCCTATTTAATGAGTTACACTCCTTTTGTAGAACATACTTTCTATTAAATTCTTTTATTATTCTTCTCATAACATTCCAGTCAGATCTCAGCATCCCTCTTGAAATATTTCCAGCAAAATTGGACAATCTACTCCCCACAACTGTTGCACTCATTCCTAACTCAGAGGAACTCTCAAAATCTTTCGAACGTTAGCCATTCTAGCTACAGGTTTGCTATTGGAGTTAATATTCATCTAATGATTCAGTATGACTCCCAAACTCTCCTCAGAATCTTGAGGTGTCAGGGCATGCCTTAATCTGAGGAATTTCATCCTTCCTAAACACACAGTCCTGCTTTTGATAACATTCTTACATGTGTGAGCCTTAACAAAAGGAAATAAGATTCACTTTCTTACAGCTACAAAACACACATAGAGCAGTTTGTTATTTCTGTATTGCAGAGGGCCACAGAAAAGGTCCATTTGCCATGTTCAGATATTATTGTCAGTGAAAAAATATGAAACACTGCTAAGGAAGAGCCTTCATGATGGCAGAAGTGCAAAGGTAAATACAAATCTTCAGCTAGTCCTACAAAAGGCTTTATTATTGATATGAGCCTTGTGAACCTGGGTTTGAAACAAAAAAGCCCAAAAGCCTTTTTTAGCAAATCTAACCCTTGTCATTAAACAGATTGGAGGCAGAAACCATCAGAGACTCTCTGTAAAGTTCTGAAGTGCTGAAACTGACCCAGGCATACCACTAATTTAGCCTATCATTCCAGAATGCCTGACAGATCTGAAACTTTATTAATCATCCCACATACACATGGAAAGAGAGAGCACCTTATCCATAAATTATTATAAACCTTTTTATTGCCCAGGAGGATCCAATTATTTTGAATGATTAAGAGACAAAATAATTATATAATCAAAGTTGTACAAACCAAAGCATTAAATTAATCCCTATCCCACCTTTGTTTCTGAAACTGAGAGTCTCTAGATAATAAACAGAAAATAAGAGAGATTAGATATTGTTCTCAGTAGCTAGGAGTGTTCCTGCAAATCAGGCAAAACTTTGTTGGCTAACAAATCAAATGTCCAGGAAAAATAAGGAAATTAAAGTCAAAACTAGATTTAGAAAATATAACTAAAATTATAATGTAGGAAAATAGATTGTAGGATCTAACTTTTTTAGGATTCATTGGCAGGACGCAAATAGCATTAAAAAGGAGGGGGAATGGAACAGAAAAAGAATTCCAAGATGTTGTTTTAGCACAGGAGGCTTTGTGTTAGCTTCTAGCCTTTTATATAAAATGTTTTTGACAAGCTCTACTACAGGTAGCTTTTATCTCCAAGAATTTGAAAATCACAAGTGAAAAAGTACATTCAATAAAAAGTTGGAGAATTTAAAGTAATTTTCCGCAAGAGAAACAAGAAGAATCAACAGTCAGGATGTTTTTCTGATTGAAATCTCTATGTAACCAGGACAGAATCCCACTTGCTCAAGTCATGCTCATAATCCTTCAAAGTCTGACCTATACACCACTTCCTGCATTATTCATGTTGTTTTCACAACTGGCATTTAAATTTCACCAACTCAAAGACAGTTCTATACTACAAGCATTATACACAACAAAACCAAAAGGACCAGTAGGTAGAAAACATTTTCAGAACATCTTAGGAGCACTTAGAACTGCTCTGTGGATTTCATAACTGCTTGTTAGGGACAATTAAATGGGGAGATTCAGGCTCTGGTCAAATTTTTTCAGTCTATCAACACATATAGTGCACACTGGGAGCTGTCCCCTGGACCTTCTCCATCAAATACTGACAGAGGTAGGAAGATTTGCTCAGGGTTTATGGGATTAATATAGGATAGGAGAAAGACTGAGGATTAGGATAATGTCTAGCTGAAGCAGGAGGAGGTAGAAGGGGTTGAGGCTCTCACAAGGTTTATTCGGAAAGCAGGCACTATCAGTTTGGAGAAAGTACAAGCCAGAGGTATTGAAGGACCAGCCAGGACCTGAGGTATTGCAGTAAGTTCTGCTGAAGATATCATAATAGTAAGGCAATTAAGAAAATAGGTTGCAGTCAAAGGAATAAGGATTTGGAGGAAGAGCTACTTTGAAGCCCCTAGTGGGAGCCACCAAAGAGACCCATTCCACTACCAACATTGCCAATTCTAAGTGCTAATTTGCATATGGCAGCACACAGCTGCAGTGTGAGATCAGCTTGAAAAACCCCATTAGGGCCAGTACGAGACACTCACACAGCTCTGAAATGGGGATTAAATTTCTAATTCAAACCCCAAGAACAGATTTCTTAATGTCTTGTTAGTGCATCAGCTGTATGTCTGACAATAGAGCTAGATCCATTTGGCAGCAGGCTATTCTAGTAGTCAATGAAATGAGAAATTACCTGACAAGCCCCTTTTCCAGATTAACACAATGCATCAAACCCTTTTCAAATAGTCATTTCACCTACAGGCTATACACA
Organism: Fringilla coelebs; assembly: GCF_963513975.1. Classification (NCBI taxonomy): domain Eukaryota; kingdom Metazoa; phylum Chordata; class Aves; order Passeriformes; family Fringillidae; genus Fringilla; species Fringilla coelebs. Next base: position 18,899,408 of record NC_140067.1, read on the forward strand.
ATGGCATTTCCAAATTTTCAAAGATTTTTTTGAAATAGTTATTAAAATAGTATTCAACTCCAGCCTTTGTAGGCCATCAGTCTCCAAGTGCATTTGGACAGTGAGTAATCTGTAAAGCCCATAATAGATCTCCAAACCAACTACAGGTCCTACTTGCCAGGCTGTAGAGAAATTTGCAGACACTCTTCAGAAATTATATCTAATGAAGCAGTGCCATCACATGCAGACTAGCTTGTCTCTCCTTAAGTCACTGGGAAAGAGCCCATTCACATCTTAAGAAGATATGACTAGAAAAGAACTTTTATAGTCCCCAAAATATTCTTTCAACAACCAGATTATGATTTGGATTCATGAATGGTAATAAGACCTTTGATCTGATGAAAGTGCTTCAAAGGCCTATTCAGACTCCACGGGGGAAGGAAAGGAAAAAAAAGAAAGCTTCCACACATGACGTTACATAGTCTGTAAAGGCAAATTTACATTTAACATCTTATTTTATCTAACAGTTTAGCACTTTCCCTTTCTTCCCACTTGTCCCTCCTCTTCCACTGCTCTTTCTTCCTCCTTTGCATTTACCAGTTGCCAGTTTCACCTTCTATCCTCTCTCTTTACCACATTTTGGCACTCATCAGGCTTCCCTGGGCAATGATCTGACTCATCAGCATAGCAATAACCACCTTTTAGCTTGGTTAGATCTCAGCCAGCTTAGTGAGCAGATTCTATGAGCAGACAGCCACGTTACCTGTGGGAATATGGTAAATAGAGACAGAAGCAGGATGTCTTCCTTCAGCTCCACAGAGCCAGAATATCAGTTCAAACTTCTTACAAAATTTCACCAGGACCAAATACCAAGCAAAGAGCAGAATATCACTAAGAGCATCCACTTCAGATTCAGGTGAAAATAAGGACAATAATATCTTTCTCATTAGAAAATGTAGCTATGAAACAGGTCTGAAATCCTGACAATCAAAACAAAACTTCCACAAAAAAAATAAGGAAACTGTATTATACCACATTTTTTGATCCTAGTTAATAATCACTACTCTAAGGTAAAGGGTTAAGTAAATGTACAGTGCTGTGTGAAGCAGCAGTGAAATATTTGAATCTGTTGAAAAATAAGAGTTGGTGACATACTGTCACAGGCATCCGGATGACTCCTCAGGTTCAGCTGCTCGCGCTGCCCCGCCTGGCACTCGGCACAGCCGGCGGCAGCTGCCAGGGCCCCGTGTTATTGAGGTGACCTCCCTGGCACTGGGAACGAGAGGGGGACAGCTGACATTAACAGTCTGAGTGACTGACAAGCTGAGAGTTTTTCCTCAGTCGCTGCCTCCAAATAACAAACTCCTCAGCAAAAAACAACATGCCTTCGCTGAAGAAACTAGCCCTGTATTTGCAGCACTCATCGTCTGACATAAACAATCTTATCACCTCTGCTAACAATAAAGTTTTGCATAATCTTATCATGTTTTTTTTTTCCATTAATACTTGGAAAGGCTTACGCAAAACAAATTGTATGTGGGATATTTTTTGCCCACCCACAGCGGAGGATACTTAATATCTGGAAGCACAGGAAGGATTGCCAGAGTCTGAAGTCATCGTGTTTCCACAGCAGTTTCAAGCTTCAGATAAATAGCTAAGCATACATGCTTATCATACATGTCAACCACTGGACCACTCAGTGAGGTAAGCCTGAGGCCTGCAAGGTGGCTGAATTCATCTCTCTACTGGCAAAAATCACATTTCCTACAACTTCTCTTGCTGCTTGTCTCCTGATCAGAATTAGAGTTCTTCTTACTCCCTAATACTGCTGTTCCTGTCATCTCCTATTGAGCCTATTCAGCTCACTGAACATAGGGGATACTCATGGATTTGGGGATTGAGGTTTGTTTTCAAGTTTTCTTTTTAATTACTTTCCTGACAGATTAGCAAATATAATTGCTTCACAGATTAATCAAATGAAGGGAAGTGACAGGAAAATGTGACTGGAAGTGTGGGAGGAGAAAGCAGCAACTACTCTTTGCTCTGCTGGGAGATATCAGATAAGGTTCATCCCATCTTGCAGAACATCTGAGCTCCAGTGCTACAGGCACAGACTCGTCGGGCAGCTTCTCAAAGGAGCAGCTCTCAAAGGAGCAGCGTGAGAGCTCAGCCCATGCCTCAGGAGAAGGGAGCCAGCTGGCGTTACCCACGGGCTGCTCAATGGCTTCACCACCTCCCTGCTGAAGTCTTGTCCCTGCCTCTTCTACACCACACCCTCCCCAACTCCAGATGCAGAAAGAGCTTTTCTCAGAAGGAATTCCTACTTCAGCTCATCTTCTAGAGCAAATTGTCTGTACTTTTAAGGCTTTCATCAGCAGCACTCGGTACTGTAACACAGGTACACCTGGCACTAAGTGTTCACAAAAATTTGTCTGCAAGACCCTAATTTTGCTCTGCCATCTTACTGAAGTCTCTTAGATCCAAACATCACAACTGTCCTCATTGTGGTCTCCTCATAAAATAAGAAACAGAAGCATATGAGATATAGTTTCCTTATTATGGACAGCACAGAGCCTGTTCTGTTACTTTTTTGCAGGATTTGGCCCTGGCTACGGGTTGGCTTGTTTCCACTTAATAAAACATAACCAAACTATGCAATAACTAAAGATGATTCTTAGGGCCCTGCTAAAAATTCCCCATGCAGTTGGCTGGGTAGGATTTAAAACTCTGCCCTATTCTTAGAAGTGCATATCTGCAGCAGTTGGAAAATGCTAGGTTGTGAGCAATGCGTTCCACAACACGTGTAAGGCACCCATCCTGAGTATTTCAGATTCTGTGGGTTTGTTTCAGTTTACATTTAAAAAACAAAACAAACAAAAAAACCCTGAAAAAACTCCCCAAACCACCACAAAACAAACACAGTCCTATCACTTACCTGGGCACCTGAACACATTCTATTAAGAGTCTCATGTTTGATATCACCACAGTAATTACACTTAAACTATTCACTGAAGGGGGATTTTTAGATGAGACACAACAGAGTGTTAAAGGTGCTTTGGAAAGCCTCCCACATCCAGAGGTTCATAAAATACCCAAGACTAAGAACAGACAAGTCTGGGAATATGAAAAACACCACACAAAACATTGTTAACTGATTAAAAAATAATCAGTATACTTCAATAAAGTTCACTGTGTAATTTTAGAAAGTAGGGGCAGGATGGTCCATATTTAGCACAATAGCACTTTTAGCTGGGTTTAACTGTGTCTTACCAACATAAAATAGACCCCTATCACAGAAGGAACGCCTAAGCCTGTGCTGCATTGTAAAACCTCTCCAGAGCATTGAAAGATGCCTGAGCAGCAAATGTACCATAAAATAAAAAATCAATGTGTTAAAGAAACCTGATGATAATGACAAATAGCTGGGTTTTTAGTTTGAGTTTAAAGAAGTAATATATTTATAGTTATGAATAGCAACAGGAAGGGAGTTGTACCAACTGAAACATAATACTCCAAGGCTTTTCCTCCCAGAGATTTAGGGTGTGTATCTACTTAAACAAGTAAATGAGGTAGAATTTAGCTTCATATAACTGTATAAATCTGAGATATTTGGATATTGTTTTGTTTCAGTGAGAGGACCCAAGAAATTCATTATGTTAAAAGACCTGCCTAGAGCATTACTTCTCCAAAATTTGCCTTCAAAGCAAAATTTAATCCCTCCTGAGAGCTGGCAGATGTTTTGTTATAAACTTTTGCTAAGATCATAAAATTTATACATTTTTTAATAATTTCAAATGTATAACTTGATGGAGGGATGTGAGCCTTATTTAGATTTTCTAATTTCTATTTCTTGTTGGGTTTTTTTCCACCTGTAAAATGCAAAACTATGGTTCTAGCTGGAGAAGGGATGGTCTCTCAATCAGTTGAGGTAGCCCTGATAACAGACTTCTGGGCCAATTGACAGGATGGCTGCAGTAAACATTTCTATTGAGAGACCTTCAATGAAATTTATCTCCTCCCTATTCCTGCTGTCACAGTCAAGGCTACATGTAGACAAATGCATAGGGGCAGTTCATTTGCTCACTGTAAGAATATAGAATTCCTTTTGGTACTTGGTACTAAGTCCAAAACACGGTTTTCGTGTTTCAAACGCATTTACCAAAGGCAGCTCATCACAAAGCAAAATTATCAAACTAGTTAAGATGAAGAAAATGTGAATTAATGATCTCAGTAACCACTCTTTCCAGAAAGTGGAGGCTGTTTTCAGCTGATAACAATCTAATCAATTCCATTCACTTCACTAATCAACTAATCAACTTCCACTCACTTTTTACAATAGTGAAAGCTTCTTTCACCTTACCTTTAATGCAATGTTTCTTCTCAGAGGCAATTGTTTGCTACCACAATAATCCATATCTCACTGTACCTTAGGCTAGTTATGTGTTTCAAAAGAAATCCCAGTAGATGAGCAAGTGTAGAACTGAGGCTGATATTGTATGTAGAGGGGAAAAGCCAGTACAGGGAAGGCAGCAGAGTTCTGAAGACCATTCCAGGACTCAGACATTGCTGCAGAAATGAACAATAGAACTTTCATTTCGGCTGTGAAAGTGCTTCTATGCTCCTTCTAGATTTTGTTTCATGATATTGCATTCTTCTAAATTAGCACCCACTTTTCTGTAAGACTTTATCATGGAACTCTTTCACCTTGTGCTGTAAATTTGCATTATTATTCCTAAATGAGGTACACAGTGCAAAAGGGAAATGAAAAAAGAAATAAGTGAAGCCAAAAAAATCCAACCTGTATGACTCATTATATGATACACAAACATTTTCTGCATCACTCAAGGAATCTTTTCTACCAAAAGAAAAATAAACTTTTTCTTAAAGTTGCAGAATAGGTAGTTTCCTCTGAATATGTTCCTGGCAGGCAGGTTCTGAGAAACCTTGTTCCAAGAATTCTGTGGGCTGAAAACACAGCTGTTCAGATTCACTGCTTTAACCTTTACTCCATGGATACTCCTACTGGTAAGGCAGGCTTACCAGGCAGACAAAATGACAGCTGGTCCATTTCTTCTCTTGCACATAAATCCCATTTAGAATAGGATTAAGATAACTGGAAAACAACCTATTGACTGAACAACAAATCCTGCCCACCAAGAGGAGAGATATGATTCAATTTAAAATATTTAAAGTGGGCTTTCCATACTTTCTTAACAATGGTCACCTAAAAACAGAAGCAACATTCTAGAAACCTTCTTCAGGTTACCTCAACTTACTGGTTTGGTTTAGGGAAAGATATGTAAAATACTTTTCCAGTCTGTAACTATATAACATCCACAAGCAGGTTTTTTTAAAACACTTAAATAATTTTCAAGGATAAATTTAGGAGAATATTTTAGATCATAAAAATTCTAAGCAATGCAAGACCACTGTTTTTGATTTGATCTTGAAATACAGATTTATTTCCTCCACTCATTGAGTGTAGATCCCATTTATTTCATAGTACAGATTCTGGCCCAAAACAGACGTCCTTACTTCTGATGTAATCCATTGCTGCTTTAAATATTTTTTAACCATTCTGAAGTCCACCTACACACTTAAAATTTAAGTTGAACTTCACAGAGGACCAAGGCAAAATAAGTTGGTTTCGGTTTTTTCACTGTTTGGTGAGGCAGGCTATGCTAACTTATGAAAGCTTAAACAGAAAGACTGTCTCTCTATTAGCTTCTACAGCAACAATATATTTATTTTCACAGTGTGGTTGAATTTATTCTCTTATCCATAAGCCAAACTTATTTAAACTCCCATGTAATCTGTCTCTTGATACACCTCAATATACTTGCCTTTGAACTTTGCATTTACTTTAATATTGTAATTTTAAAAATTTCAGATGCTGAACAAACAAAACATATATTAATATTTTTAAAATAGAAATTAACTCTTCACTGGAGATTAAAAATGGGGTCGTTGCAAGTTTGAACAAAACCTCAGGGTGGATCAGAGTATAAAAAAAACATTAATGAATCCTTAATCCCCAGTGCAGAGGGGGGAAATCTGCTCATGTATACAGAGGAGGGATGACATACTAGAAAGGAGGAAATTGAAATTAAATATTGGTTTCTATCAAATTATAAGGCTGCAATTTCAGCATCAAGTGTTCAATTCTGTAGCATCTTAGAGTTTGCTAATAACGAGCTTGATTTGCCACTAAGCTTCAGGTCACTGTACCAACATGTAAAATAAACCCTGTCACCAATCCTGCTGAGTTGAGTCATGTCAGTGAATTAGCAGGAAAAACCCAAACATGCTGACTGAGTCTTCTGCTGGTGTCCTTACAAAGACTTAAGTTATGTGATACTGAAGGTAACAAAGGGATTCCAGATTCACATTACACCTTTATGCTGTTTGATTTGCTTAGAATTCTTTCCACAACTGGATTTTACTAAGGCAGTTCCACTTGTTCTGCAAGTTTCCTAGATTGATTTTGGGTGGTTGACTCTCACTCAGGTAAATGGAAAGGTCAAAATGTGTACCATCCCTTAAGGCACAGAATGCTGTTTTCAGCAGAAATCTACAGCAAGTCAACTGAAAAAAAATCCAGCCTGAGAGCCCACCAGCATTTTAGATTCATCTCGGTAACACTGCAGTGATGATCCTGAAATCCTTACTTAGACAAAGCTTCCCCTGAGTCCCAGATAGCTGACCAGTAATTGCACAGATTAACACTTGCATTTAATGAAAGACCTGACTGCTTAAAGTTTATCTTACTTCAGGTTAGCAGTTCTAAAACTCTTCCAGCTATGAATACAGCTTTTCTAAAAATTTCATCTACAAAACTAAATTGAAACAGCCATCCCAAAAGAACTCCATGCCATCTAGAATGCTAATATTACAACAGGTTAAAACATACTGGTGAAATAAGATAAATAATTTAAATAATAAACTTTCTTAGTTTAAATGAATTTAATAAGTGATAAATATAAATTTAATAAGTGATAAATATCTATTTATCACCAGTAGCATAGAAAAAGAAAGGAGAGATAAATAGGAACATAATAAAAGTTTACTTCAACTGTGGTCCTGTAAGAGTCTGTTTTGGGCATTTAACAGTTAAAGAAGCAGTGGCACGCTAACCGAGCACATTAAAACAAAGAGTTGGCAGCTCCTGAAGGAAAAGAGCTTGTGCTCCACTGTTCCAACTTGTCAGTCAACTCATGCCAGCACTCTCCCTGTCTGCCTCTTCTCCACACCCTCATTACATGTGTCTGTCTGGACTGATCTGCTCATCTGTTCAGGGACTCTTCTGACAAGTCAAAAAATTCTGCCTCTTTCTGCTCTGGAATTGGATCAAATCACCTCAGCTTTTTTTTTTTTTTTTTTTTTGTAGCCCCACCAGGAGGTTTTTTGCTTATGGTCTCATCTGTTTGCCTTCACTACTTGTCTGTTTTTGATTTATAGAATGGAGGAAGCCGAATTGCTGAAAGAAAGATTCCAGGCCATAACAGTAAGTGCCCATGGTTATAATTCACTATTAAAAAAAAAAAAAAAGGCTTAGAAGTAATATTCTGTGCAATGAGAGGCTGTGTGTTTGCTGAATAATGATTTAGCTCAGGACAGAAGGGGAAAAGATTTTGTCTGCTTGAAATTGTTACTTAACAATTTTAGTTTATAAGATATTGCTTTAAGACAGCTAAGTTGACTGTACTGACTTCATTATGGGTTGTATTGGTTGTATTGCACCTTAAAATTAAATTCAAAGCAGTGAAAGTATGTGTGCAAGTCACTACTGGACAGTCTAAAACACACATTACAGAATGTTTGCCTGAAGGTCAGAAGGCAGCTAGAGAATTCCAGAACAAATCAATTTTTACATTTCACAATGTGAGATTAGAGATTTTTCATTTGTACTGTGGAATTAAATACAAGTTCTGAATTATTAATGATCTGTCATAAGTATTGCTGTCTGAAAAGTAAAAAAGGACAAGCTTGAATTAAGCAAAAAAAATTCCTCCTGTCAGTTTTCAGAGGATAGAGTCAGTGAAGTCTATGCTGGAGACATCAGAAAACATTTTCAGTTTCTCTTCTAAAAGGAAATCTGAATGATGATTTCTAGTGTGTAAAAGGAACAACTAAACTATTTTTAAAGTAATACAACCTGATTTATAAAAATTGGCTGAAGCCAAATCCTCCTCTGATTTGATCTCCAACTGAACTTATTCAGTTACAAAAGACTTAAACTGAAACAACATTTGGCCCTCTGAGATGAAAGGAAACCTCTGGAAGGATCATTCACTCTCTTAGTTAATAATAAATAATGGAAACAAAGGTATTTGTCACACTCCTAACGTGACAGATTAGTTGTGAAACACAACCAGCAGAATAAATGGTGGGCAGAATTAAAGAATACCTTATTGGAATCAAAATAAATGTGAGAAGGCATAACTGGAAATCTATGGGAATCTAACAGGTTGGGTTTTAATTCAGGTCAGTTTTAATTATGGCATTTGATAACAGCCAACAGGACCATTTACTGTATTTACTTGAGACCTAACACAAGCCCACAATAAGGTAATTTGAAATGTTTTAGAGGCTTTAGAGCACATTTGTTTGTTTAACTGCAAAGTTGCCTGAACCAGGGTCATAAGCTGGACTTTGTCTCTAGTGTATGGGCTCAAAAGATAACAACAGCTTTGGCACTCCAGAGGAGTCCAGGCCTCACAATGTTTTATGCTCCCTGGGATCCAGGGGCAGGAATAGGGCAGCACTCTTGGCTGATGAGGACTCCTATGAACATACTGAGGCTGGCATCCTCCAGCTGCAGCTTTGCTTCCAAATGAATACTGAAGCAGTTTTCTTTAAAGAAACTGGGGCAGCCTCCAGTGTCTTGCATTAGAAGAAATAGGAAATAATTTTTGGGTTCCGCCTATGACTTCATTTATTACACGTGATGTGTAAAGGAGCGATGTGCTCTCTGCTTTCATCCATCCAGAGCATTCAGTTGAAACATGTGGAGTGTTCTGACTGTAGAAACAAAGTAGCCTGAATAAAGTGAAGTTATCAGCCGTAACAACCTGCAGAAAGAGTTGTCTAGGGAAACAACACTCTGCAGTTACAATAGCAAGCTCCTCCGTGGCTCTGGGGTGGTGGGGGGGTTTGGCTCAAGTAAAGTACCTGGGAATTTCAAGTGCTACCTTCCAGATGTTTGCTGTACAGAATCTCACAGGATAGCAAGGGGCACTCCAGCAGTCAACAACTTCACCTGCACTGAAACTTACTGGTTTCTATTGTTAAATACCTGTCTCCTTGACAGCAACACAACCAGTAGGAGTTTTCAAAGCCTTTTGCAAATCTTTTCTCCCTATAGCAAACAAAACCATGACTGTTTTTGTTCATGATGTTGTTGTTATTAAATGTTTTGATGCTCCCACGGCTCTGAAAAGGAAACTTTTTCCTTTGTTATGTAGCTACCACCTGCTGCTGGTGTATCTAGAATATAAAAGCAAAAAAAAACTGCCTTCATTTTGTTAGAAAGACTTTCATACCTTAAGATATGAAAGCTTTAACACCTTTGATGCTTAATGGGTTTTAATGTCTGGAAAATTACAAGAAAATAAAAACACATTAGTTAAAACACTAGCTGCTCCCTGGAATTTGATAGTATGTGGCATTTGCCAGGGGACCAAGACCACCATCTTTGGCACCACTGTAGAACAATGACACAAACTAATTGACTCGGCAGACAAGATATTTCACAAGACACTGCTCTGTGGATGCCATTATCTTTCTTTCAGACAGATCCAGTCTAGAACACAATTCATTTCTATGCACATAAGTCAGGAAAGAGTCCCACATGCTTCAGGAGGAGTGAAAATTAACACCAAGTCTTACCTTGCATTGATGCACAACAGAAAGGAATGGCTGAAGATGCTCTGTCTCAAAAAGCAAATCCTGCTCACATTAACAAGAGCATAGTAAGAGAGAACTTCTGGACCTCAAGGACTTCTGCCAGCAACACGATCATCTGCAGGGGCAGAGCATGAGGTTTAATAGAATCGCGGCTCCCTTAGCTATCCAGGAATGAACATTTATTCCATTAGATGTACAGTCAAAGCTTCATAAAGCAAGACATGATGTGCAGACAAAGCATAGCAGAATGCATGGTAGAAAGCGTTCTAAAAGGTTTTCCAAGTTATTTTGGCACATAAGGTTCAAAAAGATTCCTCATACTTCTTAGCTTCTGGAATTAGACAGGTATATAGACTAGACATATAAAAGACAATCTATTTCAGCTGATTTAATTGGGATAACTGATTTAATCTGTATAACAGTTTTTTAATACCTACCAGTGAAATTAAAGCGTGCTAGTATGGAGGATACAAGAAGAAATCTTTTAGGAAAAAAAACATTGGACATAAAAGAAATACGAACCTCTGGAAAAAAAAACCAGGCAAAAGTCTCTTTACTGAATAGGTTCCTTTTTAACAGTTAGTTTAAAATAAATTAATTTATGCCTTTATACTCAGGTTTCTTTCTGCACAGTGGTTTATGCACAAATACTCATTTCAAACTGCCCAAACTCTTATTACATCACCACTGGTACAAAAAGAATACTCAAATTGCCTTAAAATAGTTTTTAATAGTATAAAGCAAGTAAAAGTTCATTCTCTGGCTAAAAATCTTATCCAGCACTTTAGAAAAGACAAAAAGAATTTTCCTTAAGAATTGTAATCTGTAAACACAAGCTCTTGTCACACTGCTCATCTAATGATGGGTTATTTAAAGGCCATTTATACCATGAGATCAAGAATAATTCCTAAGTAAGGAAAAGTGTGAAGATCAGAGACAAGATACTCAGTCTTTAAAATCAGGCTAACTAAGAAAAATCCAGCATAGCAGCTTTTCGATAAAGGCTCACACAAGGGTGATTGCAGAAAAATTAGATATTGTAGTGATCCTAAATCTGTAACTTTGTTAATTGCATTGAAGAGCATTGGCAAAACACAAAACCACCATAGAGATAAAAATAGCATGTATTTTGAGGAAAGAGCCCCACCTGTTCTGTTTGGAGTATTAAAAAGGCAGACTAACACCATCAAGGAAAAATTGTAATGGGTTTATAAATAGCTGCTGTATTTCGCAGACTGTGAGAGATCAGTGTTGATGTTCACCTGCGAAATCCCAGCACAGTATCAGTAGTGCCTGGCCAGCCTGTACCCTGCCCTTGGTCCCCATAAAGCTTGGTAGCTTCTTCTACTTCCTATCCTATCCTTCAGAAAAGCATCCTTAGAGCCTGTGGCCCCACTGCTAATTTCTCATTTCCAGTAACAGTGAAGTGATTCACCCAAGCACACCATGGCTCTTCCTGTTTCCAAATCCCAGATCCCAGGGAAACAGTGGAGAACAACTCCCAGCCTTATATCCAGCACTTCCTTACTGACTCTCTCCAGTCCTTACACCCAGCTGGTTGCACAGGTGGGCTGAAAGGGCAAGGCTCTTCCTCTGTTTGTGACAAAGCTCACCCCTTTTAAACCATACTTGTCTGAAAACAGACCCTTTATTAAAAAGCTACCACTTTAACAGAGCCAGGCTGTTCTAATTGAAAGGAAAGAAGGATCAGCCTCCAGTCATCAAACATTTCTGCACAGGACAACAGAAGATTCCATTTACTTCCCCAAAATGCATCAAGAAACAAGTGCAAATGTTTCTTGATTGGCACATGGCAAGGTGCCATGCCCAGCAACAGAATTTTATTGCATTAAGGCTGACCAAGACAATAGCCTATTAATACACCTTATTAAAGTTACTTTCCTTTGGCAATGATTTCTTTCCCCCAGGCTGCTGAGGACACAAGGTACTAAATCAGTGTTCGGCCTCACACAGAAGAGCCACAAGGTTACTCCATGTGACAGTGCTATCCAAAAACAGGAGAGGCTCAGGCATTGCCAATGTTCAGACATTGTTCACCCATTTCCTTTTTTCTCTAATCTGTAATAAAAAGGATTAAGGTGGCACTAGGATAGACCAGCACTACATGAGGTTTATCCTTCTAAAGATCAGCAGCCACAAAAACAGCCTGAGCACAAGCAAAAATTTATTTTTAAATTGAGAAAACAACATATATGAAGTATATTAAATTGAGAAAACAACATATATGAAGTATATTACATTCTTCTTTTCTCATCTTTACCATCATTTGACTAACAAAACAAATTTCTAAGTCTTTGTTTATTCCTGTTTATTTCAGCTATTAGGCACAGGATACATAAACTCAGTGCTGGATTCACTGACAGCCCATTTCATCTAGTGATGTATCACAGCTGCTCAGTACAGACCATGCAGACTCTTTCCTCTCCTAAATGATGCGTGGGCTGCCTTAGGAATTTTGGCCAGGACCCATTTTTAGTCTCTGCATGTACAATTTTGCTCAACTGTACTTTCTTCCTACTTTTGCCCCCTACCCTTCCCAAGAGTAAATAATTTTTATTTTACATCATCCCTCCTCTATGGTCATTAACACATTTAAGTGTACTTTGGAGAAAGTACATACCTGTGTAAGATCAAGTTATTGCTGCCAAGAATTATGCACTGCCTAAGCACCATGTAAGCTTTATAATAAGGGTTTATTTGCATGGATTGATTTCACCCTACTGAACAACACTTACATAATAATTTTATTAACAAGTAATTTCTCTAAACAAAGTTTTATTGTTCTTAATTTGTAGGACAAAAGAAAACTGCAAGAAGAAATTACACAGAAACGTCTAAAAGTAGAAGAGGAAAAAATGAAACACCAACATTTAAAGGTAAATAAAGTGGTAGATTTATGTAACTAAAGATAGCCTCAAGCCATACAGCATGAATAAAGGTTGGGGATTTTGGAATGCAAATCTTTATGCATTTAAAGTCGTGCTTTTACTGTCAAATTTTCACAGCTTTGTGGAGTCCTGCCAGGACTCCATTTGACTTTAATAAGCATCACTCTTTGAAAAAAAATTACACTGGGGAGCTAATGTTACTTGATCACTTACATGGCATAAAATGAGATCATAACCAGGAAAAACTCACAGATGAAAATTAAGCCTCACATTTCAGACTGGGTGTGTTCACTCCCTAATCCCACAACAGCAACCCCACTTGGTACAGGGTGCAGCACAATGATGAGGTCTAATTGCATTTTTTCCTATAATAAAAACACCATATTTATTTGGCTGTAGGCTTTTTTCAGCTTGTTTAATTATTCTCTAGTAAACTAATGCAGTTTCTTTGTATATTCAAAAAAAAGTATAAATGCTACAAATATTGTTCTCAAATACGGCCTGGTAAATTCAGGATTACAAAGTCCAAAGGTATAAGAAACCTAAAGATCCATGTCTGTAGAGAATTGAAATTGCAGTGATTTTTACCCAACACCACTATTCTAAAAATGTTTATAGCAGTTTGGCAGTCTGTGTCATTTAGAGAGATGAGACAAAATCTATGCTTCTAGAAATATGCAAGACTTGGTATTTTACATACTCTTTTCATTATGTGAGCAGATAAACAGTCTCAGGAAAGATATATTGAATCTAACACCAGGAGTGTGGCATGTCTCCTCCAGCAAATGTGAGAGAAGCATATTTAAAAGACTCCTCTTCCAAACACCAGATCCTGAGCTTCATCCACCCTTTTCTTTTGTGTCAAGCCAAAAAAAAAGAAAAGCCACGATAAACTAGTTCACTGGGCCAGGCAAGCCAACACACAGCTATGTCCAGGTTTTATTGGAAGCTAGTTACTCAAGAACAGGCTTGGCCATTTGTGGAACATCATGTCTAAAAGGGAGGGAAATATCCCTCCCAAGTCCTGTAATCTTTGAGTAGCAAACATGTGACTCCTCCATCACAGTACATGGCTACATTGAGTACTGAAAGTTTTATTTCAAGTTTCCATGTCTATAAATCCAGATGACTCTTTTGCCCTTCTTTATAGAGGGATAAACTGATCTGTTGTAGACAACCAGCTAATCCTCACCACTGCTGTGTGCAGACAGAGCCCTAGGGCAGTTTCCTTACAGACTTAGTACATGTTCATAGCTAAAATTAATAGGCCCAGTGGAGTTTTAAAAGTTAAGAAAGCAAAAACCTACCTTGAACTTCTTCTGAAAAAATTTTACAGAGTTTTTAGAGAGGATAAAACACTCCTGGAAAAATACTACTGAAATGGTTTTACTTTGGAAGAGAACAGAGGATGTGATTTCTCTGCCTGTTGTATGAGAAATCATACAGAGATCTTACAGAAAAGCTTTTAAATTAAATCAGTCCTATTGCATATACAAGGCAAAGCAAGGATCTATTGAGGAAATAATCCACTTGGAAAAGAAGAATCAAGCATACATTTAAATATATACTTTAAATATATACTTACATACACACGTATGCTGTATAAATACATACATATCATTAGCTTTTTGGAGCACACAAAATGTAGACTACTTTTTCCAGCTCAGGAATGAGACAGGCACCTGATATCAAACACATTAGTACATGAACAGCTTTTGCTTTATACCCCAAAAGTTTTGTCCCTTAATGAACATTCTTGCTTCAGACCAATTCAGGAGTCAAACAACAAAAGGAACAAGTGCATGAACTGCCTTAAAACAGATTTAGACTTCTAAAACATTTAAACATTGCAGTAAATTTTATTAAGGGGTAATTTCCCTAGTGATTCAGCCTGATTCCAGCCATTTATACACATACCAGTTGTGTGCATGGTGAAATCCAGTGCTCCATGATCTATTAACACAACTCACACCTGTCCCCTAGGAAACTATTGCAGGTTAGTAAATCTCACTGCCAGAGATGTTCTTGTTAGACGGATAGCGCTATCCTGTTCTTCATTTAGTCCTTCCTATTTATAACCCTTAGCAACAGGTTTATCAAAAGGTTGTTGGTTTGGTTTGTGGTTGTTTTTTGGGGTTTTTTTTTCTATAGAAGCTTTTCTTTGGTATGTTTTATGTTTGTTGCCTAAAAAAGGAAGTTCTAGCTTCCTTTTTGCAAATAGGAATCCCTGCTCTGGCTTCCCAATTACTTTGTTTGCTGCCCCCAAGTAACACACTCTAAATCTTACAAGGAATTATAACTTCATTTTTGGAGACATAAGTGCTTTACTTACACTGTTCCAGCCAAGATGAAAACCTCACTTTTCTAGAGACCCTACTTATCATTAAAATCTAAACAGCTGGATAGAAAGGAAATTAATAACTATGTGCCCTCCAGCTTGAGAATACAGTATTTTGTGGCCAATAAGATCTGGTGCTTTTGCTAACACCAGGCTACCTGCATCTACCAGATAATGTAAAAATATCCTATTAAAATCTGTTTTCATTTCATTAGAGCCTAAAAAACAACTACCAGGAAGTGCTGCAAAGTGATTCTACAGACAGAGTAAAGGCTCAGAACATCAGTTTTGAGCAACCTGTGTTTACCAAGATTTCCTAGGATCCAGCGTTGAGAGAGAGAATACTGTCCTGCAGGCAAAGGCAACTGTAAACATTGCTCTTACATCCCACAAGTAAAAAAATTAAAAGCACCACAGAGGGCCCAGACTTCTCAGCAAACCTGTTTAAAACACACTTTCTATGGCATTATATGTCAAGTGGAAAATTACTTTTGACTGCAATAAGGTCCCACATCTATATTCCTCTGCCAGTTGGGCCTCAGTAATAACCTCATGGAAAGTACGCAATAAACAGAAAAGTGCAGGAAGCAACAGTTGAAGTGACTCAACACAGGATGCAGGCAGGGATTCCAACAGCCCCTGCAAGCAGCACTGGGGTTAATGCAGCAGTGCTGGGCACACTGCCTCAAGCAGCAGTAGTCAAAATTCAAAGTAATCTGCATCCACATCCTGCAATGAACAAAACTGTATGGGGGGAGAAAACCAAACACTTAATATGGAAATTAGACAGCTCAAGGACTCTAAATTATGACTGGGACATTCATGGTTAATTGAAGACTTCATGTGTGTGCTCCTTTTTTGCCTGTTGAAAGAG